>NW_021703768.1:131919720-132122436 GCF_005190385.1 Monodon monoceros
GGGCCATAGACTAAGCCCCTCCCCTCCCCTTCCCTTCCCTTTCCTTTCCTTTTTCCTGTCTCCATGGCTTTCTAGCACAGGGTGGTCACATTATTAGTTTCAGGTAATTACTTGATGAGATTGCACTGATTAAAACAAGGAGAGTTCCTGTTAACTCACCTTATTTCTTCTGCATTGGAAGTTTCCAAAATGTGTTCTGTCGAACATTAGTCCTATAAAATGCTCCATTAAAAAAGAGGCAGTGGTCATGTAGGCTTAGAAAATGTGCTCTGTGTTAGTCTCCTCTTGCAAGTTCACAATACATATTGGATACAAATCTCTGAAAAATCCAGCATCAAGGATTTTATTTCATACCATATAATTAGCTAGCTTCCCAAACCATTCTGAGGTTTCCCTTTCTATCGCTTCATTCTTTTTTGCAATGAGAACTCTTTGAGAAACCTGCTCTCCTAGTGTTTTTTTCTTGTTGTTTTTGTTTTTTTACGCGGGCCTCTCACTGTCGTGGCCTCTCCCGTTGCGGAGCACAGGCTCTGGACGCGCAGGCTCACGGGCCCAGCCGCTCTGCGGCATGTGGGATCTTCCTGGACCGGAGCACGAACCCGTGTTCCCTGCATCGGCAGGTGGACTCTCAACCACTGTGCTACCAGGGAAGCCCCTCTCCTAGTGTTTTATTCTTTAACTCACTTCATGCTTTGCAACAACAGGCCAAAAAAAAAAAAAAGTTTCTCCTTTCAGAAAACTTTTGAAAAACACTGATCTAATCTTACAGTTTTACTCAGTAGTATCTGGAGCCAGCTCTTACTTCTTGGCAAGAACTGATTGAGCATCTGTCTTCCCAACACCACATTGCTGTCACATAGCACCACCCCCTCCCTGCCAGCCAGTTTACCAACGTGTGGTTACAGATGGATGTGAAGTTTCAGTACCATGTCACAGCTGCCTAAGAGCATGGTTGAGAAAAGATCCCAGATCTTACAACTCTGATTCAGGACTGTTCCCAGTTGGTTTTCTCCCCCAGGTTTATTGAGGTATAATTGACAAATAAACGTTGTATATATTAAGTTTGATATGCATGTACTCAGGGTGTTTTCTGAGGTACCCAGTATCACAGGCAGGCGAAGGAAATGTGCTTTTCTTGCATGCCTACACGTACCAAAGGCATTCATGCAGGTTAATTAGTTTTATTCTGAGAAAGACTCTGAAAAGTTAAAATTCTATCCCCATTTCTCAGGTGTGGATACTGGAGTTGGAAAGGTTTTGTTTGTCCAAACACATTCATTTAGTAAGTGGCAAGGCCAGAGTTCCCAGATAAATAGATAGAGGCAGCTGTCTCCCGTCCACCACCCTGACACTTCCAGCCCTGTGACCTAGAACAAGTCACTTCTTTGATCATAAATTTTCCCATTGATATACTTAGAAGGAGATAATCCTAAGCTACCACATAGGGATATTGTGAAACATTGTGTGTGCAAATGCCTTTTATAAATTACAAAGTGCTACTAAAATTACATTAGTCCATTACTCATATAAAATATTAAATTGTGACACCACTCTACTTCAATTTTATATTCATTAATAGGAACAGGAAGCAGTTTAGCATAACAATAAGGACACAGACTTCATCATTAGGCAGGCCTGATTTAATCCTATCTTTATTTCTTATCCACTGTTTGATTTGGGGCAGTCACTTAACTTCTCTGTACCCCAGATTCCTCATTTATGAAACAGATAATTCCAGCACTTACCTCATAAGGGTGTCCTACAGATTAAATTATAATGGAAAACGCAGTAGCTGGTGAAGAGTTAACTCTTAAAAAAATTAATTGGAATTATTACCATTTCCTTGTTTATCTATAGTAACTTAACTAGCCCTAGAAGAGGATTTTCTGAGATCCTTTTCCTCATAGACACTGGCTAAGGAACTACTGTTTTATTCTTTCACTCATTTCAAGCTTAATTTATTTACAAACCTCTTGAGATCTCCTCTCTTCCAACCAGATTTGTTTTCATGTTTCTTTCCCCTCATCTGTTCTAAGCAATGTCCCATATCCATGTGTGTCTAAACTTGCCCCTTATGGCTGAGGCATCTGTTACTTCTCCTTTTCCTCCTCCATTTTCCCTTCCCCCCACTTGTCTTCCTTGAAAATTTGTTGACTGATCTCACACCCATTTTGCAAATAATAATGGTTAGTGTTTGACTCATGGTGCTTGAAGTTTCTGATTGGAAAAACTCATAGCTTTTCTCTTGGAAGCTATAAGGACATATCTCTTAAATTTTAAAAGACTCAAATTTCAAAGAGAATTTTAACATGGAATGTAATTTATACTTGATTTCCTCCACCTTCTCTTCCTGGCTTTATCTCTCACCTTTTCTCCAGAAGTTGGCTTCAGCAGTCTCTAGAGTTTTTAACAACAAAAAAAGGTCATTTGCCAATTCTAGAATAAATAAATAAATAGTAATACAGAAACTAACTTGTTTTCATTAAGGGGCCAATGAGTAATTACAGGCATAATTTATTAGTTTTGATTTGCCAGAACTGCTGCCCTTCCAGATGAGATAAAAAGCTCCACTGAAGGTAATAGACTATAGTTGAATTTAGTTTTACTTGAAGAAGAAATGGGGGAGTGCCTTCAAGGTGGCGGAGGAGAAAGACGTGCAGATCACCTTCCTCCCCACAAATACATCAAAACCACATCTACATGTGGAACAACTCCTACAGAACACCTACTGAATGCTGGCAGAAGACCTCAGACTTCCCCAAAAGGAAAGAAACACCACATGTACCTGCATAGGTCAAAAGAAAAAAGAAAAAACAGAGACAAAAGAATAGGGACAGGACCTGCACCTCTGGGGGTGAGCTGTGAAGGAGGAAAAGTTTCCACATACTAGGAAGCCCCTTCACTGGCGGAGACAGGGGGTGGTTGGCGGGGGAAGCCTCGGAGCCACAGAGGAGAGCGTAGCAACAGGGGTGCAGGGGGCAAAGTGGAGAGATTCCCGCACAGAGGATCGGTGCAGAACAGCACTCACCAGCCCAAGAGGTTTGTCTGCTCACCCACCAGGGCGAGTCAGGGCTGGGAGCTGAGGCTCAGGCTTCGGAGGTCAGACCCCAGGGAGAGGACTGGGGTTGGCTGTGTGAACACAGCCTGAAGGGGGCTAGTGGCCCACAGCTAGCCGGGAGGGAGTCCGAGGAAAAGTCTGGAACTGCCTAAGAGGCAAGAGACCATTGTTTCAGGGTGCACAAGGAAAGAGGATTCAGAGCACCACCTAAATGAGCACCAGACACGGGCGTGAGCTGTGGCTCTCAGTGCAGGCACCAGAGATGGGCATGAGACACTAAGGCTGCTGCTGCAGCCATCAAGCAGCCTGTGGGCAAGCACAGGTAACTATCCACACCTCCCCTCCCAGGAGCCTGTGCAGCCCGCCACTGCCAGGGTCCCGTGATCCAGGGACAACTTCCCCGGGAGAACACACGGCGCCTCAGGCTGTTGCAACGTCATGCTGGCCTCTGCCGCCACAGGCTCGCCCTGCATTCCGTACCCATCCCACCTCCCGGCCTGAGTGAGCCAGAGCCCCCTAATCAGGTGCTCCTTTAACCCCGTCCTGTCTGAGCAAAGAACAGCGGTAGGGCCAAATCCAAAGCTGAACCCCTGGAGCTGTGCAAACAAAGAAGAGAAAGGGAAATTTCCCCCAGCAGCCTCAGGAGCAGCGGATTAAATCTCCACAATCAACTTGCTGTACCCTGCATCTGTGGAATACCTGAATAGACAACGAATCATCCCAAAATTGAGGCAAAGAACTTTGAGAGCAACTGTAGGCTTGGGGTTTGCTTTCGGCATCTAATTTGTTTCTGGTTTTATGTTTATCTTACTTTAGTATTTAGATCTTATTATCACTGGTAGATTTGTTTATTGATTTGGTTGCTCTCCTACTTTAGTTATTTTATACATATAAATACTTTTTTTCCCCTTTTTCTCTTTTTGTGAGTGTGTATCTGTGTGCTTCTTTGTGTGATTTTGTCTGTATAGCTTTGCTTTTGCCATTTGTCCTAGGGTTCTGACTGTCCAGTTTTTTTGTTGTTGTTTTTTAGTGCAGTTTTTAGCGCTTGTTGGTGGATTTTTTTTTTTTTGGTTGCTCTCTTTCGTTCTCTCTTTTTTTTAATTACTTTTTTTATTTTTAATATTTTTTTTCTATTTTAATAACTTTATTTTATTTTATTTATTTATTTCTTCTTTCTTTCTTTCTTTTTCTCCCTTTTCTTCTGAGCCATGTGTCTGACAGGGTTTTGGTGCTCTCGCTGGGTGTCACACCTGAGCCTCCGAAGTGGGAGAGCTAAGTTCAGGACATTGGTCCACCAGAGGCCTCCTGGCACCATGAAATATCAAACAGCGTAAGCTCTCCCAGAGATCTCCATCTCAATGCTAAGACCCAGCTCCACTCAATGAGCGGCAAGCTACAGTGCTAGACACCCTATGACAAACAACTAGCAAGACAGGAACACAACCCCACCCATTAGCAGAGAGCCTGCCTAAAATCATAATAAGTTCACAGAAAGCCCAAAACACACCACCGGACGTGGTCCTGCCCACCAGAAAGAGAAGATCCAGCCGCATCCACCAGAACACAGGCACCACTCCCCTCCACCAGGAAGCCTACACAACCAACTGAACCAACCTTACCCACAGGGAGTAGACACCAAAAACAAGGGGAAATAAGAACCTGCAGGCTGTGAAACGGAGACCCCAAACACATTAAGGTAAGCAAAATGAGAAGACAGAGATATACACATCACATGAAGGAGCAAGGTAAAAACCCAGCAGACCAAAAAAATGAAGAGAAAATAGGCAGTCTACCTGATAAAGAATTCAGAGTAATGATAGTAAAGTGGATCCAAAATCTTGGAAATAGAATGGAGAAAATACAAGAAACGTTTAACAAGGACGTAGACGAACTAAAGAGCAAAAAAACAATGATGAACAACACCACAAATGAAATTAAAAATTCTCTAGAATGAATCAATAGCAGAATAACTGAGGCAGAAGAACAGATAAGTGACCTATAAGATAAAATAGTGGAAATAACTACCACAGAGCAGAATAAAGAAAAACGAATGAAAAGAATTGAAGACAATCTCAGAGACCTCTGGGACAACATTAAATGCACCAACATTTGATTTATAGGGGTCCCGGAAGAAAAAGAAGAAGAAAAAAAAAAAAGGGACTGAGAAAATACGTGAAGAGATTATAGTTCAATACTTCCCTAATATGGGTAAGAAAATATTCAATCAAGTCCAGGAAGCACAGAGAGTCTCATACAGGATAAATCCAAGGACAAACATACCAAGACACATATTAATCAGACTATCAAAAATTAAATACAAAGAAAAATATTAAAAGCAGCAAGGGAAAAACAATAACATACATGGGAACACCCATAAGGTTAACAACTGATCGTTCAGCAGAAACTCTGCAAGCCAGAAGGGAGTGGCAGGACATATTTAAAGTGATGAAAGGGAAAAACCTACAACCAAGATTACTCTACCAGCAAGGATCTCATTCAGATTCGACAGAGAAATTAAAACCTTTACAGACAAGCAAACGCTACGAGAAGTCAGCACCACCAGACCAGCTCTACAACAAATGCTAAAGGAACTTCTCTAGGCAGGACACACAAGCGAAGGAAAAGACTTACAGTAACAAACCCAAAACACTTAAGAAAATGGTATAGGAACCTACATATCGATAACTACCTTAAATGTAAATAGACCAAATGTTCCACCCAAAAGACATAGACTGGCTGAATGGATACAAAAACAAGACCAGTACATATGCTGTTTACAAGAGGCCCACTTCAGACCTAGGGACACATACACACTGAAGGTGATGGGGTGGAAAAAGATATTCCATGCAAATGGAAATGAAAAGAAAGCTGCAGTAGCAATTCTCATATCAGACAAAATACACTTTAAAATAAAGAATATTACAAGAGACAAAGAAGGACCCTACATAATGATCAAGGGATCAATCCAAGAAGAAGATATAACAAGTGTAAATATTTATGCCCCCAACAGAGGAGCAACTCAATACATAGGCAAATGCTAACAGTCATTAATGGGGAAATCGACAGTAACACAATCATAATAGGAGACATTAGCACCCCACTTTCACCAAAGGACAGATGATCCAAAATGAAAATAAATAATGAAACACAAGCTTTAAATGATCCATTAAGCAAGATGGACTTAATTGATATTTATTGGACATTCCATCCAAAAACAACAGAATATACTTTCTTCTCAAGTGCTCATGGAACATTCTGCAGGTTAGATCATATCTTGAGTCACAAATCAAGCCTTGGTAAATTTAAGAAATTTGAAATTGTATCAGGTATCCTTTCTGATCACAGTGCTATGAGACTAGACATCAATTACAGGAAAAAATCTGTAAAAAATACAAACACATGGAGGCTAAACAATACACTACTAAATAACCAAGAGATCACTAAAGAAATCAAAGAGGAAATCAAAAAATACCTAGAAACAAATGACAATGAAAAGATGACCAGGCAAAACCTATGGGTTGCAGCAAAAGCAGTTACAAGAGGGAAGTTTATAGCAATACAATCATACCTCAAGAAACAACAAACATCTCAAATAAACAACCTAACCTTACACCTAAAGCAATTAGGGAAACAAGAACAAAAAAACTCCCAAATTAGCAGAAGGAAAGATATAAAGATCAGATAGAAATAAATGAAAAAGAAATGAAGGAAACGACAGCGAAGATCAATAAAACTAAAAACTGGTTCTTTGAGAAGATAACCAAAATTGATAAACCATTAGCCAGATGCATCAAGAAAGAAAGGGAGAAGACTCAAATCAATAGAATTAGAAATGAAAAAGGAGAAGTAACAACTGACACTGCAGAAATACAAAGGATCATGAGAGATTACTACAAGCAACTATATGCCAATAAAATGGACAACCTGGAAGAAATGGACAAATTCTTAGAAAACCACAAACTTCTGAGACTGAACCAGGAAGAAATAGTAAATATCAACAGATCAATCACAAGCACTGAAATTGAGACTGTGATTAAAAATCTTCCAACAAACAGAAGGCCAGGACCAAATAGCTTCACAGGTGAATTCTATCAAACATTTGGAAAAGAGCTAACACCTATCCTTCTCAAACTCTTCCAAAATATAGCAGAGGGAGGAACACTCCAAAGCTTATTCCATGACGTCGCCATCACCCTGATAACCAAAAGCAGACAAAGATGCCGGAAAACACGAAAACTATAGGCCAATATCACTGATGGACATAGATGCAAAAATCTTCAACAAAATACTAGCAAACAGAATACAACAGCACATTAAAAGGATCATATGCCAAGATCAAGTGGGGTTTATTCCAGGAATGCAAGGATTCTTCAATATATGGAAATCAATCAGTGTAATAAACTATATTAACAAGTTGAAGGAGAAAACCATATGATCATCTCAATAGATGAAGAAAAGCTTTTGACAAAATTCAACACCCATTTATCATAAAAACCCTGCAGGAAGTAGACATAGAGGGAAGGTACCTCAACATAATAAAGGCCATATATGACAAACCCACAGCCAACATTGTTCTTAATGGTGAAAAAGTGAAACCATTTCCTCTAAGATCAGGAACAAAACAAGGTTGCCCACTCTCAGCACTGTTATTCAACATAGTTTTGGAAGTTATACCCACAGCCATCAGAAGAAAAAGAAATAAAAGAAATCCAGATTGGAAAAGAAGAAATAAAACTGTCATTGTTAGCAGATGACGTGATACTATACATAGAGAATCCTAAAGACGCTACCAGAAAACTACTGGAGCTAATCAGTGAATTTGGTAAAGTTGCAGGATACAAAGTTAATGCACAGAAATCTCTTGCGTTCCTAGACACTAATGATGAAAATTCTGAAAGAGAATTTAAGGAAACACTCCCATTTACCAATGCAACAAAAAGAATAAAATACCTAGGAATAAACCTACCTGGGGAGACAAAAGACCTGTATGCAGAAAACTGTAAGACAATGATGAAAGAAATTAAAGATGATAGAAACAGATGAAGAGATATAGCATGTTCTTGGATTGGAAGAATCAACTTTGTGAAAATGACTACACTACCCTAAGCAACCTACGGTTTCAATGTAATCCCTATCAAACTACCAATGGCATTTTTCACAGAAGTAGAACAAAAAATTTCACAATTTGTATGGAAACACAAAAGACACTGAATAGCCAAAGCAATCTTGTGAAAGAAAAATGGAGCTGGAGGAATCAGGCTCCTCAACCTCAGACTATACTACAAAGCTACAGTAATCAAGACAGTATGGTACTGGCACAGAAACAGAAATATAGATCAATGGAACAGGATAGAAAGCCCAGAGATAAACCCATGCACATATGGTCACCTTATCTTTGATAAAGGAGGCAAGAATATACAATGGAGAAAAGAAAGCGTCTTCAATAAGTGGTGCTGGGAAAAGTGGACAGTTACTTGTAAAAGAATGAAATTAGAACACTCCCTAACACCATATACAAAAATAAGCTCAAAAGGGTTGAAGACCTAAATGTAAGGCCAGTCACTATAAAATTCTTATAGGAAAACATAGGCAGAACGCTCCATGATATAAATCACAGCACGATCCTTTTTGACCTACCTCGTAGAGAAATGGAAATAAAAACAAAAATAAACAAATAGGACCTAATGAAACTTGAAAGCTTTTGCACAGCAAAGGAAACCATAAAGATGAAAAGGCAGCCCTCAGAATGGGAGAAAATATTCACAAATGAAGCAACTGACAACGGATTAATCTCCAAAATATACAAGCAGCTCATGCAGCTCAATATCAAAAAAACAAACAACCCAATCCAAAAATGGGCAGAAGACCTAAATAGACATTTCTCCAAAGCAGAGCTACAGATTGCTAAGAAACACATGAAAGGATGTTCAACATCACTAAACATTAGAGAAATACAAATCAAAACTACAATGAGGTATCACCTCACACTGGTCAGAATGGCTGTCATCAAAATTTTACAAACAATAAATGCTGAAAAGGGTGTGGAGAAAACGGAATCCTCTTGCACTGTTCGTGGGAATGTAAATTGATACAGCCACTATGGAGAACAGTATGGAGGTTCCTCAAAAAACTAAAACTAAAACTACCATACAACCCAGCAATCCCACTACTGGGCATATACCTTGAGAAAACCATAATTCAAAAATAGTCATGTACCACAGTTTTTATTGCAGCTGTATTTACAATAGCCATGACATGGAAGCAACCTAAGTGTCTATTGACAGATGAATGGATAAAGAAGATGTGGCACATATATACAATGGAATATTACTTAGCCATTAAAAGAAATGAAATTGAGTTATTTGTAGTGAGTTGCATGGATCTAGAGTCTGTCATACAGAGTGAAGTAAGTCAGAAAGAGAAAAACAAATACTGTATGCTAACACATATATATGGAATCTAAAAGAAAAAAAAATGGTTCTGAAGAACCTAGGGGCAGGACAGGAATAAAGACGCAGACAAAGAGCATGGACTTGAGGACACGAGCAGGGCGAAGGGTAAGCTGGGATGAAGTGAGAGAGTGGCATGGACATATATACACTACCAAATGTAAAATAGATAACTAGTGGGAAGCAGCACATAGCAAAGCTCTGTGCTTTGTGTCCACCTAGAGGGGTGTGATAGGGAGAGTGGGAGGGAGATGCCAAAGTGAAGAGATATGGGGATTTATATATATGTATAGCTCATTCACTTTGTTATACAGCAGAAACTAACCCACCATTGTAAAGCAATTATAGTCCAATAGAGTTGTTAATAAATAAATAAATAATTTAAAAAACAACAAGAAAAGAAGAAACCTATCAACTCAGGGAAAATCCACTTATTTGTCAGTCATTTTAAGCTCTTGGCTACAGGAAGAATTTAACCTTTGCACTGAGTATAAATCACGACACAGAAACACAGGAATCAAATGGAGAACGGGCCCGAGAGTCAGAATTGGCTCTGTACTTTTTAGGAGCTGTGTCTCCCTGAGCTTCACTTCCCTGCCCTGAAATATTTAGATAGTGTAGAGGTTGGCAGACTATGGCCCCCTGGGCTATATCTGGCCTGCCACCTATTTTTATGACTCATGAGCTAAGAATCGTTTTTACGTTTTTAAGTATTTGAAAACAAAAAAGTGAAACAAAGGAAAAATAGTATTTTATGAGGCACAAAAATATATGTAATTCACATTTCAGTGTTCTTAAAAAGTTTACTTCGAATGAGACACACCCATTGACTCATGCATTGTCTGCCACTGCTCTCAGCTATAACTGCAGAACTGAGAAATTGCAACAGACTGTGCAGCCTGCAAAGCCTAATATATTCACTCTGTGGCCCTTTACAGAAGAATGTGTGCCAGTCGATGAGATGATACTAACCACGCAGAGGTTTTGTGAGATGAAGAGAGATACTAAATGTGTGCCAATCCGTGAGATGATACTAACCACACAGAGTTTTTGGAAGATGAAGAGAGCACCTGGCGCACAGTGGACACAATAAATGTTGGCTGCTAGGATTATATGTAAATATAATGTTAATGAAAAGAGTCTGCATCTTCTCCAATTGTTGTTACAAAACATAGTGTCTTATAAGGCCAAGTTTCCTGGAGTCCAGAGTACTTCAGAATGGCTGTGAGCAATCAGATTTGAGGTAGTGAAGCTACCTGAGTCTTAAGAGCTGCAGGATGTTGTTATTTAAATGATGTTTACAGGGCTTCCCTGGTGCCGCAGTGGTTAAGAATCCGCCTGCCAGTGCAGGGGACACGGGTTCAAGCCCTGGTCCGGGAAGATGCCACATGCCGCGGAGCAACTAAGCCTGTGCGTCACAACTACTGAGCCTGTGCTTTAGAGCCCACGAGCAACAACTTCTGAAGCCCGTGTGCCTAGAGCCCATGCTCTGCAACAAAGAGAAGCCATCACAAGAAGCCCGTGCACCACAACAAAGACCCAATGCAGCCAAAAATAAATATATTAATTAATTTTAAAAATAAAAAAAATAGGGCTTCCCTGGTCGCGCAGTGGTTGAGTGTCCGCCTGCCGATGCAGGGGACACGGGTTCATGCCCCAGTCCGGGAGGATCCCACATGCCACGGAACAGCTGGGCCCGTGAGCCATGGCCGCTGAACCTGCGCGTCCAGAGCGTGTGCTCCACAACGGGAGAGGCCCTTGTACTGCAAAAAAAAAAAAAAAAAAAAAAAGAAAAGAAACAAAAATCAAAAAATAAATAAATGACGTTTACAGTTGGTTAATAACATTTCGGGGTACTGGGAACATAGGCTGTTAGGATAGTAGCTCTCTCCATTTAATAAGACTAAGAATAGTTTTTTCATTCCTAAATGTAGACTCTGCATTCAAATGTATGTATTCTCTGCTGATGCAGCCCTTTCTTGAATTTGTAAATGCTGTTCAATTTGGCTTCTGTGAAAATACGCCCAAGAAATCCAACACAGGCCATGGCATCCTGATTTTTTTTTTCTTGTAAATATTTAGGCATCTAGCCTCACATTTTTTTGTACATCCTGGAAATCTTGGTTAACAGTTTCTGAAACTCTCCAGAAATTGCAGTTCAGTAATCATTGAGTTTAGTGAGGTGAGATGTCTCGTTTCCCATAATTAGGGACAACAAAGAGTTTTTAGGGGAAAAGCCAGTTTAGTCAAAAATATAAATTAAACATAAACAAAAGGCTAAGTCTAGAGGTAGGTCGCTTATTGGTGAGTTTATTTCGACTGAACTTCTAGGATGTGGTATTCAAGGTATCAATTAACATAGCAGTTTAAAAGTTTGTGTCAAAAATAACAGTAGACTGGTTCTCTTTGAAAGTAGACTCTTGCTACCAAAGAATACCGATGTTCTAAATGTATTTAAATACAAACTTATGGAATGACTCAAAAAAATAACAATCCTGGTGCAGAATTTATCAGTACCTGGTAATAGCTGAGCACTTACTAGGTAAGAGCTAAGTAAGTACTCAGTGACTGTTAGCTATTGCTATGTATGTTAAAACTACTTTTACTCAGATTATTTTGTTAAACCCTTGTACAGTCTCATGGGATGGCTGCTGTTTCTCCCACTTTACATATGAGGACTCAGGATAAGAGGGTTTAAGTATGTTTTCCTGGCTAAGAGTTAACAGTGCCAGGATAATAATCCAGATCTGTCAAGTTCCATCACAGAGCAAAGAGATTCTAACCCCTGCAAATCACAAACATGATGGCAAGTATTTACAAAATTTTCCCCTCATTCAATTTTCCCTACTTGGATATAAAGAATACCTTCAAGTTCATGCATTAAAACTAAAAGGCTAGAGTTTCAAAATCAAGTAAAGTACTCATGAGAAGTCTTGGAATGCAGTGAACTCCAAAAATGTCTTCACACCCCCAATACATATATTCAATGTGGAAATGTTTTATATTTTGACTTAGGCTCCTTAAAAGTGGAGATTTTATTGATACTAATTATGTTACTACAAACTCGAGTTTGACTTCACCGTTTACACTGAGCTTCAGTGCTGTTGTAGCTCATCTAATAATAGAATCTCTAAGTGTTTCTATAAAATAAAATATTGATGTGAATATCTTAGTGAGAGAGGATTAAATGAAGTGGCTTAGCTTGAATGATCTCTTATAAATATGTTAAATGGAGTGGTTAAAGGATTGACCCATTTCTCTAGCTATAAACGCTTGCCAATTTATTATTCTACACCCTAGATCTGGAAATTTATCATTGTTATAGTGATTATTCATGGGCAAGTCCCTTTTCATAGAGTCTTAACGTTGGTCTGAGAAGGTGATTCTATCAGCTCAACAAGAGAGGTTTTATTTCTCAATAGCAGACTCACACTAACTGACTTCATGAGATTGATTTCTACATTAGAAACACCAGTTTTTAAATTTACAGTGATAAATAAATGTTGCGTGGATAGAGGTAGCTACATCTACTCTCCCTTTAGGAAGATCTACATATGAAGAGGGAACTTAATGATAAAGATAATTAATGTACTTGAAATCAAAACAAAAAGAGTTTGATAAAAAGAATCTCTTAACAGCATCAGGCTAAGTCATCCCAACAGAGACAGTCTTGTCAGTGGTACCAGAGGTACTCAGAGTCTTCCCAACGAAGACCATAAATGCCTTGAGAGTAATGAACCCCATCTGTTATATCTACTGTTTCTCTAATGCCTTGCATGGAACAGCCAAGAGTGGAGTCCAAGGCTAAGAATCCTTCTTTCAGTGCTTGAGTGAACTCTGCCTACTTTTTCCCTATTGTGACTCTCCTTTCTTTGCATCCATGGATGAGCTTTTGGATGCTACATTCTTTCCATTAGATGTGCCAGCATAGTATAGTTAGAGTTGAATATGCTGGTCAGGTAACCAATCTGTCTTTTTATGCTGATTTTTGCATTTCTCTTCTCATCCATTTAGTGTTTATGCTTCTCCTTGCTTCCTGATTTTGGGAGTGAGCAGCAATGTATGTCACTACAGCCACTGCGTACATTTTACGTGAAGTCTGTTTCTAGGAATCTATTACATCAGCACTCCATGCTATGCTCTAAGATAGGATAATAATGCCGTTCAGCCAGATTGGACCCAGTATGTTACTTTAAACAGTTTCTGCTAATTACAAAAGATGAGGCTCAGGATATTAAAAGACTGTTGAAGTTGATCAAGATGGAAGCATTGGGGGAAATCGCCTTGCCATTGAACCCTGTGATGTGATCCACTGAGGTTACAAAATGTTTGACTTCCATACATTCCAGCAGATACTTAATGAGTACTTGCTTTGTTAAGGGCAGGATTAAACGTATATATGACAATTTTTCTTGTATTTAACTTAAATGGTAACATTTTTCTTTGGACCTGTGCTTTAATTTTTTTAATTAGTCTTATCTATCTCTATTTAGTTTTTACTAACATATACACAGAAATACTAAAAAAGAAATTCCTGATTGCTTAGGAGAAGGTAAGGGGAAAAGTGGATAACCAGACAATGCATGTTAGAACAATAATTGTATTTAAGGAAGTGATTCCCAGCAGAAAACACCCAAGTGAGTGAAGAAGTGATACAATAAGTCACATCCTGCAATCACAGTTACTGGCCCCAGGAGGCAACATAGATATCAGAAAATATGAATCTGTTGTCCAGCTCCTATACTACCTCTCTATGGGACTCTGGCCATGTCACTTCAGGTCTCACTTTTTCATGGAAATAATGAAAAGTTTACCTTGATGACCTACTGTCTCATTCTAGATCAGAATAGCACACCATTTGTGAACTTTAATAATTATGTAAAATTCTCTCATCTTCAATCTACTGCAAAAATGATACCAGAATATTTTTTAGCCTGTTGATGTCATTTGTGCTTTATTTTTTCCGGATTTATTGAAGTATAATTGACAATAACAGTAGTATATATTTGGGACTTCCCTGGTGATCCAGTGGTTAAGACTCAGCACTTCTACTGCAGGGGGTGCGGGTACCGTCTCTGGTCAGGGAACTAAGATCTCACATGCTGCGTGGTGCAGCCAAAAAAACAATTGTATATATTTAAGATATACAACATGATAATATATGTTATCATTTCACAATGTGTGTGTGTGTGTGTGTGTGTGTGTGTGTGTGTGTATGTAGAGAGAGAGAACACTTAATATCTATTCTTTTAGCAGATTTCAAGTATACAATACAATATTGTTAACTGTAGTCACCATGCTGTCTATCAGATCCTCAGGACTTATTCACCTTATGACTGAAAGTTTGTGTACTTTGACTATTATCTCCCCATTTTTCCCCATCCCCAAGCCCTGGCAACTACCATTCCACTCTCTGTTTCTGAGTGTTTGACTTTTGTAGATTGCACATATAGAAGAGATCACATAATATTTGTCTTTCTGTGTCTGGCTTATTTCTCTTAGCATAATGTCCTTCAGGTTCATCCATATCATAAATGGCAGGATGTTCTTCTTTTTTGTGGCTGAATAATATTCCATATGTATGTATTTACACACACTCATATCATGTTTCCTTTGTCCATTTATCCATCTCTGGACACTTAGGTAATTTCCATATGTAGCTATCGTGAATAACCGTGCAATGAATACAGGAGTGTAAATATCTCTTTGAGATTCTGATTTAATTTCCTTTGGACATATATACTCAGGTGGGATAGCTGGATCACATGGTAGCTCTATTTCTAAACTTTTATTGAAGCTCCACACTTATTTCTGTAATAGCTGTACCATTTTATGTCCCCACTAACAACGTACAAGGGCACCCTTTTCTCCACACCCTTCCAAATGCTTGTCAGCCCTTTTCTTTTTTCATAATAGCCATCCTGACAGGTGTGAGGTGATAACTCATTGTGGTTTTGATTTGCATTTCCCTGATGATTAGTGATGTTGAGCATCTTTCATATACTTGTTGGCCATTTGTATTTTTTCTTTGGAAAAATATCTATTCAGGTCCTTTGCCCATTTTTAATAGTGTTATTTGGGTTATTTTGGTTTTGTTTCGCTATTAAGTTGTATGAGTTCCTTATATATTTTGTATAGTAACTCTCTATTAGATATATGACTTGTAAATATTTTCTCCCATTCCATAGCTTGCCTTTTCATTTTATTTATGGTTTCTTTTGTGCAGAAGCTGTTTAGTTTGATGTAGTCCTACTTGTTTGTTTTTGCTTTTGTTACCTGGGCTTTTGGTGTCAGATATGTGAAATCAAAGACCATTGTCAAGGAGGATTTTTCCTTATGTTTTCTTCTGGGAATTTTATAGTCTCAGGTCTTAAATTTGTCTTTAATACATTTTGAGTTAATTTTTTGTGTATAGTCAAAGAGAAGGCTCCAATTTCATTTCTCTGCATGTGGATATTCAATTTTCACAGCACCATTTGTTAAAGAGACTATACTTTCCCCATGGTGTATTCTTGGCACTCTTGTCAAGGATTAATTGACTATATAAGTGTGGACTTATTTCTAGGCTCTCTATTCTCTTTCATTTTTCTATATATCTATTTTTATCCTAGCACCACACTATTTTGATTACTGTAGTTCTGTAGTTAGTTTGAAATCCAGAAGTGTGACACTTCGAGCTCTGCTCTTCTTTCTCAGGATTGCTGTGGTTATTTGGGGCCTTTTGTGGTTCCCTGTAAATATTAGGATTATTTTTTCAATTTCTAGGAAAATGGCTTTAGAATTTTGATATGGCCTTCATTGAATCTGTAGATTGCTTTGGTTAGGATGGACATTTTAACAGTATTCTTCATATCTGTGAACATGGGATTGGGATTTTTCCATTTAGTTGTGTCTTCTTCAGTTTCTTTCATGAATGTTTATATTTTTCAGTGCACAGATCTTTTATTCCTCCTTGATAAAATGTATTTCTAAGTACTTTTTAAAATTCCTTTTTCTGATAGTTTGTTAGTGTATATAAATGCAGTTGGTGTTTGTATATTGATTTTTGTATAGTGCAATTTAACTGAATTTTTTGGTGAAATCTTTAGGGTTTTCTGTATATAAAAATCACATTACCTGCATATGGAGACTTTTATTTTAAAATAAAAATCTGCTTAACTTTTTCCTTTCCAATTTAGATGCCTTTTATTTATTTTTCTTGCCTGATTGCTCTGGCTAGTACTCTCAGTGATATATTGAATTGGAGTGAGCATCCTTGACTTGTTCCTGATCTTTCAGCTTTTCACTATTTAGTGTGATGTTAGCTGTGGATTAGACATATATGGTCTTTATTATGTGGAGGTGCATTCCTCACATTGCTTCTATACTTAGTTTATTGAGCGTTTTGATCGTGAAAGCATGCTGAATTTTCATCAGATGCTTTTCCTTTTATCAATTGAGATTATTATATGTTTTTTGCCCATTTTTCTGTTAATATGGTGCCTAAGTTTCATTTATTTGCATATGTCAAACTATTCTTGCGTCTCAGCATCGAATCCTACTTGATCCTGGTGTATGATCCTTTTAATGTGCTCTTAAATTCAGTTTGCTAGTATTTTGTTGAGGATTTTTGCATCTGTGTTTATCAGGGATGCTGGGCTGTAATTTTCTTTTCTTGTAGTGTCCTTATTTGCCTTTGGTATGAGGGTAATGCTAGCCTTGTAAAATGTGTTTGGAATTGTTTCCTCTTCTTCAATTGTATAGAAGAGTTTGAAAAGGATTGGCATTTATTCTTCTCTGATTGTTTGGTAGAATTCACTCCTGAAGCCATCTGGTCCTGGAATTTTCTTTGTTCAAGGTTTTTGATTACTGCTTCAATCTCCTTACTAGTAATTACTTTGTTCAGATTTTCTCTTTCTTTGTGATTCAGTCTTGGTAGATTTTATGTTTCTAGGAATTATTTCTCTCTTCTAGGTTGTCCAATTTGTTGGCATATAATTATTCATAGTAGTCTCTTACGATCCTTTGTATATCTGTGGTATCAGTTGTAATGTCTCCTTTTTGATTTATAATTTTAGTTATTTGTGTCCCCTCTATTTTTTTCTTTGTTAGTCTAGCAAAAGTTTTGTCAGTTTTATTTATCTTTTCAAGAAAAAACAACTCTCAGTTTTGTTGTTCTTTTCTATTGCTTTTCTGCTCTCTATTTGTTTCTTTTCTAATCTTCATTATTTCCCTTCTTCTGCTTTGGGCTTAGTTTGTTCTTCTTTTTCTAGTAACTCGAGTATAAAATTAGGTTGTTTACTTGAGATTTTTTTCCCCTGATGTAGACATTTATCACTGTAAAATTTTCTCTTAGAACTGCTTTGCTGCCTTCCATAAGTTTTAGTGTGTTGTGTTTCATTGTTGTTTGTCTCAAGATGCTTTTTGGTTCCCCTTTTGTTTCCTTTCTTGACCCATTTGTTGTTCAAGAGTGTGTTGTTTAATTTCCACATATTTGTGAATTTTTCAGCTTTTCTCGTATCATTGATTTTTAGCTTCATAACGTTGTGCTCAGAAAAGATACTTGATATGATTTCAGTCTTCTTAAATTTGCTAAAATGTGTTTTGTCGCCCAACATATGACCTATCCTGGGGATTTTTCTGTGTACACCTGAGAAGAACGTGTATTCTGCTGCTATTATATGGAATGTTCCGTGTATGTGTGTTAGGGCCATTTGGTCTATAATGTTTTTCAAAACTGCTGTTTCCTTATTAATCTTTTTGTCTGGATGATATATCCATTGTTGAAAGTGAGGTATTGAAGCCCCCTACTACTACTGTATTGCTGCCTATTTCTCCCTTTAGTTCTGTTAATACTAGCTTTATGTATTTAGGGGCTCCAATGTTGAGTGCATGTATATTTACAATTGTTATATCCTGTTGATAAATAGATCTCTTTATCATTTACAATGACCTTTTTGTCTCCCGTGATGGATTGTGACTGAAAGTCCATTTTGTCTGACATGAGTGTTGCTTCAACTGTCTTTTGGTTACCATTTGCATGGACTATCTTTTACCATCCCTTCACTTTCAGCCTCTGTGTCTTTAGGGTTTTTCATTTTGTGGTTACCATGAAGCTTACATAAAACATCTTACAGTTATAATGGTCTATTTTAAGCTGATAACTACTTAACTCTAATTGCATACAAAATCACTCTACACTTCTACTTCTCCCTCCCCCATTTCATTCTTTTGATATCACAGTTTGCATTTTTCAATATTGTTTATCCATTAACAAATTATAGTAGTTGTAGTTATTTTTAATACATTTGTCTTTTAACTTTGAAACTAGAGTTAAAAGGGACTTATGTACTACCATTACAGTGTTAGAGTATTCTGAATTTGACCATATGTTTATCTTTACCAGTGATTTTTATACTTTTATTTTTCATGTTGTTACTTAGCATCCTTTCATTGCAGCTTGAAAAACTCCATTTATTATTTCTTATAAGGCAGGCCTAGTGGTGATAAACTTCCTCAGCTTCTATTTGTCTGGCAATGATGGAATATTTCTTATTACTAGCAATGTTCATTATGTTAAACATTTATTAAGCATCTATTATATGCCACACACCATGGTAGCTGTGGATTTGCTCAACTATCTCTCTGTCACATGTATAAATGAACTCCTTTTGAAGAACAAATGATTTGAAATATATTTTCTTTCCTTGGCAGCTTTTAATTTTTTTGGTGTACATTTGTCAGGTTTTGAGACTTGGTCTTTCATTTGAAGAAACACTACTTGTTCAGAGGGCTTATAATTAGCTTGGGATTCCTGAATCCAACTGTTGTATTTTGTATCATTGAGCACTGATGTGATTGTAAAAATAAAGATGAGTGATGCTCTCATTTTTTTCAAGTACAGGTTTTATTTATTTCTGCCTATCATGGAGTGCCTATCATGGAATCTGGCCCCTTTTTATTGATCAATAAATTTTATTTCCCAATAAACATGTATTTCAAGAGTTTTACTTTCAGCAAGCTGTAATACAGTGAGAAATTGTGAACCAGAATGAAATTTTGGAAGACTTGATCAATGTTTTGTGCTTAAAGGAAAGAATGCCTGGAACAATCTATACCAGTATTTGCTGTTCAATTAATTTCTTTAGAAAAGATATATTTACAATGTGTTTCATTACTAGTCACATTAAATTATCAAATGTGTCAGTTCCTCCTCAAAGTAATGACTTAGCTTGAGAATCCTACACTGTGTACTATGCATATATTTGAATTTCCAAACAGAAAATGACTTCAGCTTTGACATTGTGTCTGGCTAATGGAGATTTCTGAAAACTGTGGGTCATTGATTTGTCCCTGAGCCAAACTTCCTGGTCCAGATTCCCTCCAAATAAAAGTCTCTTCAAAGCCAGCCAGATAATTTTGCCCTTGGCCATTGAAAAGCAGGATTGGATTTGCTCTCTCTGTTTTGAAGAGCCAAAGCAGGGTGAATGTCATTTCCCATCAGGTATGATTTGTGAAATGAACCCTTAAATGAAAGGTTGGCATAATGTTACTGTTCTAATTGTCTGCCATTAGTTTAATTCAGCTGGTTTGGGCTTGTATATAGCAAATACTTTTTCTGTCCTCTGGTTAAATATTGCCTCTTAATATTTCTTAAAGAATATTCTTTTAGCAAGATTATGAATATGTCTTGAGTGCCCTATCATCCATAGTTTACAATGAACTTTTGTTTGCCTACTACTTTTTCTCAATTCCTTAACTAGCCTACTCAGTTCATTTGGTGGAGATGGAGTTGATTCCTTCCCTTTAGTTGCCAGTGTTGTTCTATGAGCCAGATACAGCCCACAGGAGGGTCTCATACCCCTGGTCAGAGGAATTTGTTCAGGGATAAACATGTGGCTCAAGCTGGAATACCTACCATCGTTTCTGGAAAAGATCTTTTATTTTCCCTGGGAAAGTGAGCCTGGGACCACCCGTGGACAGCTTACTATCCAATGGAGAGAGAAAAACTGAGAATGAAGCCTGGACAGGAAGGAGATAGAGCCTTGATTATATTTTAAGTGCTACATTCCATCCCACCATAAGATCCACTTGGGGTTAGAGTAATATGATGTAGGAACCTCCACGTTTTTTTCTTTAGGCTGATTTGAATGAGTTCTGACTGCTGTAACCAAAGGGGTCCCGACGAATGCGTCTCTTTAGGCTTGTGCCATAACTACTTTGTGCCTCTGTATATATGACTACATCTCCACTCAGCCTGCGCTCTCAAGTGACCAGCACAGCAAATCCTGTACGCAATAATCCTAAGCATTCTACTGTAACAGAGAAGAACAAACCTGACTCCATATTGGATCTATTTATTTAGCTCTAACCCTTGTGCTCTGTCGCCTGTGCTTAGTCATGCTGGCTCTGCCCCTTTGTAGAAGAATGTTGCCTACAGCCTAGAACATACATGGTAGCCCATTCTCAAGGCTCTGCCCTTTAAAGGTATAACATTTTTCCATTACTGTAGAGACAGAAAGTTGGAGAACAGAGAACCACCTTTGTCTTGTTGGAGGTTTAGAGGAATATTTTCACCAGACCTAAGAGAACAGCAGCAAGAACAAAGGATTCTGGCACCAAAAGTTTGTAACAACCTGCCACACTCCCTTCCCTTTTAGTACAAAACAAGTTTGGACTCTACTTTGGGCAAGATGGTTCTCTGGGACACTAGTCCGTCATCTTCTTGGTCTGCTGGTTTTCTGAATAAAGTCAGTTCCTTGCCCCAACACCTCATCTCTCGATTTTTTGGCCCATCATGTGGTTAGCAGTACGAGCTGGGACTTGGTAACACTACCTTGTACCTCAGGCCTTACAGGCTTTGCCAGGCACCTGACTTGGTAATTTCTCATGGTCTTTTAGATAAACGTGTGAATGGCTTATTAGTTTCTGAAAATGTTTACATCTTATAGGAGAACTCAGTATTCTGAGTACAATACATTATTTTAACATGTCAGAAGGATTAAATTAAGTTTGAAAACTCAAGATTGTTTTTAAAAAAATGGTGTTACATGCATGTTCCTGCACTTGAATTAAAAAAAGAAAAACTGCATTCACTTACTTAAAAATATCTTTTGTACACTTCCTACAAGCTAGGCGTGGTGCAAGGAACTAGGATACAGTAGTGAGCAAGCAAACCTAGTTTCAGGCCTCATGGAGAATATTCATTTTCTATCAAGAAAGATTAACATCAATCAAATAAAAATATAAATATATAGTCAAGTCTATCATGAGTGCTAGTTTGGGGGTATATATAACAGGGGATTGTTGGTTTTGGGGTTCAGATACCTGAATCCTAGAAAAAGTGATAACGGAGTATGAATTTGAAAGTTGAATAGGAGTTAAGTAGAAGAAAACGTAAGAGTGGAGGTAGCATCCAGGAAAAAGCAATGTATTTTCAGGAGAGAGTAGCTTTTTTGTAGATTCTCAAGTGAAAAGATACATGATTTCTTTGAAGCACTGGAAGAAGCGAGACTGGCAGCAGATGAGACTGAAGAGGTAGACGAGGGACCAGATCAAGCCAGGCCTTTCAAGTCTTAGTGATGGTGGCCGTCTTTCCCTTTCAAGCAATGGTAAGCCATCGAAGGATTTGAGCGCACAGAGTGACACAATTAGATTTATGTTTTAAAAGTTAAGCTATCACTGTAACTTAGTGATTCTTAAGTCTGGCTCATGTTAGAATCATTTTGGTTGGGGGTGGGTGGAGCTGAAAACAAAATTACCATTACGCCTATCCCATTCCAATAGAATCAAAATCTCTAGAGTGGGCTCCTAGCTCTGGTTATTTTAAAAGCTCCCTTCAGATGATGCTTACATAAATCTAGACTGGAGAATTTCATATGTAAATAAACCATACAGGAGATGTAGCTTAATAAGAGTACCTATGAGAGAGAGGCATTTGAAACTGGCTTCTCAGTGTGACTCACAGTGACTGTGGCCAAACCTAATATTATCATGAATCGCATTAATAGAAGTGTTCTTCCTAAATGTGAGAGGGAGTTGTTCCTCTGCGCCCAAATTAGCACACCTGCAAAGTTTGTTCACCTCTCAGCACCAAATTTTAAGAAGAAATTAGCCAAACTGAACCATTCCTAGAAGAAACCAAACCGGATGTTACAAGGAATCTAAGCCATAATGAGGATAAATGATCCACTGGTACCAGATGTGTTTTTTTTCTTTTTCTTTTAAATTTTTTGGAAAAATATTAGTTTTTAAAATTTTTGTACAATTTTTGAAGGTGACTTTCCATTTACAGTTACTACAAAATATTGTGTGTGTTCCCCATGTTGTACAATACATTCTCAGCCTATTGTACACCCAATATTTTGTGCCTCCCGATTCCCCTACCCCTATATTGCTCCTCCCCCAACTAGTAACCATTACTTCTCTATATCTGTGGGTCGGTTTCTTTTTTGTTATATTCACTAGTTTGTTGTATTTTTTAGATTCTACATATAAATTATATCATACAATATTTGTCTTTCTCTGTCTGACTTATTTCACAAAGCATAATGCCCTCCTCCAAGTCCACCCATGTTGCTGAAAATGGCATATTTTTATTCTTTTTTTATGGCTGAGTGAGTAGTGGTCAGTTGTGTGTGTGTATCTATATATCACATCATCTTCATCCATTCATCTGTTGGTAGATGTTTAGGTTGCTTTCATATCTTTGCAATTTTAAATAATGCTGCTGTGAACATTGGAGTGCATGTATCTTTTCAAATTATGTTTTTGGTCTTTTTGT
This sequence comes from Monodon monoceros, assembly GCF_005190385.1. Classification (NCBI taxonomy): domain Eukaryota; kingdom Metazoa; phylum Chordata; class Mammalia; order Artiodactyla; family Monodontidae; genus Monodon; species Monodon monoceros. Next base: position 131,942,990 of record NW_021703768.1, read on the forward strand.
TTATATACCCAGGAGTGGAATTGCTGGTTCATATGGTAGTTCTATTATTATTTTTGGAGAAACCTCCATACTGTTTTCCACAGTGGGCACACCAATTTGCATTTCCATCAACAGTGTACAAGGGTTCCCTTTTCTCCACATCCTTGCCAACATTTGTTATTTGTTTTTTGGGTTTTTTTGATGATAACCATTGTGACAGGTGTGAAGTGATATCTCATTGTAGTTTTGATTTGCATTTCTCTGATAATTAGTGATGTTGAGAATCTTTTCATGTGCCTGTTGGCCATCTGTATGTATTCTTTGGAAAAATGTCTATTCATTTCTTCTGCCCTTTTTAAAATTCGGTTGTTGGGGTTTTTTGTTACTGAGTTGTATGAACTGTTCATATATGTTGGATATTAATCCCTTATTAGTCATATCATTTGCAAATATTTTCTCCCATTCAGTAGGTTATCTTTTCATTTTGTTGATGGTTTCCTTTGCTCTGCAAAAGCTTTTCAAATAAGTTGCAGGATACAAAATTAATATACAGGAATCTGTTGCATTTCTAAACACTAACAGTGAACTGTAAGAACTAGAAATTAAGGAAACAATCCCATTTACCATCACATCGAAAAGAATAAAATACCTAAGAATAAACCTTCCCAAGGAGGCAAAAGACCTGTACTCTGAAAACTGTAAGACACTAATGAAAGAAATTGAAGATGACATAAACAGATGGAAAGATATACCATGTCCTTGGATTGGAAGAATCAATATTGTTAAAATGACCATACTACCCAAGGCAATCTACAGATTCAGTGCAATCCCTATTAAAATACCAATGGCATTTTTCATAGAACTAGAACAAATAATTTTAAAAGGTATATGGAAACACAAAAGACCCCAAATAGCCTAAGCAATCTTGAGAGAGAAGAACAGATCAGGAGGAATCAGGCTCCCTGACTTCAGAGTATATTACAAAGCTATAGTCATCAAAACAGTATGGTACTGGCACAAAAACAGGCATTATAGGTCAATGGAACAGGATAGAAAGCCCAGAGATAAAGCCACACACTTATGGCCAATTATTCTATGACAAAGGATGCAAGAACATACAGTGGAGAAAAGACAGTCTCTTCAATAAGTGGTACTGGAAAAACTGGACAGTTACATGTAAAAGAATGATATTAGAACATTATCTAACACAATACACAAAATTAAACTCATAATGGATTAAAGACCTAAATGTAAGACTGGACACTAAAAAAACTCCTAGAGGAAAACACAGGCAGAACACTCTTTGACGTAAGTTGCAGCAATATTTTTTTGGATCCATCTCCTAAAGTAATGGATGTGTTTAAATTGTAATCAAAATAACTCTTTAAAAAAGGACGATTTAGCATCCTGTTTTCAAATAAGTCAAAAGGTTTTATTTATTCAAAGTTTAAATATGAAGGCCAAGTACTTACTCATCCTAGATATTGGCACAAAGGCAGGAGATGATGCAGACAAAAACCCATGTCTCTGTGGAGTTTATATCCTGCTTTAGAATGAAGTTTTCTCTTTCATGCAATCCTTATGATCAGAATTTCTAACTGACCTTTATGATCAGCAGCTGCAGCATCTGAATGTGCTACAGGGAGATATACTTCAGTTGTTAGTTTTAGAACATTAGAAATAGAAATCTCTGAAAAGCAGAGAGATCAATATCTATAAAAATTCCAGCCAGAGTGGCCATCGTAGAGAGGATTCAGAATCTCATGGCAAGGATTAAAAGGTATAGGAGGAAGGAGACTAGTCTAGTGATCTAGTGTAGTCTAGAGTCCTTTACAAAACTGAAAACCAAATAGATAGTATTAAATAACAGCAGTACCGATATAGTCTGAGCACTTACGGTGTGCCACACACTTTGCTGAGTGGTTTATTATGTGTTATCTCAGTTAAGACTTATAATACTCATTATACAGATGAAGAAAGTGAAACAGTGTCAAGCTGTAACTTTTTGAAGTTAAATACATGGGTCCTACAAATATCAATATAAAATGAAAGTATGTCGAAGATTTTATTTGACTCATTAACTATGAGGAAATCAGTATGATGGTAAGACTGATTCTGAGACCATTTAAGGAGCTCCTTGTTCTTAGGTACATTAATAAAGAATGTTAACAAAAGATCGCTAGACTAGATACAAAACCAGTGAATGTCCTACAGGGCAATAGACTATAACATTTGGGATTATATTTTATTTTTTCAGCATTTTATCAATGATTTATTTTTTCTTTTATTAAAATTTTTATTTTATATTGGAGTATAGCTGATTACAATGTTGTGCTAGTTTCAGGTGTACAGCAAAGTGATTCAGTTATACATATGTGTGTGTGTATGTACATATATATTCTATTTCAAATTCTTTTTCGATTTAGGTTATTACAGAATATTGAGCAGAGTTCCCTGTGCTATACAGTAGGTCCTTGTTGGTTATCTCTTTTAAATATAGTAGTGTGTATATGTCAATCCTGAGAAATACTGTGTATCTTTAACAGGCAAAACTCTCCAAGGTAACTTGTAACTTTACTATATTTGGGATCTTTATTCAGTTGTCAACAGTGAATCAGACAAAGCACATTTCCCTTAAATAATTCTTGAGAGGGCATGTTAAACAATTGCCACGCATGACTTTGATAGAATGTGACTGCCTTTTGGTCTGATTTTCAAGTTGTGGATAATTTTTCGTAACATTAGAAGACGTAAGTAATTTTTTAGGATTTTCCAGCTAGTAGTAATGAATTGAGTCTATACGGACGTATCCCTCTTCAAATATCCACGCTGAAATGAGCCATGTAGCTAGTTTATGGAGAGACATCAAAGCAGCGTCCTTTGGATTACATTACCATTTTTCTGCCTTTATATAAAATCTGACCTTGTTTTTCCAGTTGTTTTATGTTTGGTTTTTTTTTTTTTTTGCTGTTGTTTTTTTGTTTACCAAAGCATTTATAAACCACTTAAAATTAAGAGCTACCCCTCCTCTTTTGTTTTCCCAAAAGAACCTGGGCACCCCAACGTGATTAATAAGTAGTGTGTGATTCATTAACCACTTGCTATGATTGCCTCTGAAACGAAGGCTCTGGAAACCCAGATAAAAATCTGATTTTTTAGAATTTGTAGCCACTGTTTACTCAGTAAGACTTCTTCCTTGACCTACAGGATTTTTATTTTGTAATTGTCGCTGTTAATTTAGGACATTGCAGTTGCCAAACCTGGAAATTGCAATTGTTAATGGTCTTCTATTTTTAGAATGGTAATCTTGAGCTCTTAAGGTTTGGCAGAAGCTCCAGTTCTCTCTAAATGGCACTTTGTTGAGCCTCATGTAACTGACTGCAGATTTGGTCTGACTGTTTACCTTGCTGGTGAGTTAATCTTGAGGAGAGACTTCAGTGTTAGGTGTAGTGAATAAATGAAAAATAGCTGTGTGGTTGGCTAATGTTCCAATAAAGCATTAGGACACCTGTCTATGTTTAAGGGGGTAGGCCCCTATTGTGTAAAGGTAACTTGGCAGAAAACTTAATTAGCCAATCAGATAGTTGATTCTAGGAACTCAAACTAGATGCGAGAGTACAGTTTTGCTTTTTGGTGAGAGAAAGGGTCTGGTTTTTGCTGGATTCAATAAAAGGAAAAGTAAACCAAAATTTATAGGCACTATAATAAGCACTTTGCATGGATTATCTCACCAAATTCTGTGAGCTGGATTCTGTTGTTACCCCCATTTTACAGGTGAGGAAACTGAGGTCCAGAGAGGTCAAGCGAACTAATCAGAATTCACAGCCAGTAAGAGAGCTAAGATTAGACCCAGGCCATCTGATTATAAGCCTTCTCTTGTGAAGGTTAGATGATATGGCCGTTCCCAAATGATGCTGGGAAAGAGAAAGCACATGGAAAATTCACCCAAATCTTGCTTTCTAGCATCAGTTCTAACATTAAGAGTCTTTGCACCTCTGAACATCTCATCTGTGTGGACCTCCATTTCCCTTTGTAAAATAAAGGGTTGAAACAATTTGGATTGGACGGTCTCTGGGGTTCCCTCCTCCTCTAAAGTTCTTTGATTCTATAATTGTGTCCTGACCTTAGAGGTGCCCATGCTCCCTTCCCCACAGACAGACACACTGCTTCCCAAGGCAAAAATTGAATCCTTCTGAAAGTACCCATTGCAGTTTGATGCTAAACTCCGGATTCTACCACATCTATTATTTACAGCAGTCCCTCAGGAATACACAGTACTTTTAAAATCTGGCAAGCCAGTTCTTTAAAATAAGTTGCTAGCGGGATATGATTTTGGAAGTAAAATATTAATACCCCCCAAACAGAAAAGAATAAAACTCAAAATAAATGAGGCTTTCTCTTTAAATCATCGTTTTCTACAATGTTACCTTGACAACTTAGCTTTGGCTCTTTAGAGAGGGGGTTGTCAGTGTAGGAGAAGAGGGGTGTCCTCTTTATATCTTTAGAAATTTCCTCTGCATTTTATGGAAAGAGGAAATCTCAAAGGTAGACTACACGATCCAGCAGCATGTACAGGGGACATCTTGATGGAGGGTCATCCAGAAGTAATCACAGGTGCAGAGAATTACGACACATTCTGATTAAAGTTACCTTCTTTTCTCCTTTCTATTTCCTGTAACCACAGCACACATTGCAACAGCCTGCAAAATGTTACATTTGGGGACCAGCGTGCTTAGAGAGCAGAGAGCCACAAAAGTGCCTGAAAAATAATTGCATTATTTTTAGTGGCGGCAGTAAGAGATGCACACATCAGGTTGAGGGGACAACTCAGAAGTACTGAACCAATCTGGAAATGCTAAAAATATTGTTCCCCCTCCAGCAATTGATCCTTTGAGCAAAGACAGAGGCACTGGCAGGGAGGAAGGTCAAATGAGAATTCCCATCTCTCAGCTGTAATAGGCTCGTTATCAGGACTGGCAAGAGTTGGGTTGGGGTGAGGGGCTAACAGGGGTCAGCTGGGGGCTGTCAGCACAAGGAGGAAGTTGGCAAAGGGCGGCATGGAGCAGGGGAAGGAGACTCAGCTCCAGCATCGAGCGCCACAGAGCAGAGGCCACGTGGAGAATGACTGAGAAATCAGTATTAGTTCTAGAAGCCGTTGCCTTTGTGGTTGTGTGAGCCCAGCAGCCCCCATGGGCGCTGGGGCAGGGGAGCGAGTCTGTGCTTGACACACGTGTTTCCCATTGAGAGCTGAAGCCGGCCCAGTAGGTGGGAGTTGGCCTGACAAAGGCGTATTGAAGTACAGGCAGAGTACGGTTTCAAAGCAGTCCGAAAAAGCACGGGAATGCTGTTCAGGAAATTCTTCAGGCATGGGCAGGGACTTGGCTGCAACTCTGCAGTTGGAAAATCTGACTGGGGCAGCTTCTGAACACAGGCTGGGCCTGCTCAGCCTCTGCAGGCCGAGCGGCCGCCCCCTTCCAGCCTCTCCACACGCGCCTGGATCGCAGGGGATTCTCTTCAGCCGCTTTGTGAAGCAGAGGAGAGGTAGGGAACTGCTCAGTTCTTGCATTTTTTGCAGGCTTTCTTTTCGCTTTCTAAGCCTGCTGTTTGTTTGCAAGTACTCTGTGTGTCTGTGTGTGTGTATGGGGGGGCGTGGGGAGGTTGGGTGTATGTGTATGAACAAGTTAGAACTCCATCACTTCAACATTTGGTGTGGGGTTGTCTGTCATCTTTTCCTCCCTCAGCCCCCTTCAAGAGGTGATTTTCGGCCGTACGCTTTGGAAAGTTAGGGTTAAGCTGGCAACACGACTGTGAAAAAGAAAAGTATGTGAACTCTTGTATTGTCACCCTGCTCCAACAGTCTGCAACTTTTCTGTGGGGAAGGACAGTTCGTTGGCAGGAAATATAATTTTAGATGAAAGTGTCTGTGTTCTTTGCTTTATGAGAATTTGGAGAGGGACGTTTTTAGCAGAAAATGGCTCTCATTTTAGAGGAAATCGGCGTTTGAAGTTTCTATTTTGGATCACACTTTCAGAGTGTAGGAACAGATACGTGTATATGAGTTCCTGGCATCTTTTATTATTATGTGGGATTTTTGACTGTCATTAAGGAGCTCCGTGATATATTTGCCTAGAAATATGCTGGATACAACATTTGTAATTCTGTTTCTAGAATAATTTTCAATTTTTTCTGAATTGCAGAAGTAACTGGCAGTTCTTCCCTCAAAAAAAAAATACTTCTGTGTTTTATGAAGTATAGACAACTAAAGAGTCACAGAAAACAGTAAATTACTCAAAATCATTGTTAAAAGACAGACATATAATACTGTGAATTTTATTTCATGGATCAATTGATGTTATTTTACACCTTACTGAAAAGAGTGATTTTTTTAAAAAAATCAAATTTTGGATAATTCTTTTTCATACATATCAACTATAATGCAATACAGATTTTTACCCCTCCCCCGAAAGCTATATCTTATTCTATACTTAACATTTAGAAAATACGTAGGATAATATAATTGCACTTAAGAACACTGTTCAGTTCTGAAAGAGCTGGACTCAATCTCACTACAGCTTTGTGATTACTCGCAGAACCATCAGCGACAGCAATGGTGTTTTCTAAAGGGGCCTTGGCCAAGAGTCTGGCTGGGGAAACAGATGAATGAATGGGTTCTTGGCTACTTCTTGAATAGCAGAAGAGTGGCTAGAACTCTCAGGGTGGACCTAAATAAAATAGGTGTGCATTGACTTTGCTTCTAAAATCTCTCAACAAGTAGCTGATAGTAGAGAGTTAGATGAATGGGTGAATAAAGAGTGGGGGGGCTGGACTTTTTCATATCTTTGTCTGCGTAAGACCTACGATAAGTGCGCAGGCATTGTGTTTTGTTGGTGGCAAGTCAGCCCTCTCAGCCAGCAATTTTATTTTCTCCACAGTTTTGCACTTGGAGGAGGGAATTAGGAAGTAAGTGACTGGAAGCAGGAATTCTTATTCTGAGAGATGGCACACAAATATTTTCTTCATGAATGTCATCTTTGGGTTGGGTTGGGATGAAGAGGGTTTGGGAACTGTTGGACATGGGATAAGATAGGACAGACAGTGACTACACTTGGGTTGCCTATGGAGTGAGCAAGATGCCAAGAGATTGGGAAACAACATGAACCACAGCCAAACATACTGCCAGTGAAAAAGGAGACTGTGAGCTCTAATTTCATACTCCTCTAAATTTAGTGTGCGTTGAGCCTTGAGCAGAGCAGGCGTGAAATAGCAACTTCAGGTTGCAGGGGTACGAACAGCATTGCCTGAAACTTGGAAGAAAGTCTATAGTTGCCCTGTTTTAGAAGTATACGAGGGGAAAATCAAGTTCCCTGGACATTTAAAAAGGAAAAACAAAGAGGGGTGTGGGAGGGTAGAGAAGAAGAAATCCAAGGCAGAGGTACAGGCTACAGGGAGGGAGGAGTGGCCACACCACAAACTGGGCAGCAGGGGCAGAGGGAGATCTGTGCACAGGAATGAAACATACATACTAGAATAGCAAAGCCCAGCGGGCACTGATTGGTTCACCTTGAAGTGTGTGGCTAAACCATGGCCTCAGTGAGGAGAATGGGTTTACCCTCTTCACAATAGAAGACCCCACGGTCAGTCTGCCCCACTGTGCCTTCTGGAAGCAATCAGAAAGCACATTTTGTAAGAATGGCATCGCCCAAGGGTTCAGATTTCGTAAGTGAGGAGGGAGCAGGCTCCTGAGGCCTTATTTTTAACCCATATTTGTTCCATCCAGAGATATTCTGCTGGGAGTGATGAGTGAAGGGACCAGGTGGAGATGGCGGAGGGATGGCAGTGAACATAGCTTGTTCTAGGCCCTGCCCGCATACACTTCATCCTTAAGACAAACATTTGAAAAGGAATATAGAATGATACGTGTGCTTTATTTTAATGCATGAATTTATTTAATTTTATTTCTTTTTTTAATTTTTAAAAACCTTCAGGGGCACGTACCGCATTGTTGTTGGAAGCATTTAATATTAATTTCATAAGGTGAGGAGGTTCATGGAATTATGGATTTGACCATCTGGAAGGGATTAGGGCCATCCTGTAGTCCAGAATTTCTTGAGTTGGGTAATATAAAGACTCCTTTTAACAGGGTGAGGGAAAAGATCCACGCCCCCATTGTTGATTTAACTGCTTTTATTATACTGCAATTTAAATATGTACAAACCAAAAATACCCACCTAGGTAATCACCTCTCTATTTTAATCATTCTTTAGCATCTATAAGACTAAAATAAATTTATGAATTAAATGCAAAGTAAAGTAATAGTATTCAGATGATCAACATTGTTATTTTAGGTAGAAGATGTTTTACTGGAATTTAATAAGGCCTCACCATGAACATGGGACTGACAGTTATCTGGAGATTATTTTGGTTCTAGACACTCATACTCTTATATCCTGGATATAGACTTGATTCTTCCATGACTTTTTTTCTCTTCAAATGTACCTTCATTTGCATGCCATGATGTCCCTTGATCTGCACCTTGAAGGAATGTTTCATTTTGTATTATATTACACTCTGCTCCTTTTTCTATTCATGACAATTAGAATCAAATCACTTATTGCCAACATGATTGTACACTGAATACAAATGCAGACACCAGAACTGCATGGTAGTAGCCATAGGTCATGAATTGGATCTGCGTTTCCGAGGACAAAATTTGGGTAAATAAAATAAGTACAGCAAAAGAAAAAAGAAAGAAAAGCACAAGAACAAATTTGGCAGAGAACTCTCAGAGTCCTGAGAAAATCTGAGAATCCCTGCTGCCTTGGAGACACTACCTTAAGAGGTACCGATTTTGGCCAGTTCTGGTTCCATGGAAGAACCTCTGCAGGAAATAGGAAGGAATGGCTCTGGAAACACTCCATCCATTTTTCTAAATAGCACAGCCACTTTTATTTGTTTCATATATTGGGATTTTGCAAGAGATTTCATTTGAAAAGAGAGTTTTAATGCTGTATCAGTAAAGATTGCATTTGGCTGCAAGTAATAGAAATCGTGCTCATAGAGTCGGAAAGTATAAAGCCTTACCTTTTGTGCATATAGACGTAGACTACACCTGGACAGTCCAGGACTGCTGCGGCAGCTGAGCGACGTCCCTAAAGACCAGTTTCCTTCCTGCTCCACTGTCCATTTGTTCATCTCCATGTGTCATGTTCAAGTCAGGACAAAGGTGGCAGGACATGAAGGGGGAAAAATACTTCTCCTCATGAGGCTTTGCCCCTTTAATCAGGAAGGGACACCCTCCCACATAAAGTTCCCCTCACTTCTCAGAATCCACACCCAGAACTGGGTCATGTGCCTACTGGCCCCATGCAGTTTCATTACCAGGATGGGTGGAGGTCCTCTGGGTATGGAATAGGAGCCCACAGATTCAGATCAAGAGTTCTAGCACTGTTCTAAGAGTCCATTGCTTCTATTTTAAAGAAGTGAACACTGAGACTAGAAAAGATGGGTTACCTGTCTAGAGAACATAGGCGTTCGGAGACAGTGGCAGTGCTTCTTGTTCCTTGACTCTGAGTCTGGAGTGGACTACTTGTTATGTGTGTTGGCTTAATAATGAGAGCTGAGTGATACTTTGGAAGCCATGCTAGAGAAAGTAACGTAATGGAGTCTTAGTACTAGAAGGGCCCTCAGAAATCACCTGGTTCCATGGTTTCTCAAAACCTCCTGAATCAGAATTTCTGAGATTAGAGTTGGGGAATCCCTCTATTTTTAAAAACTCCCCAAGTGATTCTGTTGAAGCCAACCAGACACTGGTCCACAGAACTGAGTTGGTTTAATACTGTTGGAGCTAAATCGTTATTTACTACAACAGTGCCATTTATAGCATCACTGACAGATGTCAGCCAGATGTGTCAGTAATTCGTTCAGTGATGGAGAACCTCACTGTGCTGCGAGGCAGCTTGGGGCATTGTTTCTCATCTCCAGCCCCTCAGATTGGGCCAAATTTGCATCTCTGTACTTTGTAACCCATGGCCATTGTCATATTCTCTTAAGGCACATTTGAGGGTGGTAGGAGGACCTGGTACAGAAGTGAGGTGAAGAGAGGGAGTAAGGGTAGCGGGGGTCAGAAGTCTTGGGATAGGCTCTGGGTCCACTAAGAGCTGGCTCTCAGTCTTTCCATCTGTAAAATAGGATAAGATGCCTGTAAAGTGTCTTCTCTTTCTCATTTTCTATGCTTTTTGTTATTCTCAAGCTCTCCCGTTTCTTTATGAATGTCTTGAAGTATTTCATCTCTCCCTTATCTTTTCCTGCACTTTTCTTTTTACCCTTCCCTGAACACACTCCAAGTAACCTCCTTCTGACAAAAATACTGTTCCCTGAATTCAATTCCACTCATCTGACAAGGGCGTGTTCCATGAACAGGACACTACATCTGTGAACCAAAGGGGCAGAGGGTGATTGTAAGTGAGAAGCAGCCCAGTAAGAAAGAAGAGAGAAGGGTGGGATGATCTTGTAGCAGAAGGAGAGTGATTACATTGTGAAGTGAGCCCAGGCTGTGAGGCATACAGACCTGGACTGTGACCCTGGCTGTGTGACCTTGGATGAGTTACATCCTCTTGGTGAGCCACAATTGTATCATCTTTAAAATGAACATGGTAGCATCTCCCTCGTAGTATGTTGTGAGCTTGTGCTTAGACTGCCCTTAGCATGGTGCCTTGCACACAGTAAGGACTTAAGTATGTCAGATGTATATGCTTAACATTATCTCAGCGTGAGGCAAACTGACAAAGAATGAAATAGGCAGATCAAATGATAAAATGAAACACTGAGACAGTCAGCAGAGGAGGGTTTTATGCTGAGTGATCCAGGTTACTTTTTCTTTGTTGCCTTAATTTCTCTGAAGATTCCACTGTCCTTTTTCTTTCACCTTTGCTGCCACACAGAAAGGTGGTCATGTTTCTTATGGTTTCAGATTCCTTTTGTCAAGTGTGAACTGCCTTCTGTAAAGGAAGCCATGTAAGCTGTGGCCTATTGAACAGGTCTGCAGGACTGGGGGAGGGACGTATCACCACGGTTCACTAAGTGTATAAATCCTGTGAGATTGATTTGCTCAAAGTCTTTGCTGGTGGTTGTCCTAATGGAGCTCCGGGTGCGTAGGTAGATATGGAAGCGATGGCTTTATTCTTCTTTTTAACCAGTAATGCAGTGGCACCTATTACAGTGAGCACAGTTTCCTGATAAAAACCATTTTGCCGGGGATTAGAAATTTCCTCCTTGTTCAGACCACAGTCCTTTGCCAAGGTGACAGGATCGGACTCTCTAGTGATTTCCCTGACTTCTAAATAATATATTTCGGAATTCCTGGAAACCAGGGTCAAAATATTTAAGCACTGAAACTATTCTCATAAAGCTCAGAGTAAATAGATAAGTAAGTAAATAAACATCAGAGAGAGCTCCTTGCTCCAAGCAAGTCATTCCACACCACGCTGTTGTCTCCACTGCAACTGGGTTTGTGGTCCTGGGCCAGTGTAGTCAATGAAAGAAGGTGCTTCAAGCCTAGAGATGCCTGTCCTTTGCTTCCTTTTCTTACCTGTAGTTGTCTTCTCTCCTCTCTAGTGTTCTCTACTCCTTCTAGCTCTTTCCTTCTGTGTTTTTATTCCATGCCCTCTTCCTGTTGCCAGTTTCTTTTTTCTCTTATATTTGTTCAAGATGTTTACCAAAGTCATCGGCTTCCCTCAGTGGGCAGGAGGGTTGGCAGTAGACCAGAGTCTGGACAGCAGAACTTTTACCATGCGATGATAGACCTTACCTCCTGGGCTGGCTGTGACCTTCAGAGGTTTGTGGGCTCCTTTCTGTTGCTGATGAAGCTAATCCTGGTGTTTCCCAAGCCGTGGATGCAAACACCTCGTCACAAACTGGCAATCCAGGGCTGGCCTGTGGACACATTTTGACTCATGAAGTGTTTTTTAAAAATCGACTTAGTTACAAAGCATTTACGTGTACTGAGATGTTATGTACAAATTTAGATATCTCGATTATCTAGAAAAAACTGCACAAGGGTATCCCTGGTCTGATTTCTCATAGTGTAGCAGTTGGGGGGATTTGGGCAGCGCCTGTTGCTTTAAGAGGGCACATGTCCACTTCATTCAGTGACCCCCACCTGCCTAATCTGATATCAGTAAGCTCTCAATAGGGTGTCTCATCTGAACCACAGGATATAGAAAATGATTCGAGTGACCATTTTTTCAATTCTTCCAAGGGTGGTACGTATAGCACCATTCTAGATGCATAAGAGAGAAGTTAGGACATCATGTCTGAATTCTCTCAGAGGACACTGTAGAGATGGGCTAAGTGTCCACTAGGAAGAAATGCAGTAGAACAGTATGGTGGCCAAGAGCGTGGGTCTCAGAGTTAGACGTTCCTTGGAATCAGCGCCTCATAGAATTGTACTTAGGATTAAAATTTTCAAATGTGCTAGAAATCAAAACAGTCACTGCCTTTGGGGATGGGGATTGATGAGGAAGGGGCATGAGGGAACTTTCTAGGGTGATGGAAAGGTTCCCTATCTTGACTGAATATTTTTTACACAGATGTACAGATTTGTAAAACTCGAGCTGTGTAGTGAATATCTGTGTATTTCAGTAGGAGTAACTTATAACTCAGTAAACATATATACATATGTTCATGTGTACATACAGACATATGTGAAGGCATGCAAAGTGCATAATAACTTTTAGCTGTTATTGTTTTCCTGCTTTCTGGACACTTTAATTTAAAAAAAAAAAAAAAAAAGAAATAGGGCTTCCCTGGTGGCGCAGTGGTTGAGAGTCCGCCTGCCGATGCAGGGGACACAGGTTCGTGGCCCGGTCCGGGAGGACCCCACATGCCGCGGAGCGGCTGGGCCCGTGAGCCATGGCCGCTGAGCCTGCGCGTCCGGAGCCTGTGCTCCGCAACGGGAGAGGCTGCAACAGTGAGAGGCCCGCGTACCGCAAATAAATAAGTAGGTAGGTAGGTAGGTAGGTAGGTAGGTAGATAGATAGATAGATAGATAGATAGATAGATAGATAGATAGAAGGAAAGAAATAACTTGACTAAAAATGAGATGAAGAGATTTTCCCTTCAGACCACAGATTTCCCTGCAAGCATTTGAGAGCACAGGTAACAGCTAAAGATCCTTGCCAAACACAGTTGTCAAAGGAGAATCTACTGGATCAATGCTAATTTTATGGAACTATTGAATCACTATAGAAGGATGTGCTTAATTTGTTGTAACTGTTTTTCATGATGCTGTAAAAATGTATGGGTTTCAGAGACATATCAAAAATGGTTTATTACCTGGGAAAAAATGCCTATACTTAGAGTAACATGCACCCTGGCTGAAATATAGTAGTCCCTCAATAAGTTTATGAAGAATTGTCTTAAAATTACTATCCATGTTGAGAAATTCTAGCTAAAACTGTTACCAAAACAAGTTCCTAATTAGTAATCACACTATTCTGACTAAGTGTGTACACATATCTGGAAACATTTAACACAAGAATTGGAACAGAGTTTTCACCCAGGCACTCTGGGTTCAAATTCTTGCTATGTCTTTAACAAGCTGAATGACTTCGGGTAGGTCGCTTAAGCTCTCTGTTTCTCAGTTGCCTCAACTGTAAAATCAGGATAGTACTAGCACCTGCCTCATAATTATATGTCTGTGACAATTAAATAAGTTCAGTATAGTGTTTAGAACAGGGTCTGGCACATGGTAACCACTACGCAAGTATTTATCAACAGTTTTGTATTCTTTGTGTTAGGAAACGTGGTTTTGTTGTGATTTGCCTTTGGGTATTGTTCAAAAGGCATGTGTATGGTGGTTGATGAAAGTGGTGTCAAACAGGAGTTTCAGTTGAAAAGACTGAAGCCTGGAATTCGTGGGAAACATGCTGTTTTCCAGTTTTAGCAGACTTTGGTCTTGGGACTAAAGTCTCCCTGAACCTAGTTTTCTCATCTGTTAAATCATGACTTGATATTGTCCATGTCCTCTCCAAGCTTTGTGTCTCATTCTCTGATCTTAAGTGTTTGAGTCATGTTCATTATTATTTTATTACACAGCTTGGTCCCCAAGTCACAGAAGCACTGTAGAGGCCCGACTGCGATTGCCATCATCTGGTTCTGGGCAGTATCATCCATGGGGATGTAAGAAGCCCCGGTTTTGTACAACACAGGGTAGCTGAAAACAATCTGTCGCTCCTATTAAGAAAGCTGGTTATAGACGAGGCCACAATGGGTAGATGCAGTGCCCTTTGCATGTGAAAGTGACACTATTAAATTTGCTCTCAGTGTTTGAAATTATTTTTCCTGTTCAGGGTGTTCAGTTTACATTCTTTCCTGGTTTTCAACTTACAGTGTCAAGGACCACGTTTAGAATGATGTCTGAGTGTTACGCAAAGCCAGATCTCCCTGACTCTCCAGGTTCCTTCCAGTCTGCTCAGATATTATTGTACTTTCTCCATGAGGTCAGCCTCTCTCATGCTCTTATACGTGGAACCTGCCCAGCTCTTCACCTGCTACCACTGCTGATCTGCCTTTTCCTGTCTTTTTTGTTTTTTTGCTCTTTTACCCGTAACCCCCATTGTCTTATGACAAAAGTTTCAAACATAATTTTCATGTTGATTATCTGTCTCTCCCATCGCTGCCTCCTGTCACTGCCATGAGATTAGGGACCGGTGGGTTTGCTCTCTGATGTGTCCAAATGCCTGTAATAGTGCCATGAGAGGACCTGAGGAAAACAGAGTTGTCAGGTGGTAGCAGTGTATATGCCCTTTTTAAATGCATCTCATACTAAATATACCTAAATGGTCATTCTAAATACCTTGCATCTTTTTTTTTTAACATCTTTATTGGAATATAATTGCTTTACAATGTTGTGTTAGTTTCTGCTGTATAACAAAGTAAATCAGCTATACATATACATATATCCCTATATCTCCTCCCTCTTGCGTCTCCCTCCCACCCTCCCTATCCCACCCCTCTAGGTGGTCACAAAGCACAGAGCTGATCTCCCTGTGCTATGCGGCTGCTTCCCACTAGCTATCTATTTTACATTTGGTAGTATATATATGTCCATGCCACTCTCTCACTTCGTCCCAGCTTACCCTTTCCCCTTCCTGTGTCCTCAAGTCCATTCTCTACGTCTGGTCTGTGTTTTTATTCCTGTTCTGCCCCTATGTTCTTCAGAACCCTTTTTTTTTTTTTTTTTTAGATTCCATATATATGTGTTAGCATACGGTATTTGTTTTTACCTTTCTGACTTACTTCACTCTGCATGACAGACTCTAGGTCCATCCACCTCAATTCAAATAACTCAATTTTGCTTCTTTTTATGGCTGAGTAATATTCCATTGTATATATGTGCCACATCTTCTTTATCCATTCATCTGTCGATGGACACTTAGGTTGCTTCCATGTCCTGGCTATTGTAAACAGTGCTTCAATGAACATTGTGGTAAATACCTTGCATCTTATTCAGCGAAAGCTAAGTCTTTGCCTCATTCTGTGTCTACTGGAAGGAAAATTGGGCCTGAATTTGAGTCCAGACCCTAACCAACTTACTACTTAGGAACCCTTGAGAACATCCCTTCATTCCTTAGTACCTCGGTATCTTAATTTATGAAATAGTTTTAATAAGATTGATCCCCCAGAGTGCTGTCAGGAATGTATGAGCTAATGTATCTGAAAATGCCTAGAATAAATATGTATGTGTGTTTCACAAAGATATTTCTGTCTGAAATGACTTCAGCTGACACCTCACACATCTAAATCTCTACAATAGTGAGAATTAATGTTTGTAATTATATTGAAATATCTTCTAATTCATCAGAGATAAATATTTTGAGTTTAAATAGAAGACATATTGAACTTTGGAGGAGAACTTTGATAATAACATCTATAAAACACACACACACACACACACACACACACACACTCATACTCATGCATACCTTAACCTAGCAATTCAGCGTCTCATGGCTTCTCTGAGCGCTCTGTTTGGACATATGTGAAACTTATATGCCCCATTCCTGTGGCTTTAAATAATACTCATATGCAGAAGATTTACACATTTCATTTCTAAGCCGCCTCCCCCCTGAATTCCAGATCCATTTCTATGTGCCTTTGTGACACCACCCCCATGGATTCTTCTGTGCATTTCAAAATCAGTGTGATTTAACAGAGCTCTCTCTCTCCTCTCCTCACACTCCATTTGCCTCCTGCCCCATGAGCCACTATCCTCTCAGTATTCCCCATCCTGATAAATAGCACCATCATTCGCTCTGCTGCTCATGCCAGAACACTGGCATTCTCCTTGACTCCTGTCCTGCACACACCCTAGGTCTAGGGAATCAGCGAATCCTGTTAGCTCTACTTTCCAGACAGATTCCAAATACAGCAACTGGCCACCTTCTCACTCAACCTCTACCCAAATCTGGGCTACTGTCACCTCTCTTTGGGTGACTTCAGGAGTCACAGGCCCCTGGTTTCTCTACGGGCACTCTTGGCCCCTGCAGTCTATTCCTTACAGAACAGTGAGAGTGATTCCAAAGTGAAAATCTGAGCACTCCTGCACCTTGGTTCTCTGATAGTTACTGTCACAATCAGTGTCTTACTTATGGTTTTACTGTGGCGTATAAGACCCAATGTGCATTCCTTCTGCCTGCACTTCCAAGCTTATTTTCAAACACTCTCCCCCTTGTGTGCTCTGATCTAGCCACACTGTTCTTTGAACATGCCAAGTGAGCCCCTACCTCAGGGCCTTTGCACTTGCTGGTGCTGTTTCCTCTGACTGGAGTGCTACTCCCAGATGTCCTCATGCTTTACTGTCTTGCTCGTTCATGACTTTTTCTCAAATATCTCCACCACAGAGAGGCTTTCCATGACCGTCCTACAGACAGGAGCCTCCCTGGTCATTGCCTGTCCCCTTCTCTGGCTTTACTTTTTTATTCATAAGACTTATCCCAAGAATAAGTATGACAAACTAGATGTTTGTTTATCTGTTTATCATTTCCTCCACTAAAATGTAAGGTCCAAGAGGCAGGGAATCTGTCTTTTACCACTGAATGACTAGTGTCAGCACGTGGTAATACCCGTAAGTATTCATTTGTTTAAATGAGCATTGGTATCAGAAAATTAGTGGAAACAACCTGTGTTCACCACTAAAGAGTTGATTAAGTTAAATATCATGTGCACATACAATTTAAAACTAACTTTAAAAAGAAACAGATTTCTGTATTTTTTGTGGGACTATCACTGAGCTATGTAAATGGACCAACTTAGATGAAGAACAATAAAGAGTGAAAATATGCCCTTCTTTCTGTGAAAAAGAAAAATTTAAATGTGTGCATGTATGCTTTGAATGTATGTATTGGATAAAGGCTGTATGTGTATTGAACATTTCTTTAGGGATAAGAAGAAGGCTGGTAATAGTTACCTCTATGGAGAAAGGCTGAAAGTGTGAATGAAAAAGGTTTTCTTAACTGTATCTTCTTCAGCTCTTTTAAATGCATGCACTTGTCTAATTTTTTGCAGTAAAAACTCTTCAACACTTACATACTCCAATTCTTAAAAAACTAAAAGATGAAATACCTTGCTTTTAAATTAGTCCAAATATTTGTTTAAATAGAACATGCCATTCCTGGACCATTTCATACAAATAGGCATTTACTTTTCTGGATGATTGTTATATCAGAGCTAAAAGTGAGGAGTTTATTACCATTACCATCGAAATTGTGCCATATGTTAGCTATCCAAGACTGAAGCCTTGTATGGATGGGTGAATGAAAACAACCCTTGAAAAGCAGGTCATTTGAAATCTGAGACCTCAAAATTAACCTGGTAATGGAAAACTATTTACGTGCCAAGATAATCCAAAATGACTTAGATTTACAACAAACTCTAGAAACTGTAATGAACCTGGGAGAGAACATATTCCTGGTATTTATATAAACTGGTTACAGTTGTAAACAGTGATGTAATTCATGTTTACTTTTAAATGTTCTGGAAGTTGTAAGGTGCCGCAGCAGCGTTAACAAACCCTAGCTCACTTGATTTGTATCACTTGTCTTATTTCTAAGTAAGTGAATGTATTTATTAGCCGTGGTAATTCTGTACTCTTCATAACGTAGAAGGCAGAGTATATTTAATCCACAGCTTCTCTCTGCAAAGCCCTCCTTTACCCTTTCCTCTGAGCTCATTCAGTGCCCACCCTGCTGGCCATCCTGCTTAACTGGAGGATGCTCTTAAGGCCGAAATGCTTGCTCTGTCCTCTGCTGGAAAACTTGTTCTACCTCTAGGTCTCGCCTTAATTGTCATTTGGTCAGAATGGCCTTCCATGACCAGTGTGGTTCACCCTCTACTCTGTGTCATGGAACCTTCTTTGTTTCCTTCCTCCCACCTAACTTTAGTTCTAATGGTTTCATCCATTTACTTGTTTACTGTCCATGTCTCTCATTAATATACAAGCTTGATGAAAACAGAAATATCTTACTCTTCCTTTTGAAGACCTAGATATACCCAGGATATGTTGTGGTACCTGGCACATAGTAGATGGTCAAAGATTTTTTTTCTGTTTGAAAAAAAGATTGAGATCGGGGTTTCCTCCACAGCCAAGTCTGTGCTTTGCCACGTTTCTTTGCCCCACGGTATGTAACTGTACAGAGAATTGCAGTCATCACTCCCGTAAGTCCCCTTACGGAACAAGACATTATGAAGCCTAGTGGGTAGAAGAGTCTAGCAAGCCTTAATAAAATGCCTGCCAATGCTTCCTTGTCCTCAACCCTATTAGTAGAGTGGATCATGCCCCATAAAATTTTATAGGCTCCAGAGAAAAATCATCAGGAAACTTGATAGCATTGATGTGTCTTTGGAAGGTTTACTGATTGTTTTTTAATCATCCCTCAAAACATAATGCATTCTTGCACAGCAGACTGGTAATGCAAATACTGTAACTGTTTCTAGATATCTCTTTTATTTGAGGAGGAAATAAAGAAAACCTGTTCCCCTCCTGAAGAAGAATCCAGCTGAAACAAAAACACAACGCAGACAGAAAGTGATGGTTTCTAACAGTATTATTCTAGAATAGGTGTTCAGCCTCATGAAATGTGCCAGCTGTGTATGTTTCTACCCCAAGACCTTCCATCATCCTGTTATCAACTGATAAAATGTGGGAAGGAGGGCACTAGAAGATCTTCCAGTAACTATTTGGTACCTACCAGATCTAGGAAGGGGAGTGAACATGGGTATGACCACTTGAGTATGACGAGGCTGGTTTCTGTGTTAAGATGTCAAAGTTGTGTCAAAGTAGTGGGATTTAACATTTTGAAGGTCAGTGTGGGAGAGCCTTAAGCTGGGCATTTAATGTGACTTCCTAAATTAGAGGGGCAACAGCTACAGGGTCCAGGTACCACTTTGGCTGGGCTTGGCTCAAGGATCTTTGTAAACACGTTATAGAGAGCATGGGCTTTGTACAAATCGTATGGCTTCTGTGACTGAATTTGGACATTTGTGAGGCCGTTGGAAAAACCTTCAGGTAGCAGAGTCACTGAGGTCTTGGTGGTGTGAGCAGTGACAGAAGTGAAACCAGGCCACACAACCTAGGAGGAAGTTTTTCACAAGTCCAAGTCATAAAAATGGGTCCTCTCCTTGAGATTGTCACATTAAGTTAGTGTCAAGGCCTTGATTCTGTAATGCTACATGATCCCAGGTATGAAGATT
This sequence comes from Monodon monoceros, assembly GCF_005190385.1. Taxonomy (NCBI): domain Eukaryota; kingdom Metazoa; phylum Chordata; class Mammalia; order Artiodactyla; family Monodontidae; genus Monodon; species Monodon monoceros. The sequence goes on from NW_021703768.1 coordinate 131,962,718, forward strand.
TGGATGCGTGAGACCATGAGGTTACAGCTCAAAGCCATGCTTTTAAAATGCCCATCCAGAACGACCTTCTTTGGAAATCCCATGTGTGTTATACTTGGCAACTATTTAATTAGCCATGGTTATGGGTGGTTATTATATTATGACATTGCCTTGATGATTGGTGGTTCCTCCGTATTAATGGCAAAGCAACAGAAAGTTTCACTACATTGGTTCTCTGGGAAATATAATCCTATTGCATTTTGTGTGCAAAAAAACAGATTATCTTTAAGTCAACTGGATTTGTTTATGAACAGGTGAACACTGAAAAGAGCCTCATGAAGGAGCAGAGTAATGCTTTGTAGTTAAGCCTACTTAATATCAATATATCATAGTTGCATGTGCCTTAGGAAACGGAGGCAGGTTGTGTAAGTTTTCATTCCTTTGCTTCTGATCTTATAGCTGTTTACTTATTACCGGAGGATATGCTCTGCAATTTAGCATTGGCTTGATTTTTATTCATTCACTGAACAAGTGTATGCAATTGTGTGTGTATATATGTATAATTATACATACACATGCATAATTACATATACTTACATAGATGCATACACACACACACGCATTGTTTAGGTGCTACTAGAGTTCAAAGAAGTTTTAAGTACTTGGAAGAGTTTGGGATATATTCCGAGAGGTGACATATATCACTGTAAAATATGTTGTATGACACTGAAAGAAGTTCCCTATGACTGATGGAAAATACTGTTGTCTTGTGATTCTTAAGAAGGGAGTGTATTTGCTTAGAAAGATTCTGTTTTCAAATATACATGCCTGGTGCACCGCCACAGATAAAAGTAGGCCTCTTGGGGAGTATATTATACTGATCAAGGTTCACTTTTGCTAAATTATTCAATTTTTGAGAATGCTTTGATGCATGATTGGTATAGAGGGAGGGGGAAAATAAGAGCGTTAATCACATCAAAAGACAAATATTTATTCTGCACCTATTGTGGTCTAGGCATTGCTATACTCTTATAAATCAGATTATGACTCCCTCGTTTCAGATTCTGCCATGGGTTTTCAATGACTTTTCAGTAACGTCTGAACTTCTTGCTATAATCTCCAAGGCCCAGCATCATCTGACTCGAGTCAACTTTTCAGCCTCATCTCACTCCCGTCTCTGCTTCACTCGTTACAGCCAGTCCCACAGACCTTGTCTGCGTTGGGACACTTGCCTTTGCTTCCCTTCTTCTGCCTGAGATAGTTTTTTTTTTTTTTTTTTTTTTTGCCCCTACCCTCACCTTGCTGTCTTTTTCTCATCCTTCAAGTCTCAGCATAAATGTTACATCCTTAGAAAGTTCTCTCTAGATGAGTGTATATAAAATACTTTTCATCCTGTGATGCTCTCTTGAACATTACCAGATATATTTCAGTGTAGATACTTCACATGTTTCATTTTGTTTCTAAGCATTTACTGCACATAGTCCCCCACCACCCAGCCTGTGAGCTTCATAAAGACAAGTTAACTCTTCTTCCTTGTGGTATCTTGAGACCCTTCCCGCGGTATATGGAATTTGATTGACCATCAATAATTATTTGATGAGGGATTAGACGGATGAAAGACATTTAGATAGGTCCAATTTGAGATGGAAACTGGAGTAAAAGTGGTAAGTTGAGTTTAATTCTCATAGAAGTACAAAATGAAAGTATGACACTGGACATTGTCTCTGAGATGGGAGCAAGAGAATGCTAACTCATAATGTGAAGTTGGGAGGAAGAGGCAGAGAGGAGAGTTTGGAAAGACAGACAGTAATCAAAGATAGAGGGAAGAAGCCAGAAGTGTCATGAATATCAAAGAAGGACAAAATTTCCAGGCGAGGAGGGGAAGTTGGCAATGACCAAACACGCAAGGAAAATGGGTGTTAAGAAGAGTGCATTGAATTTTGATCAGGGACGTCACTAGTGATTTTTGAATGGGCCATTTCAGTAGATAGATGAGAGTATGAGGTTTCTAGCATTTGCCAAGGACCTGGAAACCTGGGCATTAATAAGAGTAAAGTTAGGCAACATGTGGAGAGGATTATAAAGGTAAGCTAAGATTCTGTTTAATGCCAAAGAGATTTAAAAACCAAGCACCAAAGGCTGCAAAGAGCATAATATTCAATATACTGCTGCAAGAGGTTAATGGAAATGAAAGCTCCAGGGTAGGAATGCAGTGAAAAAGTGAGGGATGGCAAAGCATACATTTAGGTTACGGGAGGAAGATGGGTAATCCTGTGAGAAATAACACAAGTAGAGGCAAAGATGGCCCAAGGATGTTTTTTTTGTGTTGGATGTAAATTCGCATTCTTAAAACGTGGTCCTTGGGCCTTTTATATCCAGAATCAGTTTTGCTGCTCGTTAAAAATACAGATTTCTCAGATGCACGCCAGACTTACTGAATTATTCCTTGGCGTGAAGCCTAGGAATCTGCATTTATTGCACTTATTGTTTGCCAGGGTGGTTCTGACATATTCAAAAGTCTGAAAATCCCTCCCAGTGGAACACAGGTAAGTGTACCTCTCATTGAGCTCAGCTAGGCAGTGACGTCTTATGAGGATGTTCCACTGAGGTTTTGATGTACACTTGGGGTTCTTTATGGGAGGGACCAGAGGACTCTCCAGGTTTGGTGAAGCCCGAAGCTTGAACAATTTGTGGGGCTGTTTTAAGGAAAAAACTGAAAAAATTAGAAATACAAACTCAAGTTAAGAAACCATGACTATGTACTTAGAATGAGGAAATTAAATTATTAATTTTTAAAAGCTGACCTATCATAAAATCCAGAAAAAATAATATTAATTAACTATCTGACATACTTTTCCTACAGTTTTTGGTGGCATATCCTTTGATTGCCTCTTCATATGAAGGTGCTACCATTTTCTCTCTAGACAATAGAAAGATAATTGTCTCCTATGCTGATTTCAATAAAATTTTTTTTTAAATTATTGATAGTTGTGAAGCATAAAACATGTAATTTTATGTACAGAATTCAGTCACACGGTGCACACAACTTGAAAACACAAGAATTCTGATTAATTCTCTTTTCCATGATTTCCATAAGAAAAGAAAAACTGCGGGGAACATTTATTTTCTGTGCTGCCTTGAGTATATTCTTGACAGGAGAGAATTTCTGTTTTGACTGGGTGTCAGTGAGAATTGAATTCTACACTTGAAATTTTACGTAACTGATGATAAGAAAAAAAATTTCCACCTAGCTTCTGGCTCATCTAGTATCCACGTATTTCTGGTGCTGGCCATCATAGGACACGTTTACATGGCAATGTGTGCTTTGGTCATATACCTTCATGACAGCACGCTTGGTGAGTTGGAGCCAAGGATGGAAGGAGAATTCCTGGAAGACATTCTTATACGAGGGGAGTTAGCATAATGTACCTCTACAGGGAGGTGTCTGCAAACCATGTAAATACATACCACTGCACCCAAACTATGTGAGCCCCCAATTCAACTTCCTCTTATTCGGACCTTCAAGATGCATGTAAATCCTCCAAAACCACGCAACATAAGGGGAAGGTGAAAAAGGGTCTTTTTCATCTTACTTTAGTTGAGTTTTACAAAAATGTATGATGGCTGTTAATACACTACTAGGGCCCCTTCCGGGGCCATGGAAGGGACTTGGATAAGGAGGACCTGAAACTTCAACTTTATTCCCTATACAGCAGATTTCTCCCAGGAAGGACCAAAAAGAAACACAGATTGGAGTCTGTCTTTCCTCTTAAGTTTTTCTTATTTCAACATGTTTCTGTTTTTGACTAGAAAAATTAATGTACTCAGCTTATCTAAATTTTCTAAGCAGGATTATTTATAACAGATGTATCTGTTACCATATTGTTTGGCTGGCAACACTTTGTATTCTTTTTTCTTTTTTTTTTAAATAATTTTATTGGAGTATAGTTGACTTACAATGTTGTGTTAATTTCAGGTGTACAGCAAAGTGAATTAGCTATACATACACATATATCCACTCTTTCTTAGATTCTTTTCCCATATAGGTTATTACAGACTACTGAGTAATAGATTACTTTGCTTTACACTAGTTCCTTATTAGTTATCTATTTTATATACAGTAGTGTGTATATATCAATCCCAATCTCCCAATTTATCCCTTTCCCCCCCACCGCCCCCGGTAACCCTAAGTTTGTTTTCTACATCTGTGACTCTATTTCTGTTTTGTAAATAAGTTCATTTGTACCGTTTTTTTTTTTTTAGATTCCACATATAAGTGATGTCAACACTTTGTATTATAATCATTTGTACAACATGGCCTCCTTCCTCCCTCCCTCCCTCCTTCTGTCTTTCCTTCCTTCCTTGAATTGCAGACTGGAATGTTTTGTTTGATGTGGTTCCTTAAAGTAGGCAGGAAGTATGGCACCGGTGCAAGAGCCCTCATGACATACAGAATCAGGCACTACACCATGTATCAGAGGATCTGGGTTCTGGTCCCCGCTCAGCTTCTAATTCACTGTGTGGCTTGAAAGGTCACTACTTCCCCTTACTGTCTTTGAGCTCCTCAGCTGGTCAGTTAACATGGGGGGAAAAGTCAGTGGTTTCTAAGAATCCGAAGGTTCTGTAGAAGTGCTTCAGGGGTGGCCAAGCCCTCACTCTTGCTTTAAGCAAAGGAGCTCTGCTGGTCTGCTTTATACTCTAGAATTTATTTCAAGATTTTTGCCTTGAAATGGTTGTATTATGAAAAAAAAAAAGGTATAACTGATTCATTTTGCTGTGCAACAGAGACTAACACAACATTGTAAATCAACTATACTTCAATAAAAGTCAATTAAAAAAAAAGCAGCAGCAGCCAGGGAGGTATCTGGCTTAATAACAGCAACAGCAAAAAAGGCATTTTAAGATAAGCTGCCCCTAATGCCTGGAATGACCTGGGGAGCTTTCCAGTTCCATTGTAGAGCTCAGAATTTGATTTTGTATCTGTTAAAAGTTTGTTTGGGGTTCTGCTGCATAGTCAGGGTTGAGACATTATTCTAGATCAGTGGTATGCAACCTTGTCTACACTTTAGGATTATCTGGGGGACTTTTTAAAAAATTCCTTGTGATTATTGTTTAATTAACCTGAGTGTAGATGGTTTAAAAGCTCCACAGGTTCCTCTGATGTACATCAGGATCGCAAAATCCGAGTGGAGATAATCATTGCCTCTGTCAAGTTCAAATCTGTGTATGAAAAAAAAAATCACACGTATGATGTCCATATCCACAGCCTGATAAATATTTATTGACCATGTCATTTCCATTTTATAGCTAAATTATGTAATGCCCCCATCGGTTGGGATAAATGTCAGAGAAAAGGCACCTGGTGTGCTGGCAATATCGCTAGCTTCTGTACACTCATTTGTCAAGAATTTCTCACCGTTCTTCACACCTGCAAGGGTCAAAGACTACAATTCTTGTCCTTGCCCTGCCACAAACCCTGGAGCCGTGCACAAGTGTGTCAGCTTCTCTAGTCTTAAGTCAGCTGACTCATAGAACTAATTGATTAGAATCAAAGGACCTTGCAGATAGGATTCTAAGATTTTGTGGTTATTTCCTTAATTTACAGAATATGATTTAATGGAAAAGAAAGGCCTAATTTCCTTCAGACTTGTAAGACATTTATTTTCCCTTCTTATTGGTCTTGGTGTGTGAAAAGGTCAGTGAGAGATGACATTGCTGTGTTCCCGTGTTGTTACAACGCAGCTCTGGTCTGCAGAATTGTAAGGGGCTGAGTAATACAACTGAGATCCCTTCATAGTGTGAAGCTCAGTGCTTGGATGGGAAGCCAGGGCTTTGGGAGACTGAAGTGGAAATTTGCAAGAATACAAACAAGAAGTTCCCCCTGGTGTTTGGCTTGGACTTTTGTACACACCCAGATGGCAGCAGATTTCATAGCGGATGGGAAATCATTCATTCATTCATCATTTATGCATTCATTTTTTTCACATATTCATTCCACTCACATATGTTTGAACACATACTCATATTAGGGCCTGATTTTGGTGCTAGGGGAGTGTTCACAATGACATAGATGTATGTAGATCTTCACTGAGCATTTGAGTTGACCTTAAGTAAGAATTTACTTGGTTTTTCAAATGGAATTCCACTGATGCCTAAAGGCCATGAGTCCTCTGGGGGATTTTTAGATTTTATGTGTGCATTTTAGTGATTATCCAAAAACCGTACAATAAGTATATTCTGAACCATCTGGAAGATGACCTCATAACCAAGGATATGATTTTAGGGCCTACATTTTGTTTGTCACTATGGTCACTTTGGCACCATATATCACTAATGTAAGTGCTATTGACTAAGATGAAAATAAGCAGAGAATGGCCTTATTCCTAGAGAATGCAGTCTGCCTACGTGAGGGCCAAATGAAGTAAAAATCCCAAAATAAAGCTTGTGCAGTCATTTGAAAGGAGAAAAGCAGTAGAGGCCATGTTGTCACATGGCTCATGGCAGAGTAGGGATGCTCAGAAGATGCTGTGCTAAAGTCCTTGGTACCACATTATGCTGTTTAGTTTTGCAAGTCATCATTCTTCTCAGTAGTCAGTTATTTCCCATTTTGAATGATACGCATTGGCAGCTTTGTTTGTATTTAATTTTAAAATTTGTTTTGGTTGGAGAATTTTATAGAAGTGATAAGTTTACTTAGATTTGTGTTGGTACCTAATTAGCAGTGCCAGTATAAAGATAATTTGTGTCAACAGCGGGGGTTTGGGAAAGCTTCCTTACTTTAAAGGGGATTCGAATATTACTTAATGTTGGCAGATATTTTTTTCTAATTTATCTCACTCTGCTATTATCACTGTTTAACTAGTTTGTTCTCCCCATTAGCCTGCAAGCTCCTGGAAGGCACGTTCACGCCTTACTTGACTTTGAGCCTCTTTTATGTTTATTAAATAAATGTGTTGATAACAATTAGAATTGTCTAACTCATAAGGACCACTTGAAAAGGGTAGTGAGATCTCTGTCAGGGGAAGCATTTAAGCACAGGCTATCTATCACCTTTTGAAGATCCCTGAGTCAAGTGAGGCTTAATCTATGTGCCCATCAGCACCCCTTTGAACTCTGGAATGGAGGGAAGATCAAATTTGTTACTTTTGCCACTAACTTTTTGGCAATACAGAATGATTGCATTTGAGATAATTTTACCTCCCCCCTCCCCCAAATCAGTTGCTACGTAGTAGTATTACACCACCATGAAGAACTGCTGGGGTTAATTTATTTTCTCAGGTGAATTCTAAATTTTACCCTGAGGACTTTGAGTGGCTCCCTCACAAAGATGTTGGAATTCTAAGAATCATTTGGAAAATGGCTTCCTACGGGTCCCTCTCCTCCTGTGATATATATATATATGTGGCTGTCTCAGTGCATATCATGAGAGATGTCTGCGTGAAACGGGAGAGCTCACGCAAGCCTCCAGAGGAGCCCCTTTTGTCCAGGGGAAACAGATTTTTTTAGAGTTGTCAGGAGGGTGGAAACATAGACAGCAGTCCGCCATCTCTCTTCATCAGTTGATTTTTTTCCATTCTTTTTTTTTCCTCTCTCTCTCTCTGAGCAGTTTAATATGAGTGCTTCTCTCTCACCTCATTTATTTCAGATGCCTCAGGAACAGTACACCCACCACCGGAGCACCATGCCCAGCTCCGAGGGACCACAGGTATACAAAGTGGGGATTTATGGCTGGCGGAAAAGATGCCTGTATTTCTTTGTCCTACTCCTGATGATTTTAATACTGGTGAACTTGGCCATGACCATCTGGATTCTCAAAGTCATGAACTTCACGATTGTAAGTAAAACCACAGGGTTTTCTTTAGCTTTCCTTGGGGGAAGGGAAAGCATGGGGCAAGAAAAAGAAATGTGGAAAGTGATGGCAATAGGATTCAAATAACCTGTACGCTGGTATCTTGGTGAAAAAACATCGCTGTTCAGATTACATGTGGGGATTGACTTCTTTTAGATCTCAATTCTTCAGAGGCTGGTAATCCACTTTTGCGGCATTTTCCTTCCTTTATGATCCATCGTGTATGCTTTCCTTCTATTTTGATAACTGTGTTTCTGTAATCTGTAGCTTATGAGTACTTTGAGTAAATAATCCAAGGAGAAAGATGTGATAGAGTCCAAAGTAGTAAGTTTTTCCAAATTTTAATGGTGATTAAGAAAGTTTTTGTGAGGTAGGGATTGAAACATCAGAGTAAAATTAGTCTTTGGGGATTATCTAAGAGTTTTCACTGTCTGTTTCCACCTGGTAGCTCATTACTATGGTTCATGGGGCATTTCCTCAGTTTTCAGGATGGCAGTTCTCTTTCCTACTGCTTGGGTAGGATGGAAACGAGAGTGTAGCCATGTTACATTTTTTTAAAAAGAATTTGTGGTTATGCTTCTTTGAAGAATTTCTTGCACTTAGGACCACTCTACAGATTGGACATTTACTTGTTGAAGTTCAAATGAAAAGAACATCCTGGCAAAATGATTTCTGGAGTTACACTGAGGTTTTTCCCTAGAGCTTTTCTGGAGATTATAACAGTACAAATATTATAATGTCTCTTATTAGTGATGGCACAGTGGGCAGTAATCTGCTGCCCTGAAAACGCTTGCTTTTCCTCTTGTGATGGCAGACGTAAGCAATTACATTGGCAGTAAAAAGAACTCCTGTTTGATAAGGAAACGTGACCATAACACAATTAAGAGTAAGGTTTTCATGTGAAAATTCACAATAGAATAGAAAATCCAAATATATGCCTTTCCTGAATTATAAAGCTTGTTTTTATCCTTAACACCCTGTGCATAGATAGACTTTCTTGCCTTTGCTCAGGCCATTTCTTCTTCTTGGGCTGCTTTTCTCCATCTTTTGTGCCTGGTACAACCCCTCCTTCATGCTTCTGTAGCCCCATTAATGTATTTATTATTATACTGATCACTCCAGATAATACTTTTTATGTGTGTTTCCCAGGCAGAGTGAACTTTGAGAATAGCAAGGGCTGCATCTCTTTTCCATGGGCCTCCATTCATCACTCGTGGGAGGTGCTATTGGTACTTGACTCCTGAGGATTCTGTAAACCATGGTTAGAAACAATGCATCAGAATGGCTCATTTTTTTTAATTGAAGTATGGTTGATTTACAGTGTTGTGTTAATTTCTGCAGTAGAGCAAAGAGATTCAGTTATACATATATATATGTTCTTTTTTATATTCTTTTCCATTGTGGTTTATCACAGGATATGAATATAGTTCCCTATGCTATACAGTAGGACCTTGTTTTGTATCCATTCTGTATACATTCTGTTTATACTAGTTTGCATCTGCTAACTCCAATCCATCCGTCCCTGACTCCCTTCCCCTTGTCAACCACAAGTCTGTTCTCTATGTCTGTGCGTCTTTTCCTGTTTCATAGATAGGTTCATTTCCGTCATATTTTAAATTCCACATATAAGTGATAATATATGGTATTTGTCTTTCTCTTTCTGACTTCACTTAGTATTATAATCTCTAGGTCCATCCATGTTGCTGCAAATGACATTCTTTCATTCTTTTCTAAGGTTTGGTAGTATTCCATTGTATATATGTACATCTTATTTATCCATTCATCTGTCAGTGGACATTTAGGTTGTTTCCATGTCTTAGCTATTTTAAATAGTGCTGCTATGAACATAGGGGCACACGTATCTTTTTGACTTATAGTTTTGTCTGGATATATGCCCAGGAGTGGCTGGATCATATGGTGACCCTATATTTAATTTTTTGCTGGACCTCCATACTGCTCTCCATAGTGTCTGTACCAACTTACATTCCCACCCACAGTGTAGGAGGGTTTCCTTTTCTCCACACCCTCTCCAACATTTATTATTTGTAGGCTTTTTAATGATGGAGAAAGGCTCACTTTTTAATACTTGGAGTAAACGCTAGGAAACTAAGCTTCTGTATTGCAGTATTAAGTTTGGAAGATGATACGGGTCAATTTCCATGGGATTGTAGGGGTCTAAGACAGTATGTTCTAGACTATTGGAGCACGTTAGCTTCCACTTCTGAATCAGAGTAGGTAAACACTTTTTGAACTTGGACTTACTTTATAGACAAGCAAACTTCAGAGAAGTATTTTAAGCAGCAGAGAGAGAAAGATGTGATCAGATTTGTAGCCTAGATACTTGCTCAGGTGAGGATGCAATATAATGGAGAAAGTTTCTCAGAGTTTGGGCCTCTAAAAGGAGTCTTGAGTCTGTTTGGTCTTAAATCCAAGGAAGCATAGTTGTCTTTTGTCGATATGCATGTTCTGTGATGTTTTTATTTTGTATTTCAAAAGCCTTAAAGTATAAAACCTTCTGTATTGTAATATAAAATAGGAGAAGACTGAAGTTAGGGCAGTAGGATGGAGAGTAAAGATTCAAAAAACATTTAAAAGATGGAAGCAGCACACCTCAACTACTGCCTGGATATAAGAGTTGAGGGTTTGGAAGACACTCTGGAATACCCCCGGGTTCTGGCTGGTGAGATGGTTGGATGGTAGGACCAAAATAAAACACGATAGAATTCATTACCTTCCCACTGGAACTTAGCTGGGACTCGTGAATCCCCCTAATTCCCTGTTTGGGGCTCTTTTTGTTATTTTTAGCTAGTTTGGGGTAAAGTTAATTTATAGAACCCGAAAGATTTGAGGGTGGATGTGGTGGAGCATATGAAGTCAAACCCTGACAACCGTGATATGATACAGATATGGCTTCTCGAGTGTGCTTTATCTGTCAGGCTTAATAGTGAGAGGTCTATGTAAATGTGTACTGAGTGACAGTTCACTCAATGTATGGGAGCTTGGGGAGCAATATGATATTAAGGTCATAATCTCTATGAAATAGGCCATTTCCTGTAGTTAACTAAATTGATTGCCAAAGTTGAGAGCTCTTAAAGCTTTACGAAACCAACTACTTACTAAAGTGAGAATAATGCCATGGTTAGCCATAATTGGTGCTTTATAGCAGTAATGCTTTGAAGCAAATAGAGCTGAAGTGTCAGAAAATTGGTCTTTCCCTGTACGTTAAAAGCATATTCTCTGTCAATTACAGTATAATACACATTCTTTTAGAATTATAATTCTTTTCCACAAATAATAATTTACTGAGAGTGAAGATCTTGGGAAAGAATGAGGTATTAACCAATGTTACGTTGGTGATGGTGGGGTGAACGAACATAGGAAATCAATGTGACAACAGTTAAGCACTTTATGCAAGGATTGTCAATAGGAAACTGATTATTTTGTACACCTGGAATGTTTGATAATTTGGAAAAGCTCACACTGTAATCAAACCCTCTGAGTAATGACAAACGAAGACAGTGACGTCATCTGAAAGTGTTTCTGAAGACTTGGCAATTTATCCCAGATTGGACATCCAGAATTTTCTTTTCTGTCGGACTTACATTTTCTGCCATCCCCAGGGGTATATGCTGGAGGAATCCTTACATTATAACAATCTGGAAAAACATCCAACCAAGTTTTCTTTGTCCCAAATGTAAATCAGAAGAAAAATGAATTTTCTCTCCTCTGCTTTCAGCAGATTATTATGGTGTTCATTATTAAGCAGGACAGCATTATTCTCTCCTACTCTTCTCTATTATTTTTCCCTACTTGAAGGAGTGTTTGGTTTTCCTATGTTATAAACACCTGTAGGTTAACCTGTCCTAGTTTATCACACACTGTACTTTACAAGAGGACTAGAATTTATTAAGTGTGTTCTGTGCCAGTCACTGTGCTTGGCAGTTAAAAAATCTCTCTTTTAATTTTCCAAACAACTCTACAAATTAGGTATTATAATCTCCATTTTAGTAGAATAAAACCCAAGGCTCAGAGAAGTTGAGTGACTTCCTAGAAGACAGAGCTAGTAAGTCACAGAACGGGTGCCTGACTTCAAAGCCCATCCCTTTCCACCACACTTTACCTGCTCCTGCTAACTGCTACAATGACCGGGCTTTTCAGCAAAACTCTGAAGCTGCCAGAATGGTTCATCATCTTCGTTACCCACCCTGTGTCCTCCGATCACACATTTCCCTCCCAGCCGAGACATCCACTGACATTTCCTGCCTGGAGTAGTTTGCAGTAGTGCTGGCTGTTCAGTCCTTAACTCAGTTCTCTTTGCACTACAGCCGATGCCCCTCTCCCTTCACTGCCTTCACCTTTTGTTTTAGCCCCTTGTTATGTTTATGTAAACATTTAATATAAACTTAATAATACAATCTGTGGCATAGGTTGGTGTGTAGACGCCATGAGTTAATGCACGTTAGGCGTGTACGTATAGCAGCTACTCACCCATAGGAAGAGTCTGTGCCGGCAACAGAAGGTCATGGGAGACCCCATACCACATGGCAGTGGTTAGGGGCTCAGACTCTGGACGCATGTTCTAGGTTCTGCTACTTACTTTGGCATATTTCACAACCTTTCTGTGCTGCAGTATACTGGGAGTAATAGCAATACCTACCTGTTCATAGGATTGTTATGAAGAATAAATGAGGTGATGCATGTAAAGTGCTTAGAAATGGAGCTTGGCACACAGTAAGTGCGTTATGTTAGTGTTTGCCATTATCGTCGTCATCATCACCATCACCATCACCAACATCATTTACTGAAGGCTCATTTTGCACCAGACTCTATGCCATAGCAACTTGTAAGTATTATGTAGCTTAATCCTTATGTGGCTAGGTATTATCATGATAGCAACTTCACAGGGAGGAGAGAGGCTCAATAACTGGATTTGGGATCACAAAGCTAAAAAGTGGCAGAGTAGGGATTTGAATCCAAGCAGTCTGAGTGTGAAGCCTGGTTTATTAATCTGTGTGACATATCGTTGGGCAGTGCAGAAAGCCCTAGCACAAGTGTCGAGGAACTGGACACCTAGTGGGCCATGAACTACATCACCTTTTCCCTCTGGGGCTCAGTAAAGAAATGAATGCATTGAAGCAGGTGTCCTTGAGGACTGCAAGGCATCTTCCTGTTTGAACACTACAGTTTTGTCTTTTGAACTTCACCTTGACCATGTGAGATCTCACCCTCTAGAGGGCTGATGCTTCTGACAAAGCATTCCAGCAGCCCAATCCAGATACCTTGGCCTCAGAAGACCTCCCCAAATACTGCAGTATTGATCGTCTACACTGTCATTTAGCACAAGTGGTCACTGAGTGGAAAAACTTAAAAGGCTCGGGGATTTTCCATAGGTGGCATGATCTCTTAGTCCAGTGAGTGTGAAATTACTCATCATTAGATGAAGTAGGAACCCAGGGAGTCACCTGCTCACACATCCTCATTTTGAGATGATCGAACCAAAGTAGATGCGAGGTTGCCTGACCCAGCTTCAGCACTCCAGCCGTGCCGGGAGCTGCTCAGAAGCAGGGATTACGTTCTAGTCATCTTTGTAGGCATGACCCAGTGCCTGGTATGCAGTCGGCTTTCAATATGTGTTTGTGAATTGTCAAACACATTTGACAGTTTTGTGCAGACCACATTCATGAGATGATGGATGTCAAGTACTTGGTCAGTGCCGGGCACATGATAGGTCCTTGATAAATTATAGCTAGCTATACCTGTGTTTAATAGATCCCCTAACTTCTCTTTTTCTTGCCATTCATCAAAATTACAAACTTCAAACCCCTGAATTTGTGATTATTTAAGAAATGAATGTCCATGTGTTTAATAAAAACTTGTACAGAATTTTAAAATTTTCCTGTATAATCCTATAATCCCCATAAAAACCCTATGAGGTAGGTACCACTGTTACCCATATTGTACAGATGGGGAGTAGGAGGCACCACGAAGTGCAGTAACTTGTCCAAGGTCACGCCGTTAGTGAGTGATGTAGCTGGGATAGGGTCGCAGCGAGTCTGGCGCTTGAGCCCACGCTCTTTTTTTTTTTTTGCGGTACGCGGGCCTCTCACTGTTGTGGCCTCTCCCGTTGTGGAGCACAGGCTCCGGACGCGCAGGCTCAGCGGCCTTGGCTCACGGGCCCAGCCGCTCCGCGGCATGTGGGATCTTCCCGGACCCGGGCACGAACCCGTGTCCCCTGCATCAGCAGGCGGACTCTCAACCACTGCGCCACCAGGGAAGCCCCAAGCCCACGCTCTTAATCAGTACACTGTGTTGCCCATTTTCCAAGTGCTATTTTTCACGAAGACGAATTGAATTTGTTCAGTGCAATGTCTAAAACATGATTTATTTACCCTAAAGTAAGTTAAAGATCCCTGAGGGTCAGAGGAAGGCATTCTAATATTTGTAAATTGGACACATTGTCAAACAGTAAAAGCCAGGGAGAATGGGCAGTGTGTTCCATAACTCAGAACACTAATACATCATCTTTTTGGAGAAGGCTGGAGGAACCGTTACCCAGTCAAACTAACTCAAGTATAGGGGAGTGAGGATACACGTGCAGAGGGAACAGGAAAGGGGGTCTCCTGGGTGCATGAGTGGACCGCACAGCCTCACTGTCAGGAACCAAAGGCAGCTCTGGGGATGCCCACCTTCTGGCTTTCCTGGACCATGTGGCCTTGGTCTTGCCCTGGAACGTTTGTTTCTGTTGGCAGACCAAGATCCCTCTACCTTTGTGGTGCTACCAGTTACCTCCTGTGTTTATTCAGGTTTCCTGCTTCCTTGCATCTTCCACATGCATGTGCCTTTGACCTTTTCTCTGTAAGGACTTTCCCCTTCAGCTCCCACCTCTACCTGCCCCAGTCTGTTGTTATCCAGGTGAAATCCCGGAGAGGGAACTGCACTGGCTCAGCAGACTGTGCACACCACAGTGTACTTGCTTATATGTCATGTGCGATGCCTTATCATCTGTGACCTGAGTGGGCAAAGTCATGGAGTCAGAGTCCTGTTCCTTGAGCAGCCAGGCCAGAACTTCCCTCCCGCTAGGTCAGAAATTCACTTGAAAATCACACCTGCACTTGATCTTTGATAAACATTGCCCTTTTTAAGCTTTTCTCTTATTTCTTATGTTTTCTCAGAAATCCTCCCAGGTTAAGGTGAAGACTCCCTCTTTTGTATTTGCTGTACGTGGTGTCCTGCAGCGGGGGGACGTGCAGTATGGCGTTATTTTATTTTCCTGTCTGTTTCCCCTACAGGGACTGTAACCTTAAACTATTCACTTTTATATCCACAGCTTTAAATATGTTGCTTAGCATGTAGTAGATATTTAGAATATTTATTGAATAAATGAATGGGAAAAAAATTTATGAATAGCTCGTCACTTTAAATTAAAGTGCGTAAAGATGGGTTAATAGAGCTTTATATGGCTTTTAAAATGAAGTATTAGTAGATTTATTAAGGTAGACAGATCATAAATAAGATGAGTGCTTAAATTTGATTATGAAAAGGTATTTTTAATACAGACACTCCTTCCTGTGTATCAACGGCCTGCTATATTTTAATTACATGAGTCAGGAGTGTGAAATAGAAGAGAAGCAGGAGACACCATCCTAGTTAATATACAGATTTGCTCAGCAAATGGGAGCAAATGATATTATGGCTTTAGTTATACTTTTCACTCAACACTGTTAATGAATATGTTGTGTGTGTGAGTAGCATTTTCTTCAGCTCGGATGCCAGCGTCACTTGGAAAGGCTTTTCATATTGAGAACACTGTGCTTTCCATCTCTCAGTGCTCTGTTTCTGACAGTCACTTTTTCATCCATTAGCTCAAATTCATCAAACTGAAAAATGGCCAAAAATGTTATTTTTTAAGCCAGCATGAACATTGTAATGCAGAAAAACAAAGGACAGAAATCCACTCTGTTCCATGAATAGTCCTGGGATACAGCTCTGTCATGTCCTGTTTCGTTTGAAGCTTACTGTGTTTTATACCTTTTGCAAGAATGCAAATCCTCAAGGATGATTTTGGTCCTTATAATTGCTGCAAAATGCTATGAACCAAGCTTGTTACAAAGTTGTACAATTTATTGGGCACATTTGCTGCAGTTCAATTGGTATTTCTTAAGCACACTGTCAGTACACTGGTTTGTCTGGTCATTAAAGATTATAATAAAGAAAATCCTCTACTTTAATAGATCATAATTTACCAGGAAGAAAAAATAATACGTCCCCCCAAATGACAAATCTTTTAAGGGAGTGTGAAAGAAGAAATTAGCTAAAGCTAAAAGGCCTTGGAAGACTCCTTGGGTTGAGTCTTAAAGGATGGAGAAACCCTTTTGAGTGGTGACTGTAGCCTGGAAGCATGGGTGTTAAACTCTGATGGGACGCCTCAGACACTGTGGTTCCGGTGTTGAGAGCCCGGCCTCTGGAGAGAAAGGACAAGGTGGGGAAGGAGGAGAGTGGGGGGCTGACGCTAATCGAGTTCAACAGGATGCAAATTGTAGACACTCTTGAGAGGTCACACTGGGAAACTTGAGTGCCAATTATAAATAAATCACTATGCAACATTAGCCTATTTGGATAACACTCATGACCTTTCCCACTTACTATCCTTTTCATACACTCAAAATTCATTTTTTGCCCTTTGCCTCCGGATTTCTCTGGGGCCGGCAGCCGGGGCCGCGCGGGCTCAGCCGACTACCATGAGCTCTGTGGCAGACCAGCAGTTTGCAGGTGGTCGGAGGAGGCGCAGGAGGATGTGGCCCGGGCGGCCGAGGAGCCACAGCTGCTGTGCGGAGCCGGCATCTGCAAGTGGTTCAACGTGCGCACGGGATTCAGCTTCCTGTCCATGACTGCTTGCGCGGGGGTCGCACTCGAGCCCCCGGTGAATGTCTTTGTGCACCAGAGTAAGCTGCACATGGAGGGCTTCCGGAGCCTGAAGGAGGGTGAGGCTGTAGAGTTCACCTTTAAGAAGTCTGCCAAGGGCCTGGAATCTATCCGAGTCACCGGCCCTGGTGGGGTGTCCTGCATTGGGAGTGAGAGGCGGCCCAAAGGGAAGAACATGCGGAAATGCAGATCAAAGGGAGACAGGTGCTACAACTGTGGAGGTCTAGGCCATCATGCCAAGGAATGCAAACGGCCACCCCAGCCCAAGAAGTGGCACTTCCGCCAGAGCATCAACCATATGGTAGCCTCGCGTCCGCTGAAGGCCCAGCAAGCTCCCAGCTCACAGGGAAAGCCAGCTTACTTTCGGGAGGAGGAAGAAGAGATCCATAGCCCTGCCATGCTCCCCGAGGCCCAGAATTGAGCCACAGTGGATGGGGGTTATCCATTCGTGATGAGAAAGTTTTGAAGAACAGGCATCAATCAGCAGAGTGGAGAAAGGGGGCATAGTGTGGGTACGGGGCAGCTGGCACTGCCATATATCTCAGGCCGGGATCTACAGTGTCACCCCCTCTTCACTCTTGGTGGAGGGAAGGGGTGAGGCAAAGAAACTCCAGTCATGCTTTATCCAAATGCACGTGAGGGCTTTGGGGGGTAATTCTTCCTGCATGCTTTATCTGAGTCTCCACCCCCAGAATCTCCAGCTTCTGAAAGTGGCCTGGACAGGGAAGTTGTTTTACTCTTCAAGAAGGATATGGAATAATATTTCCCATGCCAGAGTGAAAAGATTAAGCATGAGACCAGATTGATGGACCCAACCCACAAGCCACTACCTTCTGTAGGAGGAAATATCTCAGGGGTAAGGCAGGGTTTTCCGCATCCTGTCTCCTCATAACCCTCTCCTGGGATAGAGTGCTGACCACTGTCCCAAGCAGTGGGCTGTGATGATAGGCGGGAGGGGTGGTTGAGGGAACAGCTGCAGACCTGCTGCTTCTAAGCCCACTCCCACCCCATTCTGGGCCAATGCAATTTTATTTATTTGCTCCCTTGGATGACTGTACCTTGGGTCCCACTTTCTCCAGGATGCCAACTGCACTAGCTGTGTGTGAATGACGTATCTTGTGCATTTTAACTGTGTTTTTCATAATAGAAATGTTTTGTATTTTTGTGTATTGTAATCTAATTTAATGAGTGCCCTCATTCCTGCACTGTGTTCTCAGGTATGTGAGCAATCTCAGGGATAAGTCGGCAGCAGCTCCGGGTCTGCACAGCAGGAATACTTTCTGTTGCTGTATCACCAGAGAGAACAACTATTTGGAGCGTATAGCCCATTGAACTCCTCATTTTTGCCAACTAGAGCTGGCTTTTCTGCCATAGTGTCCTCTTGAAACCCCTCCATCTTCAGTGTTTCATGGGAGACTAGGTTTTAACTGGGTTGCCTCATGACTTGGTCTCCTTCTACTGAAAGATTGGAAATTGGTCTGAACAGGAGAAGGTGGTACAGAGAGGTTAGGAGAGGCTGGGCCAGGTGAAAGGTGCAGAGAGGGGAAGCCAAGATTAGGCCTAGGTCATCTGTATGTGTGATAAAGGATTCCTGTTCCAGACCTCTAATCCCAGGGCACAGGACTCGCTTTACACACCAGGTCCATCCTTCACTGGATTGGGCTAGGCCTAACACACACAACAGGGTATATTGTGTATGTTTTTGTAAAAACTGTGAGCTGGTAAGGACAGGTTTTAAGAACGATGCCTCTGTACCCATCTTGAGCTGCCCAGAGATGGATACATGAAGCAAGGATAAGATCTTTAATCTTTAACAATTCTGAGAGAACATCAGCTTCCAGAGAGACCATCAGCGATGGCTTCTTGGTGGTTCCCAGAGCCAGTGTCCTGCCCTGCTGCCGCAGTAATTAGTGTCACGGTAGCTAAAGGAGAAAAGGGGGTGTCGTTTACGTGCTGTGAGGTCACTGCAAACCTACCTCACTGTGTTGTAATGGGGCAAATGCAATAGAACGCATTGGGTGATGTGTGTCTGATCCTGGGTTCTTGTCTCCCCCAATTGCTGCCCCCCTCTAGCTATTGTATTTGTCTGGGCTTCGTAGGACTTCACAAGTAGCTGATTTGGTCATTGCTAGGTGGCCTAGTCTGTGTAAATGTAATGTGTTGGTCTTCTCCATGTTCTTTTGGGATTTTATTGTTTACAAACTTCTTTTTATATTGAGAAAAATAGCCAAAGCATCTTTGACAAAAGGTCTGCACCAGCCAAAAAGATCTGAAACATAAGCTTGGGGGCCCCTCTTCTTGAAGTGGGAGGTCTTGAACTACACTTTCTTTTGTGTCCCCCTTCCCCTGTTTCCTATTATGAACAAGATCTTCTGTCCTAAAAACTGTATTCCTACCCCCTCTTCTTTCCCCCTTCGTGCCCCCCCAAAAAATAGTCCATACACCTATATGTTTAATTTGTGGGGTATCTGTGATTAAATGATTTGTGCAAAAATCCTGAAGAAACTAAGAATTCTCCATCCCTTGTTCCCAGTCTCCTGAGCCATGATGTGCTTCATGCCAAACAGACTGCTGTCTTTGGATGGATTAAAACCTTGATGTGATTCATGCCAAACAGACTGCTGTCTTTGGATGGATTAAAACCTACTTTAATCTCTAATCCTAGGGTAGAGAGGAGCAATGAAGGGGCCTTCCATATAGAAAGTGGGGTTGGGAGACCACAAAAGGAAAGATGAATGTTTAGGCAAGTCACTCAGGAACTTATATGCAGGTGCAAGAAACTTAAGTTGAAGTGGCCACAAGATTGTTTAATAGGAGATGGACGAACGGAATTCCATGTTTACTGCTAGAAACCAAAGCTTTGTGTGAAATCTTGAATTTATGGGGAAGGAGGGAGGGTAGAAAAGCATGCACCTTTCCCTCATCCCTTCCCCTCATTACTGCAGGAGACTGAGCCCCCTTGGGCTTTGGCGACCCCATCTGAGCAGTGTTTATTTGATGGTTGATTTTGCTGTGCCAGTTACTTCCTTTCCCATTTGCTATCATTTTGTAACACACATGCTGACCCTTTTCCCTTCCCCTTCTTTTCCTTGGGAAAATACAATGAATGAACACTTATTGGTACTGAAAAAAAAAAATTCATTTTTTTTGTGATTCTAGAATTGAGAAAAATAATGTCAGAAAATCTCCCTGAAAGTATTTCTGTCTTTTTCCATCACACTTAGCTGCTCACACATGGAATTTTTAGGTATTTTGGGTCATGCAGCTGTGAACTCTGAATGGCTCTCAGAAATCGGAAGTTGTGACCACATCTTGGGGATTTCTGCACTCTTACTGAGACATTAAGCAATAATAGGAGAGAAGTTCTGAATCCTAAGAGGCATATTACCACTGTGAACTTAAGGATCAGTCCTTCCACAGCAGACATGACCTTATTCAGACTGTAGAAAGAGACACAGTCATGAATATGAAGTTTCAAGTCAGTTGGGTTGCCTGTGTCACTAGTTAGAATTTCTTAAGTTTAGAGTGGCTTTGTAAATACTTTGTCTAGAACTGATTGTCTAATATGGTATTAAAATTAAGTCACATGAAAAATTCAGTTCCTGAGTCACACGAGCTATGTCGCACACAGTCAATAGCTACATGGGGTTAGTGGCCACCATCATCATCAGAGCAGATAGAAAACATTTCCACCATTGCAGAAAGGTCTTTGTTACAAAACAGGTCTCGAATCCGCAAGCCTACCTCTTAGATAGGTCTTGGAGAGCGTGCAGCGTCAACATGGACAGAGAAGTTTTTCATTTCCCTCTATACAACAATTTGTGCCTTTTCTTTCCATGCCCTGGACAGTTTTTAAGACCTGGAGCCATAGGCTTAAGGTGGGAAAAAGCACCTTAAAAACCTCAAGGCCCCCAAAACCCCTCAATTTAACAGAAAGGTTCTCATAATCTGATGAACAGATGGCCGCAAATAACTACATTTCTAGCAGCTTTGTTCCTTTTCCTCATACCCGTTCTCTTCCTCCTCTCCTCTTTTCAGTATTTCTCCTCCGGTAGGTAGTGAGGCTGTGATAGATTTTTCATCTTCCCAGTGATGAGCAAGGTGGACCTTTGATGGGTCAAGAGCTGTATTGAGCAGGAAGGGTCAGGGACCGCTTCTGAGCCTTATTCTTCAAACCTGTAAAATATGCAGTTTGACCAAATGATGCTCTACAAATGGTCCTCTACAGCTTATATAGTTTCTAATTAAGGGATCCTCTTATACTCTTGGACTCAGAATGAGAGACTGAGTCGCTTTTTCCTCTAAAAGTGTGTGTGTATTTATGTGTGCCCACACTATATTTAGTTAGACAAAAATCCAAGATGCTAAATACCAGGAAGTATATCTCATGTGCTGTTTTTTTACTTTCTCATCTTAACCCATTCAATTATTTAATGAGTAATTAGTCTCATTATCTATTGCTATGCAGCAAGCCACCCCAAAACTTAGCAGCTAAATATAACAGTAATAATTTATTTTGCTCAGGACTCTTCAGTTGGGGCAGAGCTCAGTGGAAATGGCTTCCCTCTGCCCCCATGATGTCTGGCACCTGAGCTAGGGAGACTCCAAGGCTGGGGTTGACTCAACAGCAGGGGCTAGAATCATCTAGAGTCTTCCTTACTTATGTGTGGGCAGTTGAGGCTGTCTGTGAACCGTGACCTCTGCAGGCCAGAACACCTACACGTGGCTTCTCCATGTGGGCTAATGTGGGCTTCCTGTTCTCATGGTAGCTGGATTCCAGGATGCATGTTCCACTTAAATGAGGTAGAAGTGCCTAATGCTGTTGTGACCTAGACTTAGAAGTCAGGTAGCATCACTCCTACATCACTCTGTTAGTGAAGGCAGACACAAAATCCTGTCTAGATTCAGGGGGAAGGCACACAGAATCCCCTCTACATGGGGGAGTTGCAGGGTTCTAGAGGAGCTTGTAGGATGGGAGATTGTTGTGGGTTGAATGGTGGGCCCCAAAAGATAAGTCTTCAGCTTAATCCCTGGAACCTGTGAACGTTACCTTCTTTCACCTTTACTAGGTTAAGGATCTTGAGATGAGGATATCATCCTGGATTATTTAGGCAGACCCTAAATCCAATGACAGGTGTCTTTATAAGAGTCAGGCAGAGAAATATTTGACATAGACAGAAGAGGAGCAGGCAATATGACCACAGAGGTAGAGGTTGGAGTGATGTGGCCATGAGGAATGCCCACAGCCTCTGGAAGATGGAAAAGGCAAAGAAGGAATTCCCCTCTAGATCCTCCAGAGGGAGTGGAGCCCAGCTGACGCCTTGATTTCAGACTTCTGGCATCCAGAAATGTGAGAGAATGAATTTCTTTTGTTTTAAGCGATCAGTTTGTGGTAATTTGTACGGTGGCTTCTGGAAACGAATGCAGAGATAGGGTTCTGGCCATCGTTGGAAAGTACTGATGGTCCCCAACTTAGGATGGTTCGAATTACGATTCTTCAAGTTTATGATGTTGCAAGAGTGATGTGAATGCAGTAGATCCAGTTTTTAATTTTGAGCCTTTCCTAGGCTAGAGATGTGTGGTACGGTCCTGTCTGATAACACTGACCTGCAGCTTACAGCTCCCAGTCAGCCATGCCATCACAAGGGCGAACACCCTATATAGACTTGCACCCATTCTGTTTGTCACTTTTAGTGCAGTATCCACTAAATTACGTGAGCTATTGCATACTCTATTATAAAACAGGTTTTGTGTTAGATGAGTGTGCCCCACTGTAGGCTAGTGTAAGTGTTCTGAGCACATTTAAGTTTGGCGAGGCGAAGCTGTGATATTTGGTAGCTTAGGTGTATTAAATGCATTTTCGACTTAAGATATTTGCAACAGATGGTGAGGTTTTCGGAATGTGGCCCTATTGTAAGTTGAGGAAGATCTGTACTATGTGCCACACCAACACCACCACCAACTGCTACTGACCATGCACACACCACACGTACTGAGCGCAGTGCAGAGTGCCTACCTGAGTTCTCTCTTCTTTCCTCGCAGTGACCCTGTGAGGCAGGGTGCTGTTATCTCCCATTTAGCTATGAGGAAACCAAAGCCCAGAGCATGATTAACCTCCCCAACTTCTTCAGCTAGTAAGTAATAGGGTTAGTATATAGTTTTTATGTCTGCATACATACTACGTATACAAGGACATATTACATGTACATATACATGCATGTGTACAGATATGTCGAACTCGAAAATTTATGCTTTTAACTTTATTCAGAAATGTTTACTGTCAAAAAATAAAATAAATGTGTCATAACCAGTAATGTATTTACCTGCAGAATTTTCAGTGGCACTGCTGGTCATTGTGTAGCTAGGAATAACAAGGAGTGGACATTTTAAAGCTACTTCAGTACTGGTTCAGTCTTTGACTACTTCAAGCAGTTTTAGTTTCTTGAATACTTTAAGGAGTCACACTAACTACAGAACCAGCACCTGTGTTATAAGAATCATGGTTTGGTTGCCTTTTGAATTACTTTTCTGCCTTTCCTAAGCCACATGTGAAATCATCTAACTAAATAAGGAGTTGCTTTGATAAATAAGGATTTAAAGAATAGGAAAAACAATCCTCAGTAGGATCATAGCCTTTCTATATTTAATAGAGAAACCTCCTAACTGGAATGCTTGTAGTATACATAAAAGTACGCGTATTAGTCAGCCTTTAATTATCGGCCAGCTTTATTAAGTGGAAAACTTCTTAGCATCTCCTAACAGTTGATTTGCTAATAGTAGATGCTCTGTGTTTATTGTTACAGGAGGAGTTAGTGAGTGGAACTTGGGGTCAGCTTAAGCCTTTTTCAGTGGAAAACAATACAGTGTAGAGCACTGAGTCATTTAATAGCCACTTACTAAGAACCTAATGTGAGCAGACACTGTGATGGAGCCCTGATGTGTGGTTCCCGCCACAAAATCTAACAATTAAAAAATCCAGGGCTTCCCTGGTGGCGCAGTGGTTGAGAATCCACCTGCCAATGCAGGGGACACGGGTTCGTGCCCCGGTCTGGGAAGATCCCACGTGCCGCGGAGCGCCTGGGCTCGTGAGCCATGGCCGCCGAGCCTGCGCGTCCGGAGCCTGTGCTCCGCAAGAGGAGAGGCCACAGCAGTGAGAGGCCCGTGTACCGCCAAAAAAAAAAAAAAAAAATCCATAAAATCATTATCATCACCAATGTGGGCATAATCATCACTTAATTTCAACAAGCATTTTTAGGTGCCTACAACTTACCGAGAGACACAATAAAAGAAAAAAGAACTTCATTCTATCCACATAACATCCCTTAGGTTTGTAAACGTTCTTGGCACCTTAGAAAGTTGGTTCACATCTACTGCATTTTGTGATTCTCTACAAGCATCCCCATGGGAAAGATACAGCAGGGGTAATTTAATTTTACACTTTTGACTGAAGGGGCAGCTGGGCATCAGTGATCTGTTTAAGGTCTCATGCCTAATAAGTACTACAATCAACCTCCCATTTTAGAAAAAATAAGAATGAGCAGTGAGCAGTAGAGCTCAGCAGCAAATACCTTTTGCGGACTCAAGGAAGTCATTGAGCCAGGGCCTATGGATGTGTGATAAAAGACTCGGCACATTTTCGTCCCTTAGCTAGCCGTCATATTTGGGTTGCCCAACGGCAGGGAGTTTTGACCATTAATACACTGACTGTAATCGGCCATGTTAAGTAAGCATGTTTTCTCTCTCTAACAATTCTCTTAACTCCAAGATTAAAAAAAAGTACTCTTCCTAAAATCCAAAAATAGAGGGAAATGATCATTTGGGTCACTCATTGGGTTAAACCAATTTCATGCCATACATAATTGGTTGCTATTTTAGAAGTGAATGGTTTATGGCTCACATAAGCAATTTTATATATTCTTAATTGAAGCCTGCACTGCCGTTGTTGGCAAGGAGGGTTCCACGAGAGCAGAGATAATTTGTGTCTTGTTCATTCACTGGTGGAGAGCCTTGGGCTTCTGACTTTTGCGGTTGTTTTTGGAAAATAATTTTCTGGTCCCAGTTACGTGACTGGTTTCCGTTTGAAATCTTCAACTCTGCAAATCTCTTGTTAGTCTAGTTACTATCTGTGACAGCCTAATGAATGAGTAACAGTCATTTACTCAACAAATGTGTGTTGATTTCTTCCTGTGGGCCAGCCACTCTACTGGGTACTGGAGATACAGCAGAGAACGAAAGTAAATGCGGCCCCTCCCCCGAGAGCTTGGCGTCTGGTGGGGAAACTTGATCACGTGATCAAACAAATAAATGTAAAAATGCCACTATGCTGAGTGGACGCTGTATGAACGTATAGAGGGGTGATTTGGCATAGTCAAAGAGGGGGCTTCCAAGACAAGATGATTGTATAACCGCTAAAAGTGAAACTGAACAACAGAAAAAGAGATGATGTCAATCCAGGAATGTTGGATGTGGATTCCTAGAACATCTGATGATAGCAGCTTCCTTTGGGAGAGGAGTTGGGTGGGGGGTGGGGGGAGGTGGGATGGGAGGACAGATGGGAGAGGCCAGCAGAAGGCAACTTTCCCTTGCTTTACCATTTTCTGTTGACCTTTTGCAAGGAGAATATACTTACGTAATACTTGTGAGATTCAAAAAAGTAAAAATAATGAGCTAAAAGGAAAAGAGAAGAAAAATCATAAATAGAAAAGAAGTAAGGGTGTATCATGATAGTTGCTTTCTTTAAAGACCATTTGACTACATTGTGGTTGAATTAGGGACCTCATCTGTAAGGATAAATACAGACTGTAATTCCTCACACTTAATTACAAGCACTTTCTGCATTAGAAAAAGGGAGGTTGTTTAGAATAAGTCTGCTTTTTTCATTGGCGCAGACAGAATTTGGCTGCTCGTAGGTACGTTAACTGCAGGATTTGCAAATAGATTATTGTCATTAGTAGGATGACTTGTATTGAGAGCTTATCCTGTGCCAGGCATGGTACTGAGCAACTAACAGTGGGCATATTATTTCATCCCTATACCAAACCTAGAAGATGGTTCCTGTAGTTATCTCCCTTTCCCAGATGAGTGAACTGAGGCTTAAAAGAGTGGTCAAGTCACTTTTCCTACGGTTTCAATAAATGACAGAGCTGGGATACGAAGGAAAACTGAACCTAGAACTCCTAACAACTGTGCCATACACCCTCCCATGATACTCTGCAGGCTGAGGCGTCACTGTTCCTCAGAGCCTCCAGTCCCCATGCTTGTGGCATTATTGGGATGGTTCAAAGAGTCAACAGCAAGGGCACATGAAGAAAGCTGATGGTCTGTAGTATCCCTCCACTGATTTCTAGAACCTTCTAAGTATCCAAACATTAGGATAAATACTTCTTACTCCCAGCTGGTGGTATGCCTCCTACACAGTATATTGAGAAATTGTCTTCTCTTTGTGTTTTCTAATGGACCTTATTGATTCTCTTCTATCACATTGGACGAATCACTTACAGAGCTTAGAGAGGTTCAGACGCCTTACATCAGCAGACTTAATTACATGGGAGCAAATCCTCCCAGTCTAGACTGCCCAGCTTCTTGGCTCATTTCCCATCACACTCTCATTGTCCAGAGTTGTTCTGAAGCCATGCTGCCAACTGATGCTTTGGAAGGATCCTGATGTGTAAAAAAAAAAAGTGATGTTAGAGAAAGCGGAGGTGTGGTTTACAGGCTTCAGAGAAGACAGACCTGGGTTCAAACCTCAGCTGTGCTACTGGTGAGCCAAGTGCTATTGGAAAAGGAGCTTAACTCCTTTGAGCTTTGCTTTACTTGTTTGTAGTAATGGGATTCGGAAGTTGTGTTAAAGATTGGCACTAACCAGAAAGTAGAGCGTGGTAGACACCCACAAATGCTTACTATTATTATTGTCAACTTGAACACTTGGAGAGTCACCTTACAAAGAGGAGAAGAGGATTCATTTGCTGAAATTCAGCACAGAGTCATAAGCTCACTTTCAAAGAAATGACTAATGGAGTCTTAAAAGCATATTTAATGTGGGTGTGGCTGAAAAATCATTGCTACAAGAATTACAGTCACTCCAATATTTTTTTCTATACACATTATTGCTGATTCAACTTGAAACAGAACTGTGTGAAACACAGGAAACGATAACCATGTCAGAGGGTGAGACAGCCTATAAAGAAGCAAACTACTAAACAAACAAAATAATTATGTATTCTGATATGTCCTTTGAAGGAAACAAAGAGAGAGATGTGATACTTTGTAATTGGCCATGGCTTGCTTCAGACCCAGATCAGCATATGCATCTCTGGAGAGGTGAAGTTTAGTAAAAGCCTGAAGAATGGATTGTGACAGCCATGAAGAGCTGAGGGAGATTCCAGGCATTGCGAGAGGCAAGTTCAAAGGCCCTGATGGGGAGAAGGCATGGAGTAGGCAGTCCCCTATGGACGTAGGAAGACGGAGTCACTCTTCAGTATTCACTGTAGGAAGGTGCACCCTTGAGAGAGGCAATGAAGGAACAACACACTTGCACTTGGGCCCCTGCTCTGCCCCATGTCATCTACGAGAGGCCATTTGACCTTTAATGGCTTGTTCCTGATTTGTATGATTTGATGCTTACTCAAGGTGGTTCAAAAGTCTCACCGTTTCGGAAGCCCTGTGCCTTTGGCTGGTCTATTCAGAGGCAGTACCCGCTGTCTGTCCGGAAGATTGATTGTCCAAATGCCCTGGAAATATTGGTGATGGCGTGATGGCTGCTAACGTCATTGGCCAGCCTCTGAGATGGCACCATCATAGAAGACTTTTCAATAAGGAACACATTGGAGAGCAATTTATGAATATACATTCCATTTGGTTTATTGCAGAGTACACAGCAACCTTAAAGTGTTGTAAATGGGCCCCACTATCTAATCAGGGAATGCTAACAGTCTATTAATTGCTGTTTCTGATTATTTGCATTGAATTAAGGGGTACTCTTGAGAAAATGAAGGACAGCCTAACCTCAAACTATGGCTTTACATCTTGGATAATTGAGTATAAGTTCTGTCTTTGCAGCTTTCCTAAATTGTTTATTTCTCCAGATGTTTCCTAAAAACTATGATTTTACCTCTTTCCTTTCAGTGGATGACCAGGGATTTCTCATAAAAGCTTATATGGTTTAGTTTTCTCAACTAAATTAAAGCTTAATTAGCCAAAAATCCATATCTATAAATAGTTTATGAAATTTATACAAGCATAATTAATTTCAGTTAATTGCATAAATAGCTTTTCCATGCAGACAGTAATCTTTTCTCTGCTGACCTCTAAACGTCAGCTTTCAGGTTATCTATGTTTCTAGGCATCCCTCGTAATGCTAAATCAACTTGCATAATTCTAAAAGTATTACTCTCTCCTTTGATTTATGACTTTTATCATGGAAGTCAGTGATTACCTCGGCAACTCATGTTTCATATTTTGAAAGTGCAATGAAAACAGTGCACTAGAATAGCATTGCTTTTGTTTTGATGGAAGCCCAAAAGAAAAATTAGAAAAGTGATTTTGATAACATTCTCCTAAGCCCACTAGTTCTCATAAAGTTACCTAGGCTTTTTTAGTCTATTTGAATGACACTTCAAATTACATTGATCAGCGACATGTCAAAAAGAGTAGCTAT
The DNA here is from genome assembly GCF_005190385.1 of Monodon monoceros. Classification (NCBI taxonomy): domain Eukaryota; kingdom Metazoa; phylum Chordata; class Mammalia; order Artiodactyla; family Monodontidae; genus Monodon; species Monodon monoceros. The sequence goes on from NW_021703768.1 coordinate 131,991,124, forward strand.
TATGTTTTAAATCTCCTGATATTTCCAGGATTTCTCTTCCTGAGAAGAATGATGACTTTACCATACACTGAGGCTGATTCTCTTGCTGCAGAATCTATTCCCTTTGCAGAAGTCTTTAGAAAGCCATTTTTAATCTTAAAGAATTATTCCCTAAAAACATAACCTTCTCACTTGACTGGAAAGTAAACTTTCTAAGAATTAGATCCCTCATTATTTCCTTAAAAAGTCTTGCATATACATTGAGGATGGTGAAATTCTCCCTTTTTCTCTCTTCCTTCTTCATTTTCTGTAACCGAGTGGTTATTGATTTTGGAGCTCTTTCAGAAGACCCAGAAGCTTCTTTCCCAGGAACACCCTGCAAAACTTGCCATCTGTCTCACTGGCCTGAATGGTGTCACATGCCCATCTCTGGACCAGTAACTGTGGCCAGAAGGCATGATTATTATCGTTCGCTTGGACATGAGTCACAAGTCCCATGCCTAGTACCCAAGGCCTGTGCAGAGAGGTATGAAAGCAGAATAAAAATGAGGGTCATCCCAAGTGAAGTGATGGGGATGGTTGGAAGGTAATCACAGGTGCATCTCACAGAGCTGAATTTACTGCATTTTTCTGCGATGATAACAGCAGAAGCCCGGGGAGCCTCTTGACTTTAGAGTGACTTTTGCTTCAAGATGGTCAGTGTATTTGAATTTCGAATCTGAAAAGTGCTATTCCTTGCTGTATTTCTCCAAGGTTCATTAACAGCCAGTATTATAGAACCAATTCAAAAGGAACATGTGTTCAGTGACTATCTTATTATTAGCTTCAGGGCTACATTTTTTTTTAAATGCATAATGAAATCCATGGAATATTTCAAAAGAATGTGGCACTTTGCAAAATTGGCTTTGGGGGCTGTGCCTGGCTTAGAGTTGGAAGGAAAAATATCTGGCAGTTGCATGAATTGGAAAACCTTTGGTCTGTCTCTAGGCTGCAGTTAGCCATAAGCAGTTGAAAAAAAGAGAAATCCAGAATGTGCATGACTTTCAGAGGATCTGTAGAGGTTCAATACCTTTTTAGTCTTGTACACAGACTCTAGGAAGGTCGTTTTCCCCTGTGGGTTTGAAGACACCCTCCCTACCTTTGTCGGGGTTTTGCTCACTTCAGAGGATAAGAAGTGGGAAGTGGCTATTGTTAGTGACAGGACAGTGCTTCAAGAATAGCAAGGGTCACTATTCCTTCTCCCTAAGGATTGGTAAAGCACAAGTACACACGTACTTGGTAGCTTTTCCTAAATAGCTATCATTACCACTCTTTCCAGAACCATGTGGAGTCTCATCATTATTAAAGTCAGGACACTTGAGTTATGGTCTGGGCTTCGTTACAAGCTTTGTGACCTTGGGTACACTACTCGTCTCCTCTGGGCATCCTGGTCCATGCTGATAAAATGGAGAGTCTCAAAGGTACACAGGACCAAGTTATATCTCAGGTAGCTTTTATCTTTGGAGTTGTAAACATCTGGAAGGGGGAAATGTAGAAGAGGGACTTGTGGTTTAAAAAGTGCATCTTCGGGGCTTCCCTGGTGGCGCAGTGGTTGAGAGTCCGCCTGCCAATGCAGGGGACATGGGTTCGTGCCCCGGTCTGGGAGGATCCCACATGCCATGGAGCGGCTGGGCCCGTGAGCCATGGCCACTGGGCCTGCGGATCCGGAGCTTGTGCTCCGCAACGCGAGAGGCCGCAACAGTGAGAGGCCCGCGTACCGCAAAAAAAAAAAACAAAAAAAAAACCCTGCGTCTTCCTTAGCTTCTCTTAACTATCTACTTAAAATGTCTAAGATAAAACAAAAAATGAGGAATTATTCCATCATCAAACTAGGGGTGACAGTCAATCTCTCTCACCAAACTCTTGGAGGAATTTTCATGAACCTTTAAAGTTTATGGAACTGCATTAAAGGACACAATTAAAGATACTGTATGTTAAGTCATCAGAAATAGAGAATTCCTCCCCTTATTAGAAGTTTCTTGGGAGATGCTTTAATTTTGGACCTGTATTTGTGCCCTGGATGCAAAATCCAGTATCAGTAGCAACTGGAAAGATGAACATTTCCTCTTCTTTTCTTTGTGGTTGCTGTTTTTGAGTCAGTCTGCTCTCAGTTCTCTAACCCCACAGGGAATACACACACACACAATTACACATGCATATGTACATAAGACACAAATGCATACATATGTGCACAAATACACACATGTATATAGACATATATACATGTTTACACATACCCATACACATACATGTGTACACACATATATATGTATGCATGCAGCTATGTATATACACACAGACATATATACATAGACCTACACACAAACTAGTAAGAGGCTACAATCCCCCAAAACAACCTCCAGAAATAGGAAAGAGCCAAGGCATCCTGTGGGAGATGCAGTTCCCATGTAGAAAGCTCTTTAAGCAAGAGAAGGCCCAAGGATTCGTGAGTAACCAGGCAAACTGGAAAAATTTGCCCTTTATGAATTTCCTCTGTTCAGAGTGTGAGAGATGAGAACCTTCCCGTCACCTGAAGGAAAGTTGAAGCTATGGATGTGAGAAGGGCGTTCAGTCAGTGTCCATGGGGACAGAGTGTACACCCGGGAGCAGCATCGCACCCAGTTAGGTCTTTCCCCTTGGTGTGAAATCAGGCAATATGGAGCCTCTGGAAGAAACTACATGATAAAGAATAGGAACATCACCCTGACGATGTGAGAAAAAGCACCCTGCTGCAAATGATGTACTTTACAAATCAGAAGGATTTAGAAAACTGAGGGGCAGGTGGTGGTAAAAGGGGGAAAGGTCATTGTGATTTCTCTGTGGCAGAAGAACGGAAATGTGTAAGGACAGGTCAGGCAGAGACAAAAAGGTCGTAGAATCAGGCAAAATGACATAGAAAACACTGTAAGGGCAGTAAAAGGGCAATAGTGAAATTAAAACCCACTGCAGAGTCAGCAAAGAATTCAAACTGAGAAAAAGTAAACCAGCTAAGTGAAGAATAAAAATGAAGTGTTTTCCCAGAATGAACAAGGAAGAAAAGTGACAAAGTCAAATAAAATAAAGATTATTACGTAGTGGATAGAGAATAGGTTACAGAAGTTTTTTCCAAGAACCGGAGAAATTCCCGAGGAGCAGACGAGAACTGAGACTAACATATCGAAGACATAACTGAGGAATGTTTTTCTTAGCTGGACATATTTAAAGGTTTCACTGAGAGCCAGATAAAATAAAGGACAGCCCCACCCAAATACATCCAGGCAAAATAGATATTTCCAGTGTAAAAACAGGAAAATCTTAACAGAAGAACAAAAATCGTGCTGATCAAAGGCTTCTCTTTTAGAGTAAAGCAGAAAACAATGGAATATCTAGACATTTCGGAAGGTAAACATGAATCCCAAGAATGTATAGTCAGATGAGTTGTTTACCTTATAAGAAGAAAACTGAGATGCTTTCTGACTAGTTCTTTCTGAAGTTCAGACTTCACGAAACATACTTTGTACCTTCTGTGTTTGATCCAGCCAACTTAAAACTAAATACAAATGAAGAACCCCTAAATGAGAGAGTTGTGATATAAAATAACTGATGGGTAAGCGTTAAAACCATTTACAGGTGAAATATTTCTAAATGTTTTCTGAAAATTATGATACAATTATAAGCAGGTAAAAAAAGATGTAATATTTAAATAATCTAAAAACTTGTATCCAAGATGTCAGAGTACATCTACAAAGGCCCAAAAGCAGTAGATAGGGGGTGTAGGGAGGGGACAGGAAGATGTAAATTTGGGCAAAATTCTGTGTATTACATAGGCACAATTTTAAAAACTACCATTTCTGTCTTCACTTTGACAGTAAGCAAAACGTGAACTTAAGAATGTTAAAAAACATCTTCAGCGTGTATTTCTTCTAAACCTGGGGCAGGCGGGGAAGAAATTGTAATTCAAAAGCCACAGACAGAAAGCACTAAACTGACAAACAAGCATGAAGGTTATTCAGATTAATTTAAAAGACTCCTCAGTCTAATTAAATTGCTAACTGTAACATGGAAACAATCATGTAGCTTCATGGCATATCTGAATACGCAGAACACCATTGAGTCATAGATCTTTGATGAGGGAGGGTCATTTAGACATTCTGCATGGCTTCCTCATACAGTATGGATGCCCCCCCCGCCCCCCCCCGGATTTGCTGTGCAGCAGCCCTGGTGACTGGTCGTAACCATAACCGGGTAGGATGGTTAGAGGCAGGCTCGGCCGTGGTGGAGCCACCGCGGCAATAGTGTCTGGTGTGTTCCACTCTACTGTGGTTGCTGTTATAAACTAAATAGTTTCTGGTGGTGCCACTTGGGCTTGGTGACGCAGTGTGAGCATTGTGCCAGGGATAAATAGCATGGCTTATCTGAGCGAAGTTTGACCTTCAGAAATGCTGTGGAATGTGTACCCTTATGTGGAAACAGTTGTTCTTAGTTCTTTGGCACTTTAAATACTCTTTTTTTTTTTTTTTTTTTTAATAAGGAGCTTCTCAGGAAACACTAAGACTCATTCCAGCTTTTACTGACCCAAAACTGGGATTTCTCTTCAGTGGCTTCCACATGAATAATCTGTACTATATGCTTTAGTACATAATTATATTCATTATTTTTTATTTTCCCATATGAATTGTCTCTTCCAGGGAAAACCTCTCTCCTAAAAAGCAAGAGGACAGGCTTCTTTTTTGCCCACAGAAATTTTCTCATTCTTTCGGGGCCTCTGGAGCATCACTTCTGAAATGGCAGAAACACTTCATCTGCCTAAGGCAGCGGGGTAGACCAGCTTATCCCCTGGGACTCCTTCTAGCTCCCAGGTCTTAAGTGTTTGTGGGTGGCTGTGGGTAGGAGAGAGGGTTTAGGTTTAACAAAAGAGGCAACAGAATATTACCTTCTTCATGACAAAGGCTATAAATTGATGATTTCTTTACCCGGCCACCCTGCCCCAAGGCCTTAGAACTGAGTTGTGAGCATAGTTGATGCTCCATAGAGACTTGGGTTTGTGATATTTTATTTCCTTATGCCACCTAAGGACACAGGAGTAAATCGAAGAGGAAATTGGGGGCTTTGGATTAGGAGTCAAGAGATCCCATTGGCAGATCTGTATCTAATGTGGCCTAAGACAGTCCACTTAGATTCCTCTGGGTTAAATTTCTGTTTGTGAAATGAAAAATTTGGGTTAGATCAGGAATTATGTGCTGGTGGTTGACCAAACTGGCTAGCCAAGTGTGTTATTGGGCCTTCAGGGTGTTGTAATTTGTTGTTGTTTTTGTTGCTTGTCGTTAATATGGGAAGCCTTTAGAGGAGGTGCATGTGCCTTGTGTTTCCCCACAGTCCTTTCCACCCCCATCCATGCCACTCATCTCTGTTTGCACTGTTAGCCCTTATAGACATCTGATAGTCATCTAAAAGAACAGGTTCTGTGTTTCTAACATTAGCTTTTCTGCTCTGCAAACTCTGGTCAGTGTGCAAAGGTATTTTTAATAGACTTTGGAGGTTAAAAACTATTTGACTAATTAGAATGGATTGATATGGAAAAAAATGTCAACCTAGGATGACATAGCAGAGAAATTCCAAATAGGTTTTAAAATGGAAATAGAAAAGCCAAATCCGTCTACTTGTTTTCAGGTGCCTTCTCTTCATAGTCATTAGTTTGGCCCGAATGACACCAAAATGGTCCTAATGACCCCAGTCACAGGAGCTATATTACAGGTTTGTGTAACTTGGTTAAATTCTTTTCTGATTTAAATTGTTAATGATTCAGCATTTCACGGTTTGAGTCAGGTGCTCTCAGAGGGCGCCTTCCTTAAAGGTCAGTCATTCTCCAGAAACCTGCCTCCAAGATTAAGATTGTAGATTCTGCTCAGTGACCTTGGGAGAATAATGATTTATTAGAAACAGGACTCAGGAAGCACTGCTCTATGGCAGGAGACCCCTGGTTGGCAATGCCAGGAAAAGCAAAGAGGCTGGTGAGAAACAGGATTGCTGGGAGGGGTGGGCACTATGGGATTGAGGATAACTCTCTAACAGAGGGTTGCTAATGAAGAACGTGGAGCATTCCTTGTGTGCCAAACACAGTTAAGAGCTACCTTGAAAGAAGCCTAGGAAGTAAACGCTATCATCACAAGATAAAGGATAAGGAAACTGAGGCTTGGAGAGGTGAAGTAACCTGCCTGTGTAAGAGTGCTTTCAGAGTTTGCATAATATTTCATGAAGAACATATAACTATTCTCTGCACACCAGTGCCTGATGAATGATTTATGCATTTTATTCATTTATTATGATGTTATAAAACTGAAAATAAGTTTCCAGTAAATGTTGACATGAGAACCCTTTTGTCACCTGCATGGGGTTGTCAGTATGAAATCCACAAGGCTGAAACATACACATTCCAAGAGGGAGTGCAGGTGGATGCATGATGCCTTTTTATTTTTGGACTTCTTAAAGAGAGATCATTTTATGACATTAATAGAAACCAAAACAAAAACAAAAACAAAAAAAGGAGGGGGTAGATTTTGTGAACCAACTGAACAAGAGTGATGAGAAAGTGGAATATTAATGTAGTCAGCAAACCGGTATGTATTTAAAAATAATTGGATTCTACTTCCTAATATTCAGTGGAAGGCCCATAGAGGATTTATTGTATTTTTTCCCCTACTTGCAAACCTCAAGTGGATGATTCATGTACTGGAGGAAAAAAAAAACAATGATTTTTTTTTAATGACATGAAGTTACCAGTTTAGATTTCTATTTTTACCCTACCCTAGTCCCTGAGCATGTTTTTCCCTTATTTAGGAAACCTACAACTACAAATATGTTCAATTCATTTTCTTGCCTTTCCGCTAAATATAGAGAACAATGCCTATATTGCCATGCCTGGAGATTATTTCAAGCAGGACTGAGATCAATTCAAACAGATGGTCCTCTGCTGTTTGCATCATACAAAAACAGATTTTTTTTTTTTTTTTACTTATACTGGGGAATATTTTTACAATGTAAATTGATTATTATATACTAAGACAAATATTTTTAGGGTTGATATAGGGAAACACTGTTAATTCCTTTCATGTTGCTTGTAAGGGGTGGAAAAGGAGAAGGGCTGTAAATCTAGGACATGTTTGGCTTGAGTTAAGGTTTCCCCTTGGAGCCCATTTTTGTCCAGGATGAGAGCTACAGGCAGGAGAGAAGAGAGAGACGGAATCGTCAGGTGTATCACATCCCTGTTGTTGAAATTGTTCCTGTAGGGAAGCGGGGAGGTGAGCCTGGAATCAGGACTCCAGTCTCCTTTTTTGGTCTATAACGAAGTGCCTCCAGAACCCAAGGTTTGTAGCGCTGACTCTGAGTCAGCATTTTGTCTCTCCTAGCACTAGAAAATTTATCTCCTTTTAAATGTTTCCCCTGTCTTTCTTGCCTTCCTCCTGCATTTTGACTTCAACCACTGTCATTCAGGCCCTCTTTAGTCTCATCTAATTCCTATTGGCCTCTGCAGGCTTGGCCTTGCCCAACTAATCCTTTTTAAGTGCTGCTTTACTGTGTTACTCCTCTCCTCAAATGGTCATCAGTTCCTGATTGCCAACTGTATGAACACGAAATTCCTCTGCCTAACTTGGAAGGCTCCCTAATCAACCTGCCCCTGTTGTTGTCCGGCTTTTCACATTCTCCAAGGAATGTTCCTCCATCCCCTTCGGATGATGTATTGTGCCCCTGTGATCTCCATGCCTTTGGGACCTATGCTTAGTCTATCATTGAACTTTTTTTTTTTTTTTAATGTGGGAACGTTTTATTGATTGATGTGTATTGGAATCCTAGACAAGCATATTATAGTAGCATTATTTAAATAGTTATTTACTTTGTAATGTTTAAAATATTTGCTAGAAATTTAAGAATTAATATTTCTTTTAAAGAATACCTAGAATCATGCTTACTTATACTTCTATGTATTCTTTTAAAAAATATTTTATTGGAGTGTAGTTGATTTAAAATGCTGTTAGTTTCTGCTGTACAGCAAAGTGAATCAGTTATACATATACATATATCCACTCTTTTTTAGATTCTTTTCCCATACAGGCATTACAGAGTGTTGAGAAGAGTTACCTGTGCTATACAGTAGGACCTTATTAGTTATCTATTTTATATATAGTAGTGTGTATATGTCAATCCCAATCTCCCAATTTATCCCTCCCCCCACTTTTCCCCCTGGTAACCATAAATTTGTTCTCTACATTTGTGACTCTCTATCTCTTTTGTAAATAAGCTCATTTGTACCATTTTTTTAGATTCCACATATAAGCAATATCATATGATATGTGTTCTTCTGTCTGACTTACTTCCCTCAGTATGACAATATCTAGGTCCATCCATGTTGCTCTAAATGGCATTATCTTGTTCTTTATTATGGCTGAGTAATATTCCATTGTATATATGTACCACATCTTCTTTGTCCATTCCTCTGTTGATGGACATTTAGGTTGCTTCCCTGTCCTGGCTATTGTAAATAGTGCTGCTATGAACATTGGGGTGTATGTATCTTTGGAATCATGGTTTTCTCTGCATATATGCCCAGGAGTGGGATTACAGGATCATATAGTAGCTCTATTTTTAGTTTTTTAAGGAACCTCCATACTGTTCTCGATAGCAGTTATACCAGTTTACATTCCCACCAACAGTGTAGGAGGGTTCCCTTTTCTCCACACCCTCTCCAGTACTTAGCGTTTGCAGATTTTTTGATGATGGCCATTCTGACCAGTGTAAGGTGATACCTCATTGTAGTTTTGATTTGCATTTCTCTAATAATTAGTGATATTGACCATATTTTCATGTGCTTTTTGGCCATCTGTATGTCTTCTTTGGAGAAATGTCTATCTAGATCTTCCACCCATTTTTTCATTTTTTTGGGGGGTGGTGGGATATTGAGCTGTGTGAGCTGTTTGTGTATTTTGGAGATTAATCCCATGTCAGTTGCTTTGTTTGCAAATATTTTCTCCCATTCTGTGGGTTGTCTTTTCACATTGTGTATGGTTTCCAAACATTAAAAGCATCATACACCATGATCAAGTGGGATTTATGCCAGGGATGCAAGGATTCTTCAATATACACAAACCAATCAATGTGATACACCATATTAACAAACTGAAGAAAAAAGCCATATGATCATCTCTTTTCTGCATAGATGCAGAAAAAGCTTTTGACAGAATTCAACACCCATTTATGATAAAAACTCTCCAGAAAGTAGGCACAGAGGGAACTTACTGAGGTTCCAACATAATAAAGCCCATATATGACAAACCCACAGCAAACATCATTCTCAATGGTGAAAAACTGAAAGCATTTCCTCTAAGATCAGGAACAAGACAAGGATGTCTACTCTCACCACTTTCATTCAACACAGTTTTGGAAGTCCTAGCCATGGAAGTCAGAGAAGAAAAAGAAAGAAAAGGAGTCCAAATCAGAAAAGAAGAAGTAAAGCTGTCACTGTTTGCAGATGACATGATACTATACATAGAAAATCCTAAAGATGCTACCAGAAAATTACTAGAGCTCATCAATGAATTTGGGAAAGTTGCAGGATACAAAATTAATATACAGAAATCTCTTGCATTCCTATACACTAACAATGAAAGATCAGAAAGAGAAATTTAGGAAACAATCCCATTTACCATCGCATCAAAAAAAGAAAAAATACCTAGGAATAAACCTACCTAAGGAGGCAAAAGACCTGTACTCAGAAAACTATAAGATACTGATGAAAGAAATCAAAGATGACACAGATGGAGAGATACACCATGTTCTTGGAATGGAAGAATCCATATTGTCAAAATGACTATACTACTCAAGACAATCTACAGATTCACTGCAATTCCTATCAAATTACCAACGTCATTTTTCACAGAATTAGAGCAAAAAAGTTTACAATTTTTATGGAAACACAAAAGACCCCGAATAGACAAAGCAATCTTGAGAAAGAAAAACGGAACTGGAGGAGTCAGGCTCCCTGACTTCAGACTGTACTACAAAGCTACAGTCATCAAAACAGTATGGTTCTGGCACAAAAACAGAAATATAGATCAATGGTACAGGACAGAAAGTCCAGAGATAAACCCACACACATATGGTCACCTTATCTTTAATAAAGGAGGCAAGAATATACAATGGAGAAAAGACAGCCTCTTCAATAAGTGGTGCTAGGAAAACTGGACAGCTACATGCAAAAGAATGAAATTAGAACACTCCCTAACACCATACACAAGAATAAACTCAGAATGTTTTAAAGACCTAAATGTAAGGCTGGATACTATAAAACTCTAAGAGGACAACATAGGCAGAACACTCTCTGACATAAATTGCAGCAAGATCTTTTTGATCCACCTTCTAGAGTAATGAATATAGAAGCAAAAATAAACAAAGGGGCTTAGTTACATTTCAAAGCTTTTACACAGCAAAGGAAACCATATCACTGACTTTTATAGAAAAAAAGATAAAAGACATGTTGATTATACTAACGTATCTTTCATATGTTGAACTTTGACTTCCGTATAGCCACCGACTAAGATTTCAAGTTATTTTATGGTGACTGCCAATTTCATGTCCCCATCAGTTTTGCACCATCATTGTAAAAATACACTGTCTTTAATTCTCTCAATACTTAGAAAATAAAACTGCTAGTATGAATGACAGGCAGCCAAGGTCTCAAGACCTTTGAGGCACAGTTGGGCACTGTAGGTGTGTTGACAGTGGTGAACTTGTATTCTTTACCGGGGCCTTTTTTAAAAAACAATTAATTAATTTATTTATTGCCTGCATTGGGTCTTCATTGCTGCACATGGGCTTTCTCTAGTTGTGGCGAGTGGGGGCTACTCTTCGTTGCGGTGCATGGGCTTCTCATTGTGGCGGCTTCTCTTGTTGTGGAGCATGGGCTCTAGGCACGCAGGCTTCAGTAGTTGTGGAGAGCTGGCTTCAGTAGCTGTGGCTTGTGGGCTCTAGAGTGCAGGCTCAGTAGATGTGGCGTACAGGCTTAGCTGCTCTGCGGCATGTGGGATCTTCCTGGACCAGGGCTCAAACCCATCCACTGCATTGGCAGGTGGATTCTTAACCACTGTGCCACCAGGGAAGTCCCTACTGGGCCGTTTATGAACTTAGCTGATTGTGTGAAGTTATAATGGAAAAGAGAAAAATTAAAGAACATGGTGAAATGTAGGAAATGTATCATTGAAGAATGTTCAAAAGATATGGCATAGTGAGATTTATGTTTTGTAGTATCTTTATGGTGTATTTATCCATTATTTGAGTTGCTTGATTTACTTTGACATATTTACTTTTAACAGATATGTGATGTAATGAGGAAGGAAGGTCTATAGTCATCAAAAATGGGTGATTTTTAATATTGTTCTCACCTGTCATCTCACCACTCCCTTCAGTTCATTAAGAAGCTATTAGTCAGGGCTCATTTGATTTACCTTCTCCAAGAAGCTGTCTTCAGTTGCTTTTAGATTTTGCCACCTTCTCAATTTTGGCTCCTCGGGACTGATAGTAGTATAGATCATCACAGTTAATATTTTCTTATGGACTATTTTGTATATATTTCTTGTCAGTGATGGTTGATACACATCAACCAATAAATTTTATTCCTTGGACATGGGGATAACACTTGACCTGAAAAATGCCTGCTTTGGGGAAACACAGGGCTATTTTAGCTTGTTACCTCAGAACTGTGGGTCTTAACTTTGTCTCCTATGAACTAAATATTTTGAAACTTTAAAACAGCATTCAGCATTTTGTCAGGGTACTGAATACCTGCAGTTTACTACTCATTGGGTATTGAAGTTTATTTTGTTAATTTTTGGTGCATCTCTTTCAAGCTTCAAGATCTTTGAATGGGGCTTTTGTGTGTCCTCCTTCTGTTCCCTTTAGGGAAGTCTAGAAAGATTTCAGTCATGTATCATTCTTTACCCTCGTGTTTTCAGCCTGAGATACCCTAATGAAGATGGCACTTCATAAAATGTAGAGAAATGCAGTGATTTGCATCTTCTTGTACCAGCCCAGAGGGATGGAATAGCGATTCTTAATCATTAGAGTTATTTGGTGTTTAAATGCACAATTAGCAGTCAATCGTAATTTAGTTGTCCAGACATTAAAGTAGAATTCATTTATGTTGGTGTTAGTGTTCATGTCTTTCAGATGATTTACAGAAGATAATTTCCTCTCACAGATACCTGTAAGGGAGGACACTTGCCAATTCAATTATATTTCCAATTTCCCATTTCTTTTTCTTTAACCTCCAATAATTCTGCGGGAGTTTTAAAGAAAAACATGATCTCATATTATTTTTACATCTATCCTTAGTCAGTGCTAATTTTAGTTTTAATGTTTCCTCTTTAGCATCTCTTCTTCTATTGATCTGGTAGGAGTTACCTTTAATCACTTAAAAGTAAGTAATGCATTAAGACCGCCCAAGGCTAGTCTATATTTGGAAAAATCACTCCATTTAAGAATTAATTTAACAAGAGCCTATTACACTTTTCACTTTGGAAATTCACCAGGAATTTTTTTCCATCTCTGTGAAAGCATTTACTGTCCAGAAGAAATTAGGCCTAATTTTAGAGACTGCCACAGTGAGCAAAAGTCCTTTAAATTTCCAGAAATCGCCATGACTCTGACTATAATGTTTAAGATTCACAGAATTTCAGTATTGAAAGAAAATGAGTGGATAGCAGTTGTAATCAGAAGACTCCCTCTTCACTTCAGATATCTTTTTGTTTGTTTGTTTGTTTTGCGGTACGCGGGCCTCTCATGCTGTGGCCTCTCCCGTGGCGGAGCACAGGCTCCGGACGCGCAGGCTCAGCGGCCATGGCTCACGGGCCCAGCCGCTCCGCGGCATGTGGGATCTTCCCGGACCGGGGCACAAACCCGTGTCCCCTGCATCGGCAGGCAGACTCTTAACCACTGCGCCACCAGGGAAGCCCCACTTCAGATATCTTAAAGCCATTTAAACAGTAAAATGAAGCACAGAAAGTGGGGGTGGGCTGTTGTTAACTGAGGCCAAGAGGTGTCATCCTTTTGTGGATGTTTTTGTTTGGGTTTGTGTTATGTCTGTGGCTGTCAAGAAGAACGCATCTCCCAGTGGTCAATGTGGGGAGGTGGGCATGGAAAAGACCACTCAGACTGTGTTGTATTGGTGAGAAAGTAGAAACCAAGAGCTTAGATAACCTCTTTCAGGATGCTTTGCTGAGAAGGAGACTAGAGAAATTGAATAGAAGCTGGAGGAGATGTGGTGCCACCGACCTTTTATTTTTGTTTGTGACAGGCAGAAACTATGATGCAAATGGTACCATGTGGAGAATAATGATGTGAGAGGAAGAGTGGACAAAGACCTCAGGAGGCAAGGAACTGTTCATAATGCAAAAGGGCCCATCAGCGACCTCAGGGTTCAGGTTGTTCATTTCACTGCCTAGCCTGAAATCTCTTTTTGACTCTCAGTGGCTTCCTTGCCCAGAAACAGTATCACAGAAGATGTCTTTGGAACAAGCCCACCCATGCCTGGCTTGGTAACAATAATTGGCACTTGGAGATCTTCAAATCTGTGGAAAAAGTGATAAATGACCAAAGCAAAAGTAATCTGTGGGGTAATTACTGCCAGTCACCTTGACTGGGTGGCAAAATATGAATGCTTTTCTTTTTTCTTTTTCTTTTTTAAAACATCTTTATTGGAGTGTAATTGCTTTACAGTGTTGTGTTAGTTTCTGCTTTATAACAAAGTGAATCAGCTATACGTATACATATATCCCCATATCCCCTCCCTCTGGTGTCTCCCTCCCACCCTCCCTATCCCACACCTCTAGGTGGACACAAAGCACCGAGCTATCTCCCTGTGCTCTGCGGCTGCTTCCCACTAGCTATCTATTTTACATTAGGTAGTGTATATATAAGTCCATGCCACTCTCTCACTTCATCCCAGTTTACCCTTCCCCCTCCCCGTGTCCTCAAGTCCATTCTCTATGTCTGCGTCTTTATGCCTGTCCTGTCCCTAGGTTCATCAGAACCTTTTTCTTTTTTAGATTCCATATATATGTGTTAGCATATGGTATTTGCTTTTCTCTTTCTGACTTACTTCACTCTGTATGACACACTCTAGATCCATCCACCTCACTACAAATAACTCAATTTCGTTCCTTTTTATGGCTGAGTAATATTCCATTGTATATATGTGCCACATCTTCTTTATCCATTCATCTGTTGATGGACACTTAGGTTGCTTCCATGTCCTGGCTATTGTAAATAGTGCTGCAACATTGGGGTGCATTGGGGTGTCTTTTTGAATTATGGTTTTCTCAGGGTATATGCCCAGTAGTGGCATTGCAGGATCATATGGTAGTTCTATTTCTAGTTTTTTAAGGAACCTCCATGCTGTTCTCCATAGTGGCTGTATCGATTTACATTCCCACCAACAGTGCAAGAGGGCTCCGTTTTCTCCACACCCTCTCCAATGAGTGCTTTTCTTGATCAGCAGCTGTTGAGTTTTCATTCTCCTCCTAAAGCAACAGAAACCTAGCAAATTGTTTGTGACCTTTGTTTTTCAGTGGTTGGCCTATTCATGGATAGAAAAAGAGAGAGAGACTCTTTCTGATTTTTGCTAAAAACAAAGCAAAATTATATATTTTTTAAAGTCTGGGTTGTTTCTTAAAGTAGAAGCCTCCTGTATGAATAAATAACACGAAGCAAGCAACACTCTTTTTGCCCACCAAACAGTGACTACATCCGGTATAAGAGCCATTTTAAGTCAAAACTCACAGATTTTCCTGCTGGTGGCATTCATGTCTGAGAAGGCCAATTTTAAATAACCATGCATGGCGTGTTTGAAATGAAGCACAGCCAAAATGAATACTGAACCCACATACTATAGGACATCACACTCTTTTCTGCAAACCTTTATGTGTATGTGGTCATGTATAAAATACCAAATTTATAGCACAGTGGCAGGCAAAGTTTCTTATCACTTCCCCCCCTCTTCCCTCCCATTCTTTTCCTCTCTCTTTCTTCCTTTCCCTCCCCCTTTGCTTCTCTCGACCCCCTACGTGCTTTTCAGAAAAAAACAGTTTGAGAGTGAAGTGAAGATACTCATGTCCCTCTCCTTTTAAATATTTCCGTGTCTATTTATTAAGAAAAAAGGTATTTTCTTACATAAGCAGAGTAAAATAATCAACCTGCTCCAATTCTATTAAAATTGCTCCCATTCTATTGTCTAACCCACAGTCCATATTCAGACTTTATCCACTGTCCCAGTAATATCCTTTCCATGTTTAAGCAGTTTCTAAAGTATTAGGAATGTTATCTGTGGTCCCCTAGTCCCCATTATAGTCACTCAGAAACTTTGAGAGAACACAGGATGGTCACTCTTCTGTAATATCCCTCTTGAGACTAAAGGCATGCTGTGTTAGCATTCTCCCAAGTGTGCTTCATAAAAGGCTTGCTCCAGGAAATACTATAGGAAATAAAGATTTTGAGTTCAAAGTTGGGGAAAAGCTTATACAGTACTCACCCCCCGCTCATTCCATTTGCTCCTTGGAGATTTACGCAGTGCTTTGGCTTATAAAAGGCTCTGAGCGCTTACATACTTATACCGTAAGGAAACCTCATTATTTGTTTAACCCAGAATTTGTCTAATTTAGCAATCATCTGACCAGTGTCCTCAACTACCTACATCATTTAATATGGGAAATCCTGTTCTACATTTTCACAATATTTATTTTACTTTAAAAATTTATTCCTCTTTTATTGTTTAATTGTGGGCTACTCAACTTTCTCTTGGAACACTGAAAATGACTGTAATATTTTATAACCAAAAGTGTAAGATCTAGATTTAAAATATTCTTGATTTATCCTGTATATACAATCATAGATATAAGATCCATGACTTCACAGCAGTGCCTTGCTGTGAGAGACAAAATCTAGAATATTAAACAGATAAACCCCATGTTAGTGAATAACAAACTTGTTTGTTTCTCACTCACCTGGAATACAGTGCAGAGTGGGGTGAGTGCTCTGGTCCTTACAGTTACTTAAGGACCCAGGCTGAAGGAAATGTCGCCATTTTTATTGCAACGGCTTCCCAAATCACCTTGGGTGTTGCCTCCACCCAGCAAAAGGGGAGCGAGTGAGCACAAAGAATTGTGAGGGAAATTTGCCTGAGACTCGCTTATATTATTTACACATGTGTTCCACTGATGAGAATCCAGCCACCAGACCGTGACTGTGGAAGAAAGCTGGCTGTGCTATTCCTGGCTGGGTAACTGCTTCCAAATAGCAGCTCCAAAATAGGAAAGGTGAACCTAAGTTTTTGGTGGAAAAACTAGCTGTCTCTACAAACCTGTATTTATGCATATATAATTTGTGATTGTTGCATATCTCTTGGTGCTGGAACCCTTGATCCTCTGTTCTTACAGCTGTCCACCTAGGTCTGGTCTCAGTGTTCCTATAAACCTACAACAAGACAAATGTTACTCTCTATTATGCAGTTTTTTATCTCTATATGAACGGAAAAGTGTTGTATCTTGAAAGGTCAGAGCCTTGAGAATGGGCTATCCTGTATATTTCAGGCTATAGGCAACATTCTTTTACAGAGGTGGAGAGCCAGCAGGACTAAGCACAGGCAACAGAGCACAAAGCTTACTGGTAAAGGAATAGATTCCATATGGAGTCAGGTTTGTTCTTTGTTACACGAACTGTGTGGCCTTTGAATCTCCAGGTTTTACTTTGGTCACATATTGGCCAGGTATGAGATGAGAACCGAAACTGATAATCATTGAAAAATAATGACAAAAAGAAAAAAAGATAAAGCTCACTTTCCCAACTGTTTCTCATAAGGTATACACATCTTTAAACTACTGCAATAGAAGATAAAACATTACAGAAGAAAATAATTATATGTAAAATCCCAAACCACTACTTTTTTTTTTTTTTGTGGTACGCGGGCCTCTCACTGTTGTGGCCTCTCCCGTTGCGGAGCACAGGCTCCGGTCGCGCAGGCTCAGCCGCCATGGCTCACGGGCCCAGCCGCTCCGCAGCATGTGGGATCTTCCCGGACCGGGGCACGAACCCGTGTCCCCTGCATTGGCAGGCGGGCTCTCAACCACTGCACCACCAGGAAAGCCCCAAACCACTACTTTAAAAAATAAATCAGTGTTATGGGGATAATGAAGTTAATAGCTACTATTTAATTAAACTTTAAGTTAATTAGTTTAATTAATTCTTCTGATGAGCATCTGAATATTGCCAACGTTATTCTGAATCTTTGGAGTATGGTTTTAAAATGTGGAGGGAGTAATCTAGTGATGCTCAACATTGGTTGTTTACACTGCAAAATAAATTTGATATTTAATGGGTGCTGAAATCCCATTTACATTGTAAAACTTACCCTGATTCTTGGAGAAGGCTCCCCTGTGCACCCACCACCACAAACCAAAGACCAGCCTTTTACAACACATCTCATTACAGCACATAACACAGTCATAAAGTAATGATTTGCTGTGATTTATTTAATAATATCTGCCTCTCTTCTCTAAATGGTGGTAAGCTCCATGAAGGCAAGGACTCTTTCTGTCTTGATCACTATTGAATTCCCAGAGCCGAGTGCATGGCAGACATTCAGGAATGGTGGGATACACGAATGTGTGTTCTCACTGAAAATAAGGCCTGAATGCACTTTGGGATGGAAATAGTGTGTATCGATGTGTTCCTGTGTTCAAGCCCAGTGAAGTGTAGGTTTAAGCACCTCTTTGGCAATAATGTCTATTAGGTACCCTCATTCTCTGTTATAAAAATTAATTTTTAATTACTATACGATCCTACAATTTCACTTCTAGGCATATTACCCCAAAGGAGTGAAAGCAGGCACTCGGACAGATATTTGTATATCAGTGTTCATAGTAGCACTATTTACAATAGCCAAAAGGTGGAAGCAACCCAAGTGCCCACTGACAGATAAATGGATAAAAAAATGTTCTATATATGGGCTTCCCTGGTGGCGCAGTGGTTGAGAGTCCGCCTGCCGATGCAGGGGACACGGGTTCGTGCCCCGGTCCGGGAAGATCCCACATGCCACGGAGCGGCTGGACCCGTGAGCCATGGCCGCTGGGCCTGCGCATCCGGAGCCTGTGCTCCGCAACGGGAGAGGCCACAACAGTGAGAGGCCCGCGTACCGCAAAAAAGAAAAAAAAAAAAAGTTCTATATACGTACAGTAGTATATTATTCAGCCTTAAGAAGGAAAGAGATTCTGACATACTGCAACATGGATGAACCTTGATAATATTATGCCAAGTGAAATAAGCCTGTCACACAAGGACAGATCTATCTGGTTCTGCTTACATGGGGTACCTAGCATGGTCAAATTCATAACTGAAGGAAGGTAGAATGGTGGTTGCCAGCAGTTAGGAAGGGGGCGGAAATATAGTTATCGTTTATTGGGTACAGAGTTTCAGTTTTACAAGGTGAAAAGATCTCTGCAAGTAGATAGTGGTGATGGCTGTACAACAGTGTGAATGTACTTAATACTACTGAACATATATTACTTAAAAAGATTAAATTTTATGTTAAGTGTATTTTACCACAATTTAAATTAATGAATGTTCTTTCAGTTTTGTGTCCAGCATTATATAAATCCAGCTTCAAGTCTAGACCTCGCTAACATTTTTACTAGGACATCAATGAGCTCCTAGTGTGTAGAAATTGATATAAGCCTACTTGTTTTCCTTTTTTTCTTTTTTTTTAAGATTTAATTTAATTTAATTTTTTTTTTTTTTTTTTTTTTGTCTGCGTTGGCTCTTTGTTGCTGCGTGTGGGCACTCTCTAGTTGTGGCGAGCGGGGGCTACTCTTCATTGCCCTGTGTGGGCTTCTTATTGCTCTGGCCTCTCTTGTAGGCATGCGGGATTCAGTAGTTGTGGCATGTAGCCTCAGTATTTGTGGCACACAGGCTTAGTTGCTCCACGTAAGGCTACTTGTTTTCAAAAAAGACTTTGCCTATTATTTTCCCATCACTTCACATAAACAAAAGAATCAATCCCTTCTTACTTTTCAGTCTTTGTCACTTGCTAGCTGTGAGCTCTGTGATAATCAGTTTATTTTCTCTTGGCATCAGTTCTTCCCATGTAAAAAGGGAATTTAATCTATTTGGTGTACCACCCTGAGGGTAAAACAAGATGTGGTATGTGGGAAAATCTTATAAATTAAAGTTCTATACAAGTGAAAAATAATTTATACTTTATCATATATAAACATGATAAAATAACCCTAAAGAATAAAATAAAAATCACCTGTAATACCACTATCCCAGATACTACCGATTTATAATTCATTCGTTTTTTAATCCATTAAGTCCTCAAGTGCGTACTTTGTGCCAAGTGTTTTCATCTACTTCCATTCCATATACTTATTTATTCGCCCACAAGCCTGTACATTAATTATTTTATTCAGTTATTCTTGTAACATTCAGTTATTAAGAGTACCTATCATGTGCCAGGCACTATTCTAGGTTCTGAAGATGCAAAACAAAAGACAAAAAAAAAATGTGCCCTAAATAAAGCTTGCATTCTGATGTGATATCTGACATTAAGAAAGATAAAAAGAAACACATTGTATTTATTTTTTAAATTAATTTATTTTTATTTATTTTTGGCTGTGTTGGGTCTTCGTTGCTGCACACGGGCTTTCTCTAGTTGTGGCGAGTGGGGGCTACTCTTCGTTGCGGTACAAGGGCTTCTCATTGCGGTGAGAAGGGCTTCTCATTGCAGTGGCTTCTCTTGTTGCGGAGCACGGGCTCTAGGCACGGGGGCTTCAGTAGTTGTGGCACGTGGGCTCTAGAGCGCAGGCTCAGTAGTTGTAGCGCACGGGCTTAGTTGCTCTGCCGCACGTGGGATCTTCCCAGACCAGGGCTCGAACCCGTGTCCCCTGCATTGGCAGGCGGACGCTTATGCATTGCGCCACCAGGGAAGCCCACACGTGGTATTTTAGATATGGATAATTGCTAAGGAGGAAAACCAGATGTGGGTTAGAAAAGGTCAGTGGTGGAATGGAGTTGAAATTTACATAGTACAGGAAAAGCCTCATTTAGGTGACTTTGAGTAAAGACCTCCAAGAAGAGGGGGAGTTAGGTATGCTGATGTCTGGGCAAAGAGCATTGCATCAGAGGGACCAACATGTGCAAAGGCCCTGAGGTGGTATGTGAATAGCATGTTCAAGAAACAGAAAGGAGTGTCCTGTGTGGTGATAGAACATTGGGGACAAGATCAGAGAGTTAGCAGGAGCCAAATCATGGAGTGTCTATAAAGCAGAGCAAGGTCTGAGCTTTTATTCTGAGTGACAAAGGAAGCCACTTCTTCAGCAAAAGAGGAGTGGCCAGATTTCTTATTTATCAGCATGGCTATGGCTGCTGTGATGAGAATGCAGTGCAGAATGGCAGGGGAGAAATAGGGATGAAGTAGGAGGCTATTACAATAATCCAGGTGTGAGACGATAATGATGTGGACCAGGCTGATGACAAAGTAGGGAGGAATTATTTTTAGAGTTGGCAGGATGTGATGCTGAATAGGGTGCTGGTTTTGAAGGGGGGGAAGGAAAAGAGCAATCCAGGATGACATCGGTCTCTTATTTAGCAGATTCCTTCAGAATTGAGGCCATTATCTTAGATGTAAAGAAAAAAGCAAATCCTGGGTGCAAATGATCAGTGGTTCGTTGGAAGAGCTTATTTTAGGCGTAATGTATCTAGTATTGTTTTACATCATTTTCCTGTGTTTGAACAAAAGCAAAGAGTTACAAAGTTTGGTCTAACCCAGGTCTAGAGCCCATTCCAGGTGCCACATCTGTGGGCTTGCGTGTTCCCTACAGCTGTTGGTGGTTGGAGCTTGAACCCAAGCAAAGAAAAGAAGCAAAGAAATTACTATAAAGAAAGTATATAGTACAAAGCCTGGAATTGTATATAGACAGGTTGAGGTTGTTGTTCCAATCTTAAAGTTTGAGAAAGCATGTGAGGGCAAAGCAAAGCAAAGGGCTGTGGTGGAGTGGCCTTTGCCTCCCACAAGAAGAAGCAGTGCACTTTTCCAGCCTTGCATGAGCTGCATCACTGGGATTTGAGGTGCAGTTTCAGTGGTATAGGTTACAGAATAAACTGAGAGTAAATAATAGAATTCTCCAAATAGTCTCTTGTCTTTCTCTCCCATGATATCAGCTAAAAATAAAGGCAGTTGAGAAACCACAGACACAAAAATCTCAGGAAGAATTGAGCTGGAGGTATCAAAAGAAGCCAGGGTGGAAGCCAAGGTAATCAGGATGGTGAATTGCCTACAACTTTGTAGCAGTTCTGAGGGTCTCTGAATAAAAGTCATGAGGCTATGAAGTGAGAAAACAGCAGGCTGCAAAGCAAAGCTAGCTTGAACACTCCTCTCATCTGGGTTAAAACACACACACACACACACCGCATGGATAGAAACCTCACGGATAAATGGAAACTGAAGGTTCCTGGTGCAGAGAATAGGTGTCCTCTGAGAGTCGTAATCAAGTTGGAGTATCATTTTTCACTCTTTGGGCAAGGAAAATCAAATCAGTCTTCAGCTTTCACACAGAATGCGAATATCCATCTCTACCTTGGAATTGGTGTTTGGGGGGCTGGGCACAGGGCATGGCAGAAAAATTTAATTACAAATTCACCCATAAGCATTAGGTCCCAATGTGAGTGTAGTGCTTTGTTCAGACAGATAAATGCCTTCATGTAAGGAAGGATACGTCTATGTATTTATCATCAAGATGTATTTTTTAACATTTTTTGCTGCTATATGCCACAACTAGTTAAGCTGTCAGTGTCTGTATTAAAAGGCATGCTTTGTTATAGAAGTCATAGAATCAGCATCTTAGAGCTGAAAGGGATCTGTGAAGAGTTTGGTACTTACAGTTAAGGAAGTTCAGTTCATAGTTAGGATTGTGGTTCTAGAGGCAGTCTGCTTGGGAGTAGATCCCAGCTCTGCCATTTAAGCCTCTTGGACTTTGGCTAAGTTACTTAAACCCTCTCTGCCTCAGTTTTCTCATCCATAAAGTGGAATAATAATGTATTCCTCCTATAGTTGTTAGAAGGACTTGTCACCTAGTCCAGGCTCATACTGCTTACCACATGACCAGCCAATAAATAGAAACACTGGAGAGACGAAGTGTTGGGGCAAGGAATAACGACTTTATTCAGAGAGCCAGCAGATGGAGAAGATGGTGGGCTAGCGTCCCAAAGAACCACCTTACCTGAGTTAGAATTCAGACTTCTTTTACACTAAGAGGGGAGGATTGTGTGGTTGGTTGTTGCAAACTTCTTGGTGCTGGAATTCTTTGTACTTTGTTCTTGCAGCTGTACATGTAGGTCTGATCACAGCGTTCCTGTAAACCTCCAACAAGACAAGTGTTATTTTCTCTTCTGCAACTTTTTATCTCTACACCAATGGAAAAGTATTATACCTTTGAAGGTCAAGCCTGGGAGGTAGAGCCTTAGAGAATGGGTTATCATGTATATTTCAGGCTATAGGCAACATTCTTTTACAAAGGGGCAGAGCCAGTATGACTAAGCACAGACAACAGAGCACACAGTTTAGAGCTAAAGAAATAGATCCAATATGGGGTCAGGTTTGTTCTTCGCTGTTACAGACGAAATGAGATAATCTATGTAAAACAGCACACAGTAAGCGTTCAGTGTATGTGTTTTATTATCATAAGCATTATTTTTATATTCTCTCTTTCAACTCTCACAACTTGATAAAGTATGCATGGTTTTTATGCTTACTTTGCAGCTGTTAAGCCAAAGGGTCAGGAATGTCATGTTAGGGACTTCCCTGGCAGTCCAGTGGTTAAGACTCCACGCTTCCACTGCAGGCGGTACAGGTTCAACCCCTGGTCAGGGAACTACTATTCTACATGCCACGTGGCACAGCCAAAAAAAAAAAAAGGAATGTCCTGTTACATAAGTAATAATAGTGAAGCAGGAATCAAACCCAGGGGTGTGTCATTCTAAAACCTATGCTCTTAGGCAACATGGTGCTTGTTGGTCATTCTCCAGGTATTTACTCAATGCTTTTTAGGTGCTCATCTCACACGTTTTCATGCCCTTCTCAGTCCTCAACTTTCCTCTGCAGAAAGGAGCCAACAAAAAGATGACAAAATTGATTTGCAGGCTTCAAAGACTTGCATGAGCTCTCTCGTGTTGCTTTTTTGTCAGAAACAAAAGTAAAAAGCCTATCAAGATATATACAAACGTAAGAAGCAGGACAAAGCTGAGGGCCAGGTTTAATGGAGTAATAGGAAGGTCACTTTTGTGTCTTGAGATTCTCTTGCAAATCAAGGCTAAATTTTACTAAATGTTTCTCATTTTCACTCACATACCAGTAGGTTGTTACTCAACAGTAAAACCTAAAAATTGTGGTTTTCAAGAGCTGTGATGGGGAGTTAACAACAAAGAGTAATAAAAATTAGGAACACTCGGGGCTTCCCTGGTGGCGCAGTGGTTGGGAGTCCGCCTGCCGTTGCAGGGGACACGGGTTCGTGCCTTGGTCCGGGAAGATCCCACGTGCTGCGGAGCAGCTGGGCCCGTGGGCCATGGCCGCTGAGCCTGCGCGTCCGGAGCCTGTGCTCCGCAACGGAAGAGGCCACAGCGGTGAGAGGCCCGCGTACCGCATAAAAAAAAAAAAAATTAGGAACATTCAATGTGACTTGTAATAATTGGAGTATAACATTTTCTAAATCCAGTTGGGAATATATTAACACTTGTGGTTAGTTAGTCAACTTTCCAAATTCTGTTCACTAAAACCTGTAAACAAAAGCAAATTTCTCTGATCTAACTTGAGGTTGCTAGAACTGGTGATTTACCTAAGAAGTTTTATGGACTTTCAAAGATTATAGTATAATTTTAAGAGGAAAAACTCCTCTTAGATTTTAATCTCTCGTTGATGAAGGCATTCTAGTAACTAAGACTAAGGTACTCTGTTCATGGCACATAGCTGCATTTAGTATAATTGATTGCATTCTGAGCAACCAGCAAGCTCATCCCTGTAGGTAACAAGTCCACCAGGCATTTTTGTCGGGATGTTTTGTAGAGCTGATAAACATTCATGAGTGTCACCTACTTCAAAAGACTGATATTGTAGTAAAAAAAAAAAAAAAAAACACGTGGAATCTGAGAGGTTAACTGTGATACGGTCATGCAACTTGGAGCCAATAAACTGTGTGTTGGCACTGGAATTCATCAAGATGAGAAATATGACTCTTGGGGTGTTTACTGGAAAAACAGGATTCCTGGGGCTGTTCCGCCTTGGTCTTATGCGGGGCTTTGACAAGTCACTGTTCCTCTTAGCAACCTTGATTCTCTTGTCTTTAAAAGGGAATCTTTCATTGGAGTCGAAAGTGAAATTGATCCAGGGTCCATAATGCAAAACGCAGATGTGCTCAAAATGACCCCTTGGAAATCCCTTCGCATTAGAAACTTATATGTCACCTCTCCAGGAATCTGAAACGGCTAGTTTATTCCTCCAGTATTAAAGCAGATCATGGTTTTCTGGATTAAGCACCAGATGCAGGGTGTAGTAATGAGCTTATGTTTGGGGTAGTCATATGAAAAAATACATCTATCATTAAATGCCAGAGAGTAGTACGAATCTGGCAGACATTCAGTGTGTGAGAAAGATGTGGGGACTGAGATTATGTGAGTATCACATCTCCTCTCTCTTGTGTTTGCTGTAGAATCCATGCTGTTTTATGTGTGTGTGCACGTGTGTGTGCGTGCATGCGTGTGCGTGCATGTGTGTGCGTGCATCCATATGCCTGTCTCTGTGTACATATTTAGTGGCTGAAGTTGAGTTGTTGGGTCAAGTAAATGCTGTTGAATCTATATAAGTTAAATATATGTACCTGCAATAGAACACAGAAAGAGGGCAAAGAAGAGGGACCAAGGGGAGTGGATGCTTCCAGTACCCAAATGGACCATGTTCTTCCTTACCTCCAAGCCTTTGAGTATATGATCTCTCTTCTGGGAACACTGCTCTGCTTGACTCTTTCTTTACTTCCTTAGCTCTTATCTTTCCACTATCTTTTAGCATAGATGTCCTTTCTCCGAGGAAGCCTTCCTTGACCCCTTATATCTAAGTTAGATGCCCCTCTTGAATGCTTTTATATCATCATAGATGTTTCCTATCAAAGCCTTTATCACACTGTAGTGTAACTGCTTGGTGACTTGGCCCTTTGCCACTAGGATAGGAATTCCATGAGAATCAGGATCTTATCTTGTTTACTGAGCTTCTCTTGTATGCCAGACACTATTTGGGACGGCAGAGATAGAACAAGTTAACATGTGTTTAGTAATTGAATAAATGCACAAATAGGTTAAAAAAAAAGTGTTAAATTCTAAGAGACAGTAACATCTTCGGGGTCTTAATCTATGGAGAAAAACACTAAAAAGGATCCCTTAATAAATACAGAATTTAAAAGGTCATATCTTAACAAAATGCCCAGGTTTGGCTTTTTTTCCTTAACTATTATAGTCAGTGGCATCAGATGTGCCTTAAGGTAGTAGATTCTCAGGGAGTCCAAGAATTCTGGATTCTAGGCTAATGTTGTCTAATATAAGACTATAAAGACAAACTGTGCCATGTTCTGTGCAAACTTTGTCACTCTAGGCTTTGGGTGATTAGAGAAGGTATCTGGCCTGGACATTAAGTCAGGCAGGAGTAGACAGGCTTGTAGGCATTGAAAAACCAGTGACCCAGAGGTGGGGCTGGAATTGTCAGGTGAGGTAGGAAGAGAAGTCGGGGTGGGGATCCAGGCAGGGTAGCTGGCAGGTAGGGCAAGACCGGAAGGCAGGGAGAGAAAACACATTGTAACTCTGGGCCGACAGAATGCCTTTCGGTTCCTGGTGAGAGGGTTCAGGAATCCAGCCAGAAAGGTAGGCTATTAAAAATACCAGAAGCCCCTGCAAAAGCCTGGGTAGTCAAGGATCTGCACTCAGATAGTGACCTGCAGTGGAAAGAACAAGAAACCCAGGAATTTGAAGACCTGAGCTCTGCTTCCAGCTTGGCTAGTTGCCAGTCCTTGGCAAATCTCCTCTCCTTTCTACCTTCACTCCCTCTACCTGTAAAATGGGGGGATTGGGTCACCCCCTAAATTTAAAGTCTTGATACCTCTCTAGACAACAGGCAGCAGGATTCCATGGTAGCTTGTTGGTCAAGGCTTTGAAGCAGGGGTCCCTGCACATCCATTTTCTGTTTATGACCCAAGTCAGTCTCAAGTGTGGGTGGTCTGGAGCCTAGAACAGGGAAGAATAAAGAAAACAGAGAAGAGGGGTAGGGGAAGCAGTGACTATAAAGTAATAGTTCCTCAAAGGATGCTACATTTGAAGTCAAAATGAAAACCACTGGGGGGAAAGTTACTTTAAATTGAATAATTATTATTGGTGTTTCATTTTCACAACATACTTGGGCCAGGGTCTGGAAGAAGTTCATAAAAGTGTTTGGAAATATCAGAGTGAGCAAAGGGGTTCAACTTGGGCTGTCGGAAAACTGTCCTTGGAGGAGGTGAGATCGTATCTGGGTCTGCAAAAAGGAAAGGACTTTGACCACTGCTTATAAGATGGGAACAGAGGTGGACTGGGTCTTCCAGGCTGAGGGAGAAAATACCTTGAGCAAAGAACCAGAGCTTTATATACTCAGACCAATGGCTTTAGATGCATTGTTAAACTTTTTTAAATTATCGAAATTCCCATTCACTGAGCACTTGACAATTACCAGGCGCTGTGCTAAGTTTACACGGATGATCTCCTACTGTTGCCCAAACTACCTACAGGTCTTTTCCATTAGTACTCCATTGTATGATGGAGGAAAAGTGGAAATTTAGGGAGAGTAAGTGATATGCCCACCACAAGTATACAGCCCGTTAGAGTCTGTGTGAACTCCAAATCCTTAAAGCCAGAAAACCTTCTAGCAGGTAATGACGACTGAAATTTTTCTTATCCTATTAGGTACAAAATTGGTCACAAAGTCTTCCGACCTGTGTTAGTAATATACAGTTATTTGTCTGTCCTTAGTTTATACATTCATGATTATTCTTGAAGCACTGAAGGCCCCCTGTTAAATCTGATTGTCAGGACAGCAGTGTGACCTGGGGGACCATGTGGTGGCCACGGTAAAGAGAGTGGGCTCTGCAGCTGTACTGGTGGGGATTACCTTCTCGCTTCTGACTGTGTGACTCAGGGAAAATTCCGCGACCTGTTGAGTCTAAATTTTTCCATCCATAAAACAGAGTGGTGAGGATTAAACGAGTGAACGTATTTAAAAGTTTAATACAGATGTTACATAGCACATAGTGAAAATACAGTCCATACAAACAGTTGTTACCATCATCATCCACATTATCACCTTTGATAGACTTAAGTATAGATATCTGAGTTTGACTGCAACTTTTTAAATGTGCCTTGTTTAAAAGGTCACATAAAATTCAGGAAATTAAGTATCTTCAACTGTAAATGAAGGTGTCATAATCACCCCTGATACATGTTGTTATGTGCCTATGTGAAATGAAGTACGTGGAAATGTTTTCTGAAACACAAAGCCCCATACAAATGTGGGTGGTATTTTGCTGCTGCTGAGCTGTCCGGGGCTCCTTCCGTATCTCTGACTTGAGAATGCTCTAGATACCAGAGGGATGCAGTGCTCCCATAATGCAGTGTTGCTTGCCCGGTACTTGATTGGCATTACCTTGGGATCAGCCGAGACACTCTTCGGCTCATCTTAGTATTTTTAGCACACCCAAAAAAGTATTTCAGAATGGTCAACCAAGTTGAGGTATGTTTATCCATTGTTTCTTGTTTTTGTTATGTTTGGAGAAGTACACAGCAGTTAAAAGTGTGCTTTGAAAATAATGCCATCTATGAGCAGTCAGGAATGAACATTCCAAACTGTCTAACAGATTCTGGGATCTCACAGCATTGAAGACCCGTCAGGCATAGACTCTTTCAAATCAAGAACACCTCTGGGAATGAGCTCATCTTCCTCTTTCCTCTTGTTCATGCTCAGTAACAAATGATCTTACTGTGAAGTGGGTAACATGAAAGCACACGAGCTTCATGCATTTGAGTAGCGGAAGACTCCAAATGGTGGTGTTTAGAAAACAGAGCATGCTGGGCTTCCCTGGTGGTGCAATGGTTGAGAGTCCACCTGCCGATGCAGGGGACACAGGTTCGTGCCCCAGTCCGGGAGGATCCCACGTGCCACGGAGCAGCTAGGCCCGTGACCCATGGCCGCTGAGCCTGCGCGTCCGGAGCCTGTGCTCCGCAACGGGAGAGGCCACAACAGTGAGAGGCCCGCGTACTGCAAAAAAGAAAAAAAAAAAAAGAGCATGCTTTTTTTAAGTGTAAGTATAACCAATGTGTGGTGATAGGTCAAGGTTGTGGAAATTCAGATTCTGTTTCCATGTGTTATGTTAAGCGTTGGGTACAGAAACATCTGCTGTCTCTATTGTTCTACACCCTGCCAGATGATTAACGTGCTTTAGCTTAAATAATGGGGAGGGGTGGCACCTCCGGGAACGCTAAACATATTTTTAATTGCTGTATAAATATGTCAGTTCCTTGCTAATTCAAGTTATGCATGGGAGGTTATATAATGCCAGAGGGCCTCCAGACATGATGTATTGCACCTGTGAGCTGAGTTGAAGGATTAACAGGGCCCAGCTGAAGACGAAATATTCTTTGCTAACTCTGCCTTAGTAGATGAAGATGTTGAAGCCTGACATCGCTTTATAAGAGCAGAATCATTGTTTGGCATACAGTATGGTCGCTAAATAGTTTTCTGAGATGTTAGAAAGAAAATACATGTTCTGTAACCAAAAATAGTGCCCCAAAACAATCCCAAGAAAAATGTCCTTATTTGGGAAAATGCACATGGTGAAGGAGAAATGAGCATTGAGTTTGGCATGAAGCAAATATACAAAATGCTGGAGCACATTAATTTCCCACTGCGCCCATTCATATTACAATCTAAAACTGACCTAGTCCATTTTGATATCTCAGAGCAAAGATTCCTTCAACTACAGCTCTGCCCTTTCCATTCTGACTCACTCTTCTTAGAAAAGGAGAGAAAGAAGGGAGATTCTAAGTAAGACTCAAAGGTATGAAGCTGTGTGAAGTCATCTTTGCAGGATCAGTGGATATTGGTGGTTCATCTAGCTATGTAAGAGCTATATAAGTTGGATTTCACATTCTGAGTCTGCAAAGAAGTCATATTTAAATTTTGGTGTGAAGCTACTTTTTGTTGACAGCACCACCAACCTGTGATTCTGAATTACTATCAGGAGGAACTGTGTGATAGAGAGGTGAGGTGACTATTGAGATATTCAAGATGTGAGTCCAGGAACCATTTGCTCTTTTAAAACGCCTTCTGATGATAGTTTCCTTGAACACTTCTGCCTGTGCCATGGACCCTGGTTCATTAACAGAGAGGCAATCGAAGGATTAAATACAGTGGGCAGATTCATTCAAGGACCAGGTGGCAGGCCTTTGGCAAATCCAGTAGTGTGATACGGACAGCGATCAAATTGCTATCAGATGTGCCCAATCACTGATCATTATTTTATTTGCAAGGGCCTGGAGGTGTCCTTTAATTTACAGCTGAATAGAATCAGAAATCAATTAATGACTGATTGCTGTTTCTCCTACAAATTGATCTTGGATTTGGCAGTCTGAACGCCTCATTGTGCCAGAATCCATCCATGGGCTACATTAAAATACAGCTAAGAATTTAGATCAGTTAATTAGACCAGTTCCTCCAACTTCTTCAAAAAAGCCCTGCTTTTTCTTAACCAAATAAGTTTAACTTCTAAAATTTCCTCATTCCCATTCTTGGTGACCTTCCATGATTTTATTAATCTATAACTTTTAGCAACTGAAAAGGAATGATGGAGATCCATTTGTATTTTAAATATCTCCCTAAATATTTCTGAAAGTGAAAACCTAATATAGATATTATTTTGAAATACGCAATATTGAAACCAGAAGGTCCCAACACTAGCCTCATAAAAACCAGTTATTTGGGGCTTCCCTGGTGCCACAGTGGTTAAGAATCCGCCTGCCGGTGCAGGAGACACGCGTTCGAGCCTTGGTCCGGGAAGATCCCACGTGCCGCAGAGCAACTAAGCCTGTGTGCCACAACTACTGAGCCCATGAGCCACAACTACTGAAGCCTGCGCACCTAGAGCCCGTGCTCCACAACAAGAGAAGCCCCCGCAATTAGAAGCCTGTGCACCACAACGAAGAGTAGCCCCCGATTGCCGCAACTAGAGAAAGCCTGCACAGCAGTGAAGACCCAACACAGCCAAAAATAAATAAAATAAAATAAATAAATTTTTAAAAATTTAAAGAAATTTAAAAAAAAACATGCCTTTAAAAAAAATCAGTTACTTGTGCATCTACTAAAATGGCATCACATGCGCATACCTGAAATGTTGGTTTGACTTTGTGATGGGCATGGGAGAGGAAGGAAGGTAAGATCCTTCTCTAGAGTGAGCCTGTCACGTTTCCCTCCTTGTAGATTCCCTCCCACCACCCTCTCACAAATACGCGCACACAGACATTCAAATGTTTGAAGAGGCACAAATTTCTGAACCTTTTTCTCCCCAAACCTCTTCAAAGATAAGCTTCCCTTGTGTCTTATTCTCATGGTCCATCTGTTGGCTACCTAACCTGAGAGGCTTAGCAAACTCTTTCTCCTACAAGACATATCTCCATTTGAAATGATGTCCTAAAACGTTTACCTAAAGCTAGGCAGATGGCAGGAATTCCTGATCCTTGTTCCACTGGTTAAGAAAGACATTCATATGTCCCTAAACTTGGGTTATTCCTCATCTCATCCAGAGACTGGATGTCTACCCCCAGAGATCTTCTAAGAAGATTAAAACTCTTGCTTATGACAACTGGGACTGACTCCAGAAGGATAAAGCTCCAAAGACATTCAAGACATTCTGGACATTGTTTGTCAGCTGTACTATAGCCCAATGATTAAGAGCAGATACTCTGGAGCCAGACTGCCATTACTTTCTAACTATGTTACCCTGGGCAAGTTATTTAAATTCCTTGTATCTCCAAAATTAATGCACAGAAATCTCTGGCATTACTATACACTAATGATGAAAAATCTGAAAGTGAAATCAAGAAAACACTCCCATTTATCATTACAACAAAAATAATAAAATATCTAGGAATAAACCTACCTAAGGAGACAAAAGACCTGTATGCAGAAAATTATAAGACACTGATGAAAGAAATTAAAGATGATACAAATAGATAGAGAGATATACCATGTTCTTGGATTGGAAGAATCAACATTGTGAAAATGACTAGACTACCCAAAGCAATCTACAGATTCAATGCAATCCCTATCAAACTACCACTGGTATTTTTCACAGAACTAGAACGAAAAATTTCACAATTTGTATGGAAACACAGAAGACCCCAGATAGCCAAAGCAATCTTGAGAACGAAAAACGGAGCTGGAGGAATCAGGCTCCCTGACTTCAGACTATACTACAAAGCTACAATAATCAAGACAGTATGGTACTGGAACAAAAACAGAAATATAGCTCAATGGAACAGGATAGAAAGCCCAGAGATAAACCCACACACATATGGTCACCTTATCTTTTATAAAGAAGGCAGGAATGTACAGTGGAGAAAGGACAGCCTCTTCAATAAGTAGTGCTGGGAAAACTGGACAGCTACATATAAAAGTATGAGATTAGATCACTCCCTAACACCATACACAAAAATAAGCTCAAAATGGATTAAAGACCTAAACGTAAGGCCAGAAACTGTCAAACTCTTAGAGGAAAACATAGGAAGAACATTCTATGACATAAATCACAGCAAGATCCTTTTTGACCCACCTCCCAGAGAAATGGAAAAAAAAACAAAAATAAACAAATGGGACCTAATGAAACGTCAAAGCTTTTGCACAGTGAAGGAAACCATAAACAAGACCAAAAGACAACCCTCAGAATGGGAGAAAATATTTGCAAAGGAAGCAACTGACAAAGGATTAATCTCCAAAATTTATAAGCAGCGCATGCAGCTCAATAACAAAAAAACAAACAACCCAATCCAAAAATGGGCAGACCTAAATAGACATTTCTCCAAAGAAGATATCCAGACTGCCAACAAACACATGAAAGAATGGTCAACATCATTAATCATTAGAGAAATGCAAATCAAGACTACAATGAGATATCATCTCACACCAGTCAGAATGGCCATCATCAAAAAATCTAGAAACAATAAATGATGGAGAGAGTGTGGAGAAAAGGGAACACTCTTGCACTGCTGGTGGGAATGTGAATTGGGACAGCCACTATGGAGAACAGTATGGAGGGTCCTTAAAAAACTACAAATAGGACTACCATATGACCCAGCAATCCCACTACTGGGCATATACCCTGAGAAAACCATAATTCAAAAAGAGTCATGTACCAAAATGTTCATTGCAGCTCTATTTACAATAGCCAGGAGATGGAAACAACCTAAGTGTCCATCATTGGATGAATGGATAAAGAAGATGTGGCACATATATACAATGGAATATTACTCAGCCATAAAAAGAAAGGAAATTGAGCTATTTGTAATGAGGTGGATGGACCTAGAGTCTGTCATACAGAGTGAAGTAAGTCAGAAAGAGAAAGACAAATACCGTATGCTAACACATATGGAATTTAAGGAAAAAAATGTCATGAAGAATCTAGGGGTAAGACAGGAATAAAGACACAGACCTACTAGAGAATGGACTTGAGCATATGGGGAGGGGGAAGGGTAAGCTGTGACAAAGCAAGAGAGTGGCATGGACATATACACACTACCAAACGTAAAATAGATAGCTAGTGGGAAGCAGCCCCGTAGCACAGGGAGATCAGCTCGGTGCTTTGTGACCGCCTAGAGGGGTGGGATAGGGAGGGTGGGAGGGAGGGAGACGCAAGAGGGAAGAGATATGGGAACATATGTATATGTATAACTGATTCACTTTGTTATAAAGCAGAAACTAGCACACCATTGTAAAGCAATTATACTCCAATAAAGATGTAAAAAAAAATTAAAAAAAGAAAATAAATTCCTTGTATCTCAAGTTTCCTTATGATAATAGCAATCCATACACTGGAGGGTTGTTATATGACTAAATGCATTAACAGTGTGTGGCACATAGTAGTGCTGTATCTCTGCTTGTGACTATTATGTTTTTTTGAAATTACACAGGGCAAAAAAAGAATTCAAGTTTCATATGTTCTTTAGTGACACTTTTTTCTTAAACTGTGGACAAGAATAAGATACTCTTCTGTGCAATATTGCTTTAGTTTGCTTATTAAGTTGTTATTCGCTGTGCTTCTTTGTAGTTCATAGTTAACATTTAGTACTTTGTATAAACTATTCGAAAAAGCAATTGACCCCTATTTGCAACCTTGGTCCTTTTAGCACACTAACACTGAGTGTATTCTCAGGGATTTCTCAAATGCAAGCAACATTAGGTCACACTGAGTGAAGACTTAACCCTTTTTTTTTAAAACATCTTTATTGGAGTATAATTGCTTTACAATGGTGTGTTAGTTTCTGCTTTATAACAAAGTGAATCAGTTATACATATACATATGTTCCCATATCTCTTCCCTCTTGCGTCTCCCTCCCTCCCACCTTCCCTATCCCACCCCTCTAGGTGGACACAAAGCGTCCAGCTGATCTCCCTACCCTTTTATGGTTCCTGTTTCAAACCCTGTGTCCCTTGACATCTGTCTTGCAGCGTTGCCCCCATCATTTCCATGTAAAAGTGACAGAGTGGCAACAAGATGCTCACATATCTCCATGCACACATTCAGCGGACGCTTATTGAGAACCTGACAGCAGAAGTACAGCAGTGAGGAATAGATACGGTCTTCCACCTCTTAGAGCCTACGGTCTGGTGGGAGAGGGAGGCACTGCACACATAGGATAAAAGGGACATGTTACAGCCAAGCACAGGGCAGGGACAGGGAAGACCTGTCTAAGTAATGAAATATAATCTAAGCAGTGCCTTTACTCTGTTGTTGATGTAAACTCTCAAGTGTTCTGGGTATTTATTTTCACAGCATCCCTCTAGGCTACATCCAACCCTGCTTCTTGCTCTCTGTGGAGCACTGGAGACAGCTTGTAGTGGTCCACAAGAGCCAATTGTTAAATTTTCAGGAATTTTGCCAATTGAGTCACACCCATTATTAAAATTAAATTTATTTATAAATTTACAGTTAATTAATTAAAGGTAATAATAAGTACTCAAACAATCATCACTTCTTAATTATTTTTTTTGCATTATGTGGTTATTTATGTTCTGGAGGTTGTTTAGACTATGGCAGCTGTGTGGTGGAAATACTACATAATGGTGTACCCCAGGCCTCTCTTCTCAACTCTTTGTTCAGTGAAGTCAGCATGATAGGTAATAACTTGAAATTGGCCATGGTGGGGATATTTACACCACAGCAATTGGCAAATGCTATGAATCAAGAGGGTTGTTTTTGTTTTGGTTTTGTTTTTTCCCTGGAGAGACTGTTTTTAAATATTCATTAGCACTGCGCTGTTTTACTTCAATTCCTGACATCCAGAGCATTCTTCTGCCTCCCTGGTGTAGCTGGATATTATTAAGATGTGGGATGAACTAAAAGAAGGCAAAACCAGGAAACTGTTCACTTACCTTCTAATACCAACTTTGCTGCTGGTGAGTTTTGCTTTCTGGGCATGTCACTTAATAAGTGTCAGTTCTTGGCACTCAGAAACTAAACAGATAAGATCTGATTCCTGCCCTCAAAGAGGCCATATTCTAATAACATATATCTAATTACAGTCATTTCTGATCTAGTGGTGCTTTGGGAGTAAGATGAGGGAACATCTCATATTGGACACTTGAGAGGATTTCACTGAGAATACGATTTGTGAAGCAGGATCTTAGCAGAATATACTGGCTTTCGCTAGGCAGAGGAGCATCTTGGCAGGTATGATGTGGTCCTGCCTGAACCAAGCATGAGGAACTTCTGGACGAGGCAGTAGTGGGTGAAACAGAATTATAAATTAGGACCAGATTGTGATCCTAATAGTGTGGGAGGCCAATAAAGTTTATAAATGATTTTTTTCCCCAAGTTGGGTAATGAGCTCTTCTTTATTGAACATATTAGCTTTCATGCCTGCAGAAGGAATGAATGGAAAGTGTCGGCATACCAGAAGATAGCTGGAAGACCAATTTGAGAATTACTAGGATGTGGAAGAGAGATTATGGGTGGGCGGTGAGCCTGAAATAGATAAGTGATAGTGACCATTGCTTTACTTATCCACAAAGGACAAATATTTCCTCTGATCCGGGCCATACTATGACTTTTTTTTTTTTTTTTTTTTTTTTTTTTGCAGTACGCGGGCCTCTCACTGTTGTGGCCTCTCCCGTTGCAGAGCACAGGCTCCGGACGCGCAGGCTCAGCGGCCATGGCTCACGGGCCCAGCCGCTCCGTGGCATGTGGGATCTTCCCGGACCGGGGCACGAACCCGCGTCCCCTGCATCGGCAGGCGAACTTTCAACCACTGTGCCACCAGGGAAGCCCCGTACTATGACTTTTGCAGACTCCAGGAACTTTTGCCTTTGTGGGCTCCTTCGTCCACAAAATGTATTAAAATTATATTCTGCAACAGTGTGGTATAAAAACCAGTATGCAAATAATATGTATAAATTATTTTCTTTCACCTCAAAGCTCATCTTTTTCCTTATGATGAAAAAATAAGAAACCATTTTTATGGGCCCTGGCTTTGTGCCTTCTGTGCTCAGTGTAGCAGTGAGCTCTACCTCTGCTCCATTCATAAAGTTAGTGAGCAAATCAGGGAACGGTTGGGTAAGCCCTTGGAAGATCAACACAATGCAAATTAGTCTTTGTAGAATTCTCTTTGGATAGAACAAGCTTGAGTAATCACACTGTGGGGATGACCTCTTTGTTCATTGGCTTTATCAATGGATTGAAAATCGCAACACTGTCTTTCAAGATGTTTATCTTTTCTTTATTTACTGTATGAAGACATGTGTGTGATTGTGCAGGCGATGTGCAGGGTAGGTGTGTGTACATTGTGGAAGTAAAGGAAGACCAAATGGAAAGAAGCAAAGGCTGTTAATTCAAAGCTTGCTACAGCAAGGGAGTTGGCCACCATCACTTGTGTTTTGGCAGAGATTCAAAGGCAGGCAGAGAAGTAGGAAAGCTTCTGATATCCCTGCTTTGGAGACTGTTGGCATGAGGAAGTTGTAGGCAGACTAGCTGAAAGCTGGGCATGTGTGTGATTGGTTAGGGGAGTTTATTTGGCTTTCTTTGGTTTGTTCTAAGTTGGAAGTGGGAACACAGTTAGGGAAGCTGTCCGTTGATCAAGTCCTGGCCATGTGGGGCTGATTGTTAAAGAAGTAATTGTTTAGCCTCCTTCATTGTCACTAGAGATAACAATCTGACTTCTTACAAATCTGATTTACAGCGGGCTGGCTTCCAGAGTGGGTTATTGTAAATAGGGGGTTGGTTTCCTGGGCAGCTTGTCTTGATTGTGGGTCACAGCTGTCTTTGTGTATATGGTCTGGCCACTGTCTATTTGTATATTCAGTCTTTCATCATGTACTGAGCCCTGGGCTAAACTGTGTCTCTCATCCTCTTAATACTTCTGTGAAGAAGGTAGCATTTGTAGAGAGGAACTGGATGGTAGAGAGGTTAGGTGATTTGGTTAGGAGAGGCAGAGTCTCACATCCACGTGTGTCTGTCTCCAAAGCCCGTGGGTTTACAGCTTCCTCACTTGCAAAGTGAGGAGGAGACTGACTAGACGATGAGTCTCTTCTAGATCAAATTTGCTGATTCCGGACTGGGTCACAGGAGTATCTCTTCTCAGTCATACATAACCTTTGTTGGTCCTCCACAGCAACTATTTCCTGCCAACCCAATGACATCATGACTTTAATTTAGGCATATCCGCAAGACCTTGAGTATGTTCATCTTTCTTCACCTAGAATTTGTGAAACTCAAAAGAACTGAAGTCCAACTACCTGGCCACTTCCCAGGAAGCAAGAGCTGTGGAGGAATTATGCTTCCATACTTCCCCAACCACAGCAAGACATTTTCCCCTGGAACGATTTAGTTTCATGCACAGAGAGAGATTCGGTGCGGGCGAAGAGAATACACTATTATGTCATTCAGTCATGCCTGCGATTTCTCAGCTTCTCCCCGGTGCTGGAAAAATGATTAATTCCTTGGGACGGAAGCCAAGAAAATCATGAAAATAGCTAAAAATATTTCGACTGCAGTTGTAGAGCTCATAAACTTGTCACTGGCATGATGAGAAAACTGCTGGCTTGCCTCTCATGAGCAGCACAATATTTTATTTATATGTGTGGTTTTGTGTGTGTTTTTATTATGGCAGCAAGGAGGGTATCTGGAGGGCTTTGGGCTTAGGGAAGCAGGGTGATGGAGTGAAATTCAGGGAAAATATTTCACCCCCTTGTTGAGCTTCTCAACTGTGGGATGCTCAGCCCTTTGCCAACGGTATTGATTGGTTAATATATATTGAGTGTCCCTCCATGTGGAGCATGGTAGGTACTTTATGATATGGGACTTGTTGACCTCTGAACCGCATTGTTAAAGCTGTTGCAAGAGGCAGGCGTGTATGAGAGACAAAGAAAGGAAGAGAACATTCTCACAGTAGTCATGAGAGCTTCTACTGATTGATATCTTTGTAGGTTGCCAGACCTGCTAAATGCTGTCCACGCATTATTCGATTTAACCTTCACTGCAGCCCTAGAGGTAGGTTACTCTTGTGGTTCCTATTTTGAGGTAATTGACATTTAGAGAGGTTAAGTAATTGACCAATACCTATAGATAATAAGAGATAAAGCTAGGACTCAGCCCAAATACTCTGACTCCCACTCCTAAGCACTAACCACTAAGCTCTATTGCCTCCCCAAAACAAAGAATGCCTGGGCCAAAAAGAAAAAGAGGATTTATGTATCATTTTTGTCTGAGGCTTTCAAACTGTACTGTAGGAGCCTGAGGGGTTTGCTAAGGAGTCTGGAGGAAAGGATATTGACCAAGCTCCCACCCTTGCGTCACCGTCACCGTCACCGTCACCGTCACCGTCACCGTAGGTGGCTTGGCACTTGTGTTATCTATTTGCTATCTGGACTCGTAAACTCTTTAGAGAGATGGTTCCTTTGGAGGGTGGGGAGCAAACAAAATTTAAAAGAACAAAAGCATTTGTTCTAGTCTATTGTCTTCATTTTAGAGTAGGGGTTGGCTAACTTTTTCTGTAAAGGGCCAGATAGTAAAAAAAATTAGGCTTATGAGGCCCCTACATGGTTTCAGTTGCATATTTTTCTTTGTTTTGTTTTTTACAGACCCTTAAAAATGTAAAAAAAAAAAAAAAATCCTTCACTCACAAGTTGTGCAAAAATAGGCCACAACTTTGAACTGGCCCACAGACTGTAGTTTGCCAAGCTCTCTTTTTAGAAGATAAATCCAAAGTTCAGAGAGGGAAAGTGATTTGCTTAAGGCTACACAGCTAGACCAGAACTCAGATTGTCCAGAATATCTGTGTGGGCCCCGCTGGCCAGACTGAACAGGTGTATCTTCACTGTGAGTCATGGCTCCCCAGACATGGTACTCAGGGCTTCAGGGATTCACATGCTTGAATGAGGTAGGTTTCCGCTAGCAGCTGAGAGGCTACGGAGAGACAAGACTCAAACACGAGATAAGTTAGCCAGCAATATGGAATCCTCCCCCAAAAGAGTGCATCAGTCATTGCTAGGAAAGTGCCTGACATTTCAAATGCTGAGTTCCAGTGAGGCAAGGTGAAGTGATCTCTGACAGCTCCTAACCAAGGGCAGGAGTTCCTTTGATGAATTTCTGGGCAAAGGGATCTTTTATTCTCCTACTCTCCTGCCTGTGGAGGCCTAGCTTGGAAACTATCCTGTCGCTGGCAGAGGAAGGATTCATTAACACAGTGCCCTTACTCTTTTCAACCAACATCCAAATCTTTTTAACCCCTTTTTACAAGTGTTCCAGGACTATTGAGAGCTGGCACTACGAGTTAGGTTAATATCTCCCCAAAGGCCCTGCCTGAAGTTCCCTTATCAGTCATTCCTTCTGCTCAGTCATTAAAGTTCTGAGTTTAACATGCAGCTGTGACATCTAAGAGACTTGACGGTATCAAGTGGTAGGATTGTGGGTATTCTTATTCACATGGAAGTGTTAATTGGATTAATATCATCATCCAGCCAGGCTGTAAGAGAAAATGCAGTTAAGTTTGATTTCAAGGAACAGAGAAAT
The DNA here is from genome assembly GCF_005190385.1 of Monodon monoceros. Taxonomy (NCBI): domain Eukaryota; kingdom Metazoa; phylum Chordata; class Mammalia; order Artiodactyla; family Monodontidae; genus Monodon; species Monodon monoceros. Next base: position 132,030,549 of record NW_021703768.1, read on the forward strand.
TGAAAAACTGGAGTGAAGGATGTGGTGAGACAGAGCAGGCCTCCCTCCAGGTCAGTTTGGGAACCTGTTTAGCACAAGAAGTCCTGTCTCAGGGAATGTTTCAGCGCCAACAGCCTGAACATCTGATCAACAGTCACGCTAGCCACATTTCAAGTCCTCGGTAGCTACATGTGACTAGTGGCTGTCATGTCGGACAACACAGGTAAAAAACATTTCCGTTATTGTGGAAAGGTCTATTGGATAGCTCTCCTCTGTTGTCTTTGAGCTTTTATATATTTTGACACTGTTTTAACAATTAGCCTCCTCTTACTAATACATGGGTCAGCACAAGATTGACACAGAGGGCTTGCTGAACCACAGAAGACAAATATTTCGTTGACACCTACTGTGTGTCAGGCAGGCACTGTTCTAGAGCCTGGGAATATGTCAGTGAACACAACTGACAAAATCCCCTGTTTTAAAGGAGCTCACTGTACTTGGCAATGTTACTTGGCTATAGATTTCTCAAGGTGCAAATCCAGGCTATTGTTGTCTTTGCAGCAGCAATATCATTCTCTTTCACCAGTTCCCCAAACCTTAGCTACATTCCAAGCAGCAGGCCCATGGTGCCAGAGGCCTGACTTTGGAAGTTCAGAAGATCCAGTGGGTAACAGCAACCTAAGAGGAAACAAGCCTTTTGTGAGCACGTGTATGGCAGCTCCACTGGCCAGCTGTCTTAGTCTGTTTGGGCTGCTATAACAAAATACCACAGCATGGGTAACTTATAAATGGCAGAAATTTCTCTCTCACAGTTTTGGAGGCTGGGAAGTCCAGGATCATGGCACCAGCAGATTTAGTATCTGGTCAAAGCACTCTTCCCAGAATGCAGACAGCCAGCTTCTCTCACTGTGTCCTTCCGTGGTGGAAGGGGCAAGGGATATCTGCAGAGTCTCTTTTATAAGACCGTAGTCTCCTTCATAAAAGACTTAAGCACCTCATGACCAGCGGTTCTCAAAGGCCCCACCTACGAATACCATATGGTTTAGGAGGTTAGGACTTCAACATATGGATTTTGAAGACCCAAACATTCACACTGTAGCACCAGCTTCATTGATGACCATGACCTTTCTAAAGCCCTTGTATCTTGGGACTTCCTGAAAGTGTGTCTGAGTGAAATAGTCAGATTATATCTACTTGGGGCAGCTGCTTTAGTCCCCTTGGCCAAGGCAGTGAAGACAAGAGGAGGATGAGAATAGCTTGCAAAGCAAATTAATGACCCAAGTCATGTTGAGTTGTCCGTTGTCCCTGTTCATTTGCCCTCACATGTTCTTACACAGTGTGCAGACTTCATATATAACTTTCCCCACATGTTCATTGTTGATCTGTCTTCCGTACTAGACAGTACATCCTGAGGAGGAAGGGATTATGTGTGTCAGATCTGCCATGGTATTCTTGGGGTCTAGCACATAGTATCATGCAATAAATAGTTGTTCTTGTCATTGTATGTTGCCAATTGTGCAATTAATATATTTTGATTTTTCAGAATCTGGTGTGACAATTTTTTTTTATATTGGAGTATAGTTGATTTACAATGTTGTGTTAGTTTCGGGTGTACAGCAAAGTGATTCAGTTATACATATACATATATCTATTCTTTTTCAGATTCTTTTCCCATTTAGGTTAGCTCTGATGTGTATCTCATCAACTATAGATTTCATGGGACTTGATAGGTGTTACATGGAAAAGTGGTCTGGGGGCAGTTGTGTTTCGCTAATACGGCTTTAAATAAGCATGTTTCATTACTGCAGGCCTTCTAATACAGTGGATCTCAAACTCTCATGAGCATCAGCCTCAGCCGGAGGACTGTTACGACACAGATCGTAACCGGACTCCACGCCCAGAGTTTCTGCTTAGTAGGCCTGAGAATTTGCATTTTTAACAAGTTCCCAAGTGATGCCAATGTGACTGGTCCAGTGACTACACTTTGAGAACCACTGTAGAGAAGTGTTTTTGACTCTCGGAGAAAAGATACGGTTTTCACCATTTCCCAAAAGTGTTTAACTAAAGGTCATCTTAAACCTAGAGTTTTGTCTGACTTTAAGTTATGCTGACCTAGTTCACACTCAAGAGTCAATGAATTATAAATTAACGTACTCACATTGTAAAAGGGACATCTGGGCAGAGACCTATTTTGAGCACAAATGATGTGTTGCTGCTGGTAAAATTTAGACATCATTCCAAAATAATAAGGGCGGGATATCAAAATTTGCGGGAGGAAATATCAAAAAATAGTACCTATTCCTTCTAGTTATAAAATGGGCTTGAGGGACTTCCTGGTGGCACAGTGGTTAAGAATCTGCCTGCTAATGAAGGAGACACAGGTTCAAGCTCTGGTCCTGGAAGATCCCACATGCCATGGAGCAACAAAGCCCGTGCGCCACAACTACTGAGCCTGCGCTCTAAAGCCCACGAGCCACAACTACTGAAGCCCGCGTGCCCTAGAGCCCGTGCTGCGCGACAAGAGAAACCACCGCAGTGAGAAGCCCACGCACCACAACAAAGAGTAGCCCCTGCTCACTTCAACTAGAGAAAGCCCGCACGCAGCAACAAAGACCCAACACAGCCAAAAATAAATAAATACATAAAATAAATGTATTTTTTTTAAATGGGCTTGAGCACAACCTATATTGCCTGGAAAAGTACTGTTTTATAACTCAAATCATTGGCATTATTATTGTTTAAAGCAACTCTGATGCTTCTTCTCTGTGGCTGTTCTAGTTTAAACACACACTGCTTGGCCCTGGCAACTTACAGCTTTTTGCCTCTTGGACTCTCTTGTGATTTGAAATGTCTTATTCATAAGTCTGCTGAATTCCAAGTATCTGGAAGAACAGATGGGGACGTAAAGGGATAATCAGCCCTTGCTAATATTGCTCTAAAAGGCAACATGTTTATAAATATTTATATTCATATATTTTGCTGCATTAGAATGAAGAGCTGCATTTGGGTCTGTGGGTTTTGAGATGGTGGAAGGGCAGAGGTGGCTGTAGAGGAGGGCAACGCTGCGTGCTGTTTTTATGTTTACAGGGAGATTGATCAGTCACCTCAGCACTTACTAATCTCCTAGATGCTATAGGTGGTATACACAAGATAGAAGGCATATGTCTTGCCCTCGTGGAGTTTATCATTTGGGAAGCGAGACATACTCATCGGGTCATTAGGGCAAAGGTTTTTCAACTTATTTGTACAGCCACTTAAGCAAACCGGCAGACAAAAAGCCAGATTCCTGGTGGGGGAGGGATGGATTGGGAGTTTGGGATTAGCAGATGCAAAGTATTATATATAGAATGGGTAAAAAAAGTCCTACTGTTTAGCACAGGGAACTGTATTCCATATCCTGTGATAAACTATAATGGAAAAGAATATGAAAAAGGAGATAGATATATATATATATATGTAACTGAATCACTTTGGTGGACACCAGAAATTAACACAACATTGTAAATTAACTATACTTCAATAAAATAAATTTTTAAAAAATCCAGATTCCCAGGGCCCATCCTAGACTAACTAAATCATGTGTCAGGAGGGTGATACCAGAGAATATATATTTTTACCAAACTCCCTACTTGATGCTAATGACCAGGCAGGACTGGAATCCGTTGGATATCTTTAAATTTTTTGAATAATTAAAAGTGCTCTATTGTATACTGTTGCGATACGTAGCTCTTGGTATCGATGACCTATTCTGTATTCATTCAATAATTTAGAGTCTGTCCTATCCAATCGCATTCTTTTATGGGTTGATAGGACTGAAGGGTGGGGAAGCTGGGCTGGGCCCTTGTTAGCGCAGCTGCAGAGAGCTGCCTAGTCTAGAGAGGGCATCTCTAAATCAGGCTAAGAGACGGTGACTCAAATGTCTGAAAGCACAGCACTGTGACAGAAGGAACCACGAGTGGTATCACTCCACAGTAGTGCGCCAGGGTTGGTTTACTTAAACATTTATCTAGAACCTACTATGTGTGACGCTGTTCGCTGTGCACTGGTGACATGATAATAAGCAAAACGTGATCGCTGCCTTCTTAGGCCCTGCAGTCTACTGGAGATTATATTATACATAGGAAATCAGTAGTCACGGTCTTCTCTTCCCCCTTTTAAAAAATTGTGATAAAATACACAACACAGAATTTACCATCTTAACCATTTCCCAGTGCACGATTCAGTGGCATTAAGTAGATTCACTTTGTCGTGCACCCGTCCTCACCATCCATCTCCCGAACTTTTTCATCAATTTAAACTGAAATTCTCTGCCCATTAAACAATAACTCCCTATATCCCCTTCTCCCTGCTAACCCCAACCCCTGGCAACCACCATGCTGCTTTCTGTCCCTATAAATTTGACTACTCTAGGAACCTCATGTAAGTGAAATAATACAGTATTTCCCCTTTTGTGACTGTCTTATTTTACTTAGCATAATGTCTTCAAGGTTCATCCATGTGACAGCCTGTGTTGGCATTCCATTCCTTTTTAAGGCCGAGTAGTATTCCATTGTGTGCATAGACTGTGTTCATTTATCCATTCATCCATCAATGCACACTCGAGTCATCTCCACCTTTTGGCTATTGGCCATAATTTGCTATGAGTATTTGTGTACAAATGTCTGAGTTCCTGCTTTCCATTCTTTTGGGTATATCCCTGGTTGTGGAACTGCTGGATCACATGGTAATTCTGTATTTAATTCTTTGAAGAAATATGCTCCCACCCCACACTTTCCCCTGTTCATTCTTCCATCCATTGTGTCTGGTGAAGAAAAGCCAGGGCACTGCATCTCAGCCATCAGAATAAGACACTGAGACAAGAGGTTTCGAGCACGGGATCAGGCAGCCTCTAATGCATCCCACCGAATCACAGTTCCTCCAGCCCTGGTACAATTTTCCATAGTCCTATTGCCCTACCCCAGAGAGAAAGCTGCTGGTTTTTGAGAACTTGATCTCTTTTAAGGTTTTTCAAAGGCCCGGGGCATAGGCACTGGCAAGTTCTAATCTCAACTTTGCTCCCTATTGCACGGCAGCCCCAGGCAGGTCATTTAACCTCCACAATTCCCTGTATTTTCCGACTCACTGAGATGGTTGTAATGACCTCCCATCAGAACTAGTGGTAAGGAATACATAACGATAGACTAAGGGATGTTTGCAAAGCCCTCTGTCGGATGTTCACTTGGCTGCAAGAGACCTTGGCTCTCTTGCTCCCCTGTCTTTGTGTCCATATCTAGAACTGCGATCCCCACGGTCAGCGCTCTCAGATGAATCCCTTGCTGCTTCATAGAGACTGATCTAGTTCTCCATGTTCATCTGTAGTCTTTGCACTTAAACTTCTGTTCTTTGAAGGGTTTGTTCTTACAGATCCTTGGGGCAAAGATGGAAAAGTACTTAGAGGGGAAGGGCTTAAGATTTCCTACCATCTCTCATTTTCTCCAAATATTCAAAATTGAGCTCAAATTGTATTAAGAATGTTGCTTCCACTGCCTTCAACTTACCTGTGTGTAAGTGTGTGAAGTGTTTTTGTCTTCATCTGCACTTCTGTGTGTTTGACCCACACCATCTTTGATGCAGAACTTAGCACTTCTTTGCATTTGTCAAGGAAATTCCAGACACATGGAGAGTCTTAGAGAGGATTGTAGATTCTACTGAAGATTTCATGGGGGGAGCCAGAGCAAGAGCATCTCCTGTAGCAAAGACCTTGACATTTTCATCAGCTATGTCTTCCCTCCTAAGTCAAATCACATTGGGGACTGTCCCCACTCCTCTGCCTTTCTCCCCTAGTACATCCAGGATCTTTTTTCTATGTTTTTCCCTCCTGCATTTCCCCTCTTACATCTTAAATTTCCCCTCCTCCCACTCCCCAAATCATACAGAACAGCATGATCACCCCAGCTTGCCCCACAAAGGGCTCTTCCATCTGCACCCTCCCTCAGAAGGCAGTGGTAGATTGTATATATATATATTTTAATTTGAAATAAATTATATTTTTTTGACTTAAAACACGCATTTATTATTTAACAGTTGTTGTGGCTTACATGGGTCCTCTGCTTCATGGTGTCTCACAAAACTGCAACTGTGTATCTTGCAGGGCTGGGGTCTCATCTGAAGGATCAACTGGGGAAATATCCACTCCAGGCTTTTTTCCACATTGTTGTTGGCAGAATTTATTTATTTATTTATTTTTCAAAGGTCACTTTCCATTTACAGTTATCACAAAATATTGGCTCTATTCCCCATGTTGTGCAATACATCCCTGAGCCTATCTTATATGCCCAATAGTTTCTGCTCCCCACGCCCCCACCCCTATATTGCCCCTCCCCACCATCACTGGTAACCAGTAGTTTGTTCTCTGTATCTGTGAGTCAGTTTCTTTTCTCTTCAGTAGTTTGTTGTATTTTTTAGATTTCACATATAAGTGATATCAAATAGTATTTGTCTTTTTCTGTCTTTATTTCTGTCTTTTATTTGTCTTTATTTCACTCAGCGTAATGTCCTCCAAGTCCATCCATGTTGTTGCAGATGGCATTGCAGATGGCAGGTGCAGTGTTCCATTGTGTGTGTGTATATATATCTATCTCACATCTTTGTCCATTCATCTGTTGATGAACACTTAGGTTGCTTCCATATCTTGGCAGTTGTAAATAATGCTGCTCTGAACTCTGGGGTGCATGTATCTTTTCAAATTAGTGCTTTTGGTTTTCTCAGACATATACCCAGAAGGGGAATTGCTAGGTCATATGGTAATTCTAGTTTTAGTTTTTGAGAGCCCTCCATCCTCTTTTCCACAGTGGCTGCACCAAGGTACATTCCCACCAACAGTGTAGGAGGGAGGGCTCCCTTTTCTCCACATCCTCACCAACATTTGTTGTTTGTGTTCTTTCTGAAGATAGCCATTCTGAGAGGTGTGAGGTGGTATCTCACTGTGGTTTTGATTTGCATTTCCCTGCTGACTAGTGATGTTGAGCATCTTTTCATGTGCCCGTTGGCCATCTGCATTTCCTCTTTGGAAAAATGTCTATTCAGTTTTTCTGCCCATTTTTTAACCAGGTTGTTTGTTTTTATGATGTTGAGTTGTATGAGCTGTTTATTTTTTCATTAATTTTTATTAGAGTATAGTTGCTTTACAATGTTGTGTTCGTTTCTACTGTAGAGCAAAGCTATAAATATATCTCCTCTTTTTTTAGATTTGTACATTTTTTCTTTTACTTATGTAAAAATAGGTTTTATACAACAATATAAAACCTTTCTCTAAGACTTTTTAAAGCTAACTTTTGTAATATCTTGATATAAAATCGTTGCTTCCTTTCTTAGAAGTAGAAACCCGTCTCCCCCCAAGATCCTCACCCTCTGATATTCACACCTTATATAATTTCCTCCATTTCAGTGAGAGAGGAACTTGTAAATATGATGAGGTATTACCCCCGTGATTGTGTTATGTTACGTTACGTTACATGACCTAAGGGATTTTGCAGATGTAATCCAAGTTACTAACCAGTTGGCTCTGAGTAAATCAAAAGGGAGATTATCTGGATGGGCCTGGATCACATGAGGCCTTTACATTCAAGTACAGCGATCGAAGACTGAGGAAGTCAGAAATTGAAAGTGCATAAGAGGAGATGGAGGGGACCACATAGCAAAGAACTGAGTAGCTTCTAGGACCTATGAGCAGCGCCCCAGCAGTCAGCCAGAAAGAGAACGGAAGCCTCAGTTCTACAGCTGCAAAATGCTGAATTCTCCCCCCAATCACCTGAACTTGAAAATGATCTGAGGTCCAGAAAAGGACGCAGCCCAGTTGAAACTTTGATGTAAGCCTTCTGCGATCCTGGAAAGCGAATCCAATTCTGTGCCTGGACTTCTGACCTCCAGAAAACATGAGATAATAAATAGGTGTTAATTTAAGCCACAAACTCATGGTAGTAATCCATTACACAGCAATAGAAAATGACTATTTGACTTTTATTCTGGGCTTGCTTTCCTTTCATTGTGTGTATTAGAATATTCTTGCTTTTTTCGAAACAGTGGTGCTAGTAGAGAGGAGGTTTTTCTATGTTTAATGAAATGGTTTTACTTTGGAGAAATACAAAGTTTACAAATCCTTGCAACTCTCACCTGCCTTATACGGTTTGTTTGGCAATTTTAGTCAACAGTGAAATCACCAAGTCTAGAAATCACAGATTGAAAATGTCCTTTCTCCCCTTGTCATTAGATGTTTCCCTTCTCCAAAACTTACTTCAAATCAACTTCTTCCCAAGGGTTTCTAGGTATTTCCTTTCCCTGAGAGATCGCCTTCCTGCCCCTGAGAAATCTTCTTCCTTTCAACAGTGAGTTCTTAACATCTGTGCCTGAGTAGTAACTTTTATTTTCTTGTCCAGGTAGTTTTGAATCCTGTGTAAAGTTCCCCACTTTTTGTCTTGCCTCCTCAGCTAGAGGCCTGCAGACAGGACCATGATGTCTGGCTCCTGTGTCCCCCACTGAGACTCCCCTTGTGCCTGTTACACAGGGGATGCTCCCATATAAGTTTGGATTGATTGCTTTTTACAAGTCAGGGACCAAAATGTACTAGTAAGTAAAGCCAATCAACTCACCTTTTGATTCTTTATCCATTCCTGTGTTTAGACATCACCTGCTATATTTGGCCCCATTTTTGCTAAAGAAAAAAAAAAGGACTGCTGGGCATACATCCCTCTTTCAGAGAGAGAAATAATTTGAGCAGTAGCTGGTCCGTGGCATTGAAGATTGAATGACTGTAATGTGTCCAGCCCATGGTCAGCTTGTTAGGAATTCTTTGTAAGGCAAGAAATAACCCAAGAGCCAGAGACCTTGGAGACAGCAGGGAAGAGGGTTGTCAGTGGTGGTGTCCTTTCTGGAGACATCCTGTTGTAATTCCTGGGCTGGTAGCATGGACACCATTCAGTGGCTTCTCAACCTCAGGGAAACATCCAGCATCTCAGGGCACGTGAGGCTCTCAGTCCCTTCCAGCCTCATCCCCGCTGCTGTCCCTATGCAGCTTCTGATTCACTTTTACTCACCTGCTGGCAGCTCTCCTGTGCCCCGTGGTTGCCTGTTCTGGAGTGAACTTTCCTACTGCCTCTTTCCCAATCCCATTCATCCAATGATTTCTCCATTTATCCTTCAAGCCTCCAATCCAGTATCACTTCCACGCAGACTCCCCTGAGCCGTGGACTTTTTCACAGACGTCTACTGAGGGTTTTCCCTATACTGAGCACTTTAAACGAGTTATCTCCCATAATGCTCTCAGCAGCCCGATGAGGCGGACGTTATCCCTATTTTTACAAAAGATGAAACCACAACCTAAGGAGGTTACATTACCTGCCCAAGTTTTTATAGCTCCTAAGCCAGGGATTAATGAAGCCTGGGGCTGTTTTCATCCAAACCCTGTGCTCATAATGTCAAGGTCCTTCTCTTGACCTCCATGCTGTGTTGCTACCTGGCACCCCACAGCTCCTTCTCCGTTAACTCTGGGAAAGTTCTCACGTCTTCCTGACACTATTTGTTCAAATCTGTCTCTGTCGTTGGTCTGTGAACCTCAGTGAGGCCGGGATCGTGTTCTCTTTATCTTAATGTATATTCTCAGTGCCTCAGTGCCTGTTAGACACACCTGAGCTTAATAAATGAGCAATTAAAATAATAGCACAAGGAAATGGGGACGGAAGGAAAGAAACATCTAAGAGAAATTCTAATCTACTCTGAATTAACTTTTCTATGGTAAAGCCAGTAATGACCTCATTAGGTGGGCCTTGAATTCAGCTTTTGTTTCATTGAAGGGGAAAGGAGAATTGCAAGGAAAAAAAATCTAACAGAGTTCCACAGAGTGGGGGAAATAAAGGAGGGAGGAGAATAAGTCTGTTTCTTTCTCGGTCACACAGGGGTTTTATTGTATCATTGATGTTTAATTGCACTTATTTTATAAATATTGGATGAAGTCTGCTCTATGCCATTGTGGAGCATTTAGAGGAATGGTTTTAAGATATTCCACTACCAAATCTCATTTTCACAAACTTACCACCTTATGGCATCATATAGAACACACGTGGAAAAGAAAGATCTTTCCCTTGAAGCAGAGAGTGGTGACATTTAATACATGATTTGGGGAGTATAAATGTCCACCTCAGGGATGGTGATGTGGGGAAAGAGAAGCTGTACAAGGTAATATTTACTTTATATCAGCACTGAATATGTAATTTGCGATTATAAAATCATACCACGGCCTAACAAAAGTTCATCACTGGCCCCTTAACCTTCTTATCCTTTCATCTTTAAGTATGAAGGTTTCTCGATGATTTAAGCATTTCCCAAGAGGTGGGAGGCAGCCAGTAAAAACAAAATAATGCAGCCACCCCTGCATGCTCCAGACTTGTACTACAAGACTTACAACCAAAGCAACCCTGGAAGCTTCGTTTTACCTCATCAGTTTCCTGAGCAGGAATCCTGCTGGTTTTCGTTTGCTCGGCACTCCTGGTCCTGTGCCAGCTTCCTCTTTGTTCCCCTTTTTCCTGTCATCACCGCTTCTTTGTGTCCTCAAAGCATCTTTCTGTCTTTAGTCATTCTCTTCCCTTCCATAGCAAAGGAAGCTGTGTCCCAAGGGTAAGACCACTCTGTCTAGGGAAGAAGTACAGTGAACATTGAGAGCCCCAGGGTCAGGTTTGCTGCTTGCAGAAGGTGATTTTAGGTGAGTTGCTATGTTCTCCAAGCCTCCATGTACACACCTGTAGATAACGGGGCCTCTCTGTTGCTTACATCTCTGGTCTCTGCCATCGCAGAGTTTCTCCCCAATGAATGGAGTTTGTATTCTCTTGGCAGTAGGAAGACAAACATTATTACACAGTGCCAAAATAAAAAAATACCTAAAAACATACTTAATATTCCTTTATCCTTTAGAAAGAAATGAACTTTCCTTGACTCTCTGAGTCCTAAAGCCGTGATTACTTTCTCACTTTGACTACATTGCAAGAGAAAACACTTTTTCTCGGTCTCCACTGCCTCATCACCTATTCATCCACCCCTTAACCCATTACAAATGCCATTCTTCCTTCCTCTGTCTTTGGATGACCCATGACCTCATACCTAAATCCAATAGCTGTTGTTCATTTTTCTTTGCCTTTGATGTCACTGTAATATTTTACCCTGCAGTGGGCAAATTCTTGTTTTGAAACTACTCAGTGTTGTTCTGTCTTGTCCAATTGGGTGTGTCCTTCCTGTTTTTATTAAAGATAACACACTTCTTTTGGTCTCCCAAGCTTCAGAGCATAGCATAAACTTTGAATTAGCATAGCTTTTATTTACTTACGCCCAGCCAGCCACCAGGCCCTGCTGAGTCCTCATTTGCTGAGTTTTCCTTGCCTCACCCTTCCCCACGCCTCCCATTCTGAAAACAGTTTTGTTGTGTTGACTTTATGCCCAGCCTCTTAATAGTTTTGTGGCCTTTGACAAACTACTTAATTTGTCTAAGCTTTGGTTCCCTCATCCGTAATAGGAATAATTAATAATAATAATAATGTTTTACTTCCAAGGGTTATTGTGAAGATTAAATGAAATAATAGTCCTATCTATTCATGTACTAATTGCCCATACATGTTAGCTATTAACTGCTCCATACCACTCCAGACCCCAGATAGGTTGTGTTTTTTGTTTTGTTTTTTTGTTTGTTTGTTTGTTCACTGGAATAAGAGGCAGTCATCCCTTTTTTTTTCATTATTTTTGCGGTACGCGGGCCTCTCACTGTTGTGGCCTCTCCCGTTGCGGAGCACAGGCTCCGGACGCGCAGGCTTAGCGGCCATGGCTCACGGGCCCAGCCGCTCCACGGCATGTGGGATCTTCCAGGACCAGGGCACAAACCCGCGTCCCCTGCATCGACAGGCGGGCTCTCAACCACTGCGCCACCAGGGAAGCCCAGTCATCCCATTTTTAATTCTATTATTATGCCTTCCTCCAGCTTCCCCCCCATGTGGTACTCTATAGACTCCAGGCACAAATACTAGATCAGTCTGAATACTGTGCAGTTGTGAAGGTTTTGGAAGAGTATAGGCTTTGGAGTTGTCAGCCCTTAGCTTGAATCCTTATTCTGCTAGTAATTAGCTAGGTGACTTTGGTCTGGCTTCCAAACCTCTCCGAGGTTCAATTGCCTCAACTTAAAGATCACAGTAGTCATAGATACCGTGCAGGGCTGTTGAAGGAATGAAAACTATCCAGCCCATAGCTTAGTACCTAGTGCAGAGTTCACGCTCAGTAAATGATAATAGTTGATATTATATCATCCCCCGACCCCCGCTGTCTTTAACCCAGGGAATGAAATTCTGAAAGTCTTGACGGACAGTCAAGCTCATCTACAGGTCAGCCTCAGCCTGCCCTTCCAGCTGCCATCGCTGTCTTACTTTCTGGTTATCTCCTTATGTAAACTGCTTGACCCATGGAAGGGACCTCATTTTTTCCCAGCCTCTGTCCTGCAGTATTTTTCAACTCCTCCTTTCTGGAATCCCAATACCCTCTTCCTCCTTCTTGACCAAACCCTCTTGTTCTCCCAGGACCAGATCCAGTCTGACTTCATGAGACGAAAACATAAGAGGGATTTTAAGATTGCTACTAATCTACACCTTACTATGCCCGTCTGTAATTGGAACTCTGACACATTTAGTGTATAAACACATCATATTAGCAAATGATTTTACAGTCCTTGTGTTGTTTTAAAATGGTATTCGTTGTGTGTGTGCGTGCATGTGCGTGTTTATCTATTTACTTATTTTCTTGATGACTTTTTCTTTGTTGCCTATGTTTCTTCTGTAATGCTTAGATGGATGTTGAGCAGCTACACACTGAAAGCTTAATAAACTCTTACTGATGATTTTCTAGATTGATTTTCATGGAATTTGTGTCTTATGCACCATCTGATTCTTAGGTTGCCCCATTTATTTCTTGGCTCCCACACAGAACCTTTTCCTCCAAGAGGTTCCATCTGCTTTGCAGAAATGAGCTCATGAGTCACTTCCTTCCCCACTCTCTTTGTAAACTACAAAAACAGGCAGGCAGCCCTTCTGGGGTAAGTGGAAGTAGGGATCAGATGAAGCACCACAGTTGAAAGTAGGCTCAAGTTTGCCAAGTTCTGGTTCACATTAACGCATTGTGTGTTGAGAAATGAAGCAGGGACAGTTCTGTTCAGTGGAAGGAACAAGGTGCTTTGGAGCCAGACAGGACTGGGCTCAGATCCCGGCTCATCCTGTTGTGTGCGTTCGTTGAGACCTGTGGAGAGTCAGTTAACCTCTCTGAGTCTTTGTTTCTCAACCCATAAAGCAGGGGTGACAGTATGTGCCTACCAGGACTATTGCGAGATGAGAGAGATTGTATGAAGAGGCCTAGCACAGCTCCTGGGACAGAGTAGACATTTAATACTACTATTCTTCAGTTTCAGAGGTGTTTGGATGCCTCCCAAAGAGAACACTGCCAAAATTATTGATGCATATGCCACAGACTTTGCAAAAATCTTCTCATCACCGCTCGGGCTGGTTGTAAAGTTGTTTTTTTGAAGTTGATTATTTTGCTATTCTCGCTTCACAGAAGGAAAACTTGATAAAATTGTGAGTTAGGGCTGTTTTTGTTATTTCTGACCTGACAGCCAGCAAAAAACGTGTGAAAATTACCCTTTTCCCTTTACTCTGAATTTTCACGAACTGATCAATTTCTAAGTTCCCTAGAGAGGAGAATTCAATACGGCAGTTTGGAGTTTGGCTAATACTTTTTAGTCATGCATTCGCAGGTGGACCTTGGTAGAATGTTTGCTTCACCTTTGTGTTTTATGTTCGCTCTGTTAAAATGACTTAGGGAAACAGAATGTTGAAATGGTGGTCTGGATAGAGGTCAGGGTAGCACCCAACTTGGCCACATCCCACCTGGGTGAGACAGTGTGATGGCCTTTATCTTCCTTATCATTTCCACTCGAAATGATTAGCGAGACACTCAGTTGACCACACTTACAAGAATTTCTTAAGCTTACAATTAGTCTTCATGTATAAAAGAGCTTCCAAAAACTGTAGTTCTATGTGCATACAAAGAATATAATAGTTTTTTTTTTCTACTCATGTTTATAAATTGGAAAATAACACAATTATAGAAATAGCAACAAAGGATAGATATTTTTTGAGGACATTCTTTGTGCCTACTTAACTAATTCAAACTCCAAAGAATCCTATGGATTAAGTTCTGTTATTAGTTTTCCTTTTGCTAATGAGGAGGCACAGGGATGGGAAGTTACTTTTGACTGAAGCCTCATGTTATGAACAGAGGTGCCAGTGTTCAAATGTGGGCAGTCTGTCTCCAGAGCTGATGAACTTAATGGCCATACAGAGAAATTCCACATCCTAGTATTTTTTACTGTAGCATATTTAGTAATCACCTATTATATGTCAGGTGATGCAAATCATAGGGGAAGCTAGAATAGACCAGACAGGCCTGATTCTTGCTCTCATGAAGTTCATGCGATAGATAGAAAAACATGTGAATGAGGAAATAAATAATTGCACGTTGTGATAAATGATGTAACTAAAACCAACAGGTGCTGAGATGGAGAATAAAGGTTCAGGGGAGGCCTCTATTTGAATTGGACAATCGAGGAAGGCTTCTTGGAAGGGGTGACATTTAAGCTAAAACCCAAGAGATGAGAAGGAAATAGCCTTATACATCTGGGACACCTCAACTTAGCCATTGAATAGACACGCAGAGCACAAAGAAGACCAAACATAACACCTTATTTTAGACTAAGAAGGCACTTCGCCTTTTAAACTCAGAGAGTCGGACAGAGCATCTCCCAGAAGTTGAAGGGTCTTTTTTCACAGTTGAAACTTTGAATTTCTTAGAGCAACTGCTGAGTTACATCACTAGCATCTACCTGATTCTTGAGCCTTCTCCTCATGTAAAATGGACGTTGCCTTTGCTGGCAGGACATTCAAAATGGATTTCTTACAGGTTAGCCTCCTAGGACTGAGGCTAGAAAAGTGGGGAAAGGAAGCCTTTTTAATCGAAGCAAATACCTCAGCAAAAAGCTTGGGACTTTGAAATGGAGGACACAGTACTTAGGCTTCGAAGATGAGAGTCACATGGGCTGCTTTCATTACAATGGTGCTGCATAAGAGAGAAAACCATTCATTTGAATTTATGTAATGCAAAATTTCTGGTCTTTCAAAAGGCTGAATTTCAAACTTTGCGTCGCAGCCCATTTCCTTGGTAAGAGTATAACGTGGTAATGCGGTGTCCTGACAGCCCTTTCCCTACTGCCAGGATTGCTGGGAGAATAGGTAAGATACTTAGTGATATTCAGTATTAAACTATCTCCAAGCACTCAAGGGAAAACTCATTATCAAATGATTCCACAAACATTTTAGTATAGTTTTCTAAGGCAAGTTTCTTGTACATTTCTACCACTTTCAGATGTTTCATTGAATCCCTGTTTCTTGAAACTTACAAACCCAACCCATAAAAATAGTTTAAATGCCCATCAATAGGGCATCTGTTCATTTATGAAAATTCTATACAATTCAGTAATGTGTATCTTTTCAAAAGAATGAGGTAGATAAGACAAAATTATCATAAAAGAATATTCTTGATATAACATTGACAGGAAGGAAAGGGTATACAGGAGGGGTTGGCATACTTCTCCTGTAAAAAAAAAAAAAAAAAAAAAAGGCAGTGAATATTTTCGGCTTTGAAGCCATATGATTTCTGTCATAACTCCAGGTCTCTGCTGTGTTAGTATGAAAGCAGCCGTAGGCAGTACATAAACAAATGAGTGTTGCGGTATTCCGATGTGACTCTTAATTCCAGAAACAGTCAGTGGACCCACAGGCTGTTGTTTGCAGGCTTTTTTTTGTTATAAACTATGGAGAGTGTGAAATAATGTGTTATTAAGCAACAATTAAATATTTGGAAGGATGTATACCAGATTGTTTAATGTTGATTATATTTTAGGAATGGAATAATGGAGTGATTTTACCAGCACTTGTTATAATGAGCAACAGTAGCCTTTATAACCAGAGACACAGTGAAGATACTTCCCTATTTAAAGGAAAAAATCAGACTTTGCACTAATTCTGGGTGGCTCATTCCAAATAAGTGATGTTTATATTTTTACTGTGCCTTTAGAGCAGTTGCTGGCCCTGTATCCTTTGGAGGCAGCACCAAGAAGTATAGAATTAAACTAATTAAATGTATGCAAAAACAGTGTGTAATTACCCTCAATCATGAGCAAGTTTTTAGTCTGGAAGCGTATCTAAAGTGAAGGTCCAGCTTGAGTTATACTCTGATGTCATATTCTAGAAGAAGATGAACCTTCATGCAAATCCTTAGGGAGTACAGATTTTCCAATATAAGAAAACCTCAGGGCTCTAACTGGTCTGGTATTTCTGTGCCACCTGAATTTTGCATTATCAGAGCATTGGACTTCTTCTGCATGATATTGTGCTAGATTAGAATGTGCCCTGACTTTTTTTCTATCGTATGGTATTAATAAACACAACTGAAAGGAGAAAGTAGATTGTCCCAAAGTCTGTCTGCATGGTTATCTCTTTTGCCTAATGACGGTGGTGATGATGGGATGTGAGCACTGGATCAGTGGTTGGGAATGACTGACTCTGTAGGTCTCACGTGATCCTGAGGTTCTCTAATTTCATGATTCAACTGTTAATCAGCCTGAGTATTTTCTAAGGTTCAGATCCTTCACTGGACTTGAGATGAAATAAATGCACATGATTTGCATTTGAGATTCATCATCCAGGTCCAGTTGACGGAACAAGAAAAATAATATGTAGCCCAGGTTAGATCTTACTTTAACAAACATGGAAGCAGAAACTCAACTGTTAAGTACTGAATGGCCTGCCCTCTGCTCGACTCCAGAATACCAGGTCAGACATTTCCCCCACCTTGTAGCATTCCTGTATCAGTGAAGTGTGTAGTCCCTGGATTTCAGAAAGCAGTTAAAGGAAGCCCATCTATGGTTTTTAATTTACTCTTAATTAGAGAAAAGCCTCCTGAAAACTTTCAACTAAAGTAGGGTTTGGATTTTCAAATATAGAATCATGGACTGACAAATACCTATTTAGGAAATATGTGCCTGATGGTTCATCAAATTGCTATAAAAAAATTAGTTAAACCATTTTTCTATTTTAGAGAAACTATAATTATTCCATTGTCTCTCCATAGTCATAGTGAACTCCCCAATGAATTTCACTGGGCATATAAGCTTCTCCTCCTTTTAACTACCCTGGAGAAATGTCTAGGGGGGATAAAATGCTTTAACATCTAAATTTCTTTGTTTGCTCATTCACAAATATCTGATAAGGGCCCCACAATATGACAGGTCCTGTGCTATGTGCTAGGAATATAGGAGTCACTTAACTTGCCGTGTGATCTTGGGAAAACTTTCTTCATGTTTCTGCTCTCCTTTATCCTGTTGATCTTGTAAGAAAGTCACTTACAGTAAGTTCTCAGCCTTAGGCAGATCCAAAACTTTAGGCAAATTTGCAGTGCTATCTGCAATCTTAGAGCACACTAATGACACCAAAACTTTACCAGCAAGGACTATGTGTTCTTTTAAAAATTTAGTCATTTAAAAGAGTGAAGAATAGCACCCGATTGTTTTATTCTTTTTCTTATACTATTAGTGAGTTTGAAGAATGCACACTTTTGGCTCTAGGTCAAATGCAGTTTCATTTCCATATCATGTTCTGAGATTTTCTTTGCTAAGGAAATTATTCTGTAGTGGCATGAAGTAAAAGAAAGGGCAGGAGAAAACAATCCTTTTTTAAAAACTCATTTTAGGGAACAAAACTATTTGAGAAAAACTGTTTCCACAACACATTGCACGTTTATAACGCAGTGATGCTGCAAACGTTTCAGTTGAATTCCTTCATCTCATTCCCCAAGGAAAATCCTCAGTTTCTCTGTTTTTATCCTTGTTCCAAATGCCACAAGTTTATTTCCATCCTTATTTCACTTTTGAAGGTAATATGCCAAGCAGCAAGGCAGGAGCATACCTGTCTAGTCATTAATAAATGATAGTGGGCGCTTCAAAATGCAGGACACTATATAAATACTTTGGGATAATGCTGACAAGAATACCTCACAGGGAAATGGGGAAAGCAAATGAATTATTTGAAGTTTGCTTAATATTTTCAAGCAATTTTCAGAGAGTGTCTTGGGCGTTGTCGTAGTCTGTTCAGGCTGCCATAACAAAATACCACTGTCTGGGTGACTTAACAGAAATTTACCTGCTCACAGTTTTGGAGGCTGGAAGTCCAAGATTAAGGTCCAGCAGGGTTCACTTTCTTGTGAAGACTCTCTTCCTGGATGCAAATGGCAGCCTTCTTGCTGTGTCCCTACATGATGGGGGAGGAGCAAAGAGTTTCTGGTATTTCCTCTTCTTTTTCTTTTTTTTTTTTTTAATAAGGGCACAGGTTCTATATGGTCAGGGCTCTACTCTTGACTTCATTTTACCTTAGTCACCTCCTTAAATGCCCTATCTCCAGTGCAGGAGGGATGGGCCAGGTGTTAGGGCTTCAGCATATGAATTTGGGAGGAACACAATTCAGTTCCCAGCAGTAAATATTAAGAAATTGAACTATTGCTGGTCTAGAGCTTAAGTGTCAATTTCACCTTATGATTTCTTGCCCTCACCCTTTGTCTTAGTTGTTCCAGGAGCATCAGAAGTATTTCTAACCCTCTCCCCTCTGAGAAGCATGGAATGGATGGAAAAATGCAAGACAGGGATTGGGTGACTTCTGCCCATTGACTTGTCAACATGAAAGACAGTTATGAGGATCAAACAAGATTGTAGACTCAGAGATCTCAGAAATCACGCATGCTAAATCTTATATCCAGGTTTTCAGATGGAAAAACTAAGGTTCAGAAAGATGAAAAGCTTTGTTTGACCTTCTGATAATCAGTTACTGATATCCTGGAGGTCTTCTGACACCCATCACAGTGCTCAGTGTAGTAATGGATGTGATTGTGCTTTCAAATGAAAGGTCGTATGTAAATGAGTTCCAACTTCATGGGATAAGTCAACATCAGTTAAGATATTTGTGGCTGCAAACAACATAAATCGATGCTGATCCTAATCAAAAGGCTATTAGGGGCTCACAGAATCAGTGAAGAGTGTGGGGGGCACTTGGTTGACCGGACAGGGTCCTGTTGGCCATTCTAACTGCCACAGGGTAGGAAGTACCCCGAGCCTCATTTGCAGGATACCGTCCCTGCTGCTGGAGGCATGCCTCTACCACCATCACCTGGAGTGAATTCGAACAGTTCTATGTCTTTGAGGGACCTCATAGGATGTCACAGTGCCAGGAAGAAGATTTCTAGTCATCCGATTCTAGTTCCTGCACTTACGCCTTTACTGCCTGGAACTGATAAGGGAGGACTTGACCCCTTCATCTTCCATAAAGCCTTCCATAAGCCCTGTCTTTACACATAAATGGGGTATACTCCAAAACAGAAAGTAGTTAAGCACGGGATATTCAAAAAATAAAGGCAAAAGCTAAAATCTGCTACGACCTCCAACCTAAGAGCTTCAACCGTTGAAAATGATTAGTGCCGTGGTAAGCTCATTTCAAGTGAAAATTTCACGTTTCAGCTTTCCCTTGAGCCCTCTCGTCTACTGTTAGACTAGTGTACATTTGGCATTATCATTTATTTTCCCATTCAGAATGAAATCTAGTATTGACCTCTCTTCTTTGATATATATTGATTTCAGCATTCTGTTCCCATTGTGTTTCTAGAGATGCACTGTCACTTGGGTGCTTCACAATGGAAGTGAAGTTTATTAACCTACTTTGTTAGCTTACTACAATTAAGAGGCATATCTCAATGTACTCTTGGGGGTGTTTTACAACCCCCTACAGAATTCAGGCATATTTATCATTCATGATCTGGCTACCAAGAAATTATATACACATTTGAGTATTTGACCACGTAGGTTCCCTTTTTCATTTGTGGATTCAACTAAAATAGAAGTAACAATCTCAATTACTTTCCCCTTAAACAGCAAGAGATGTATCTGTCTTAACTAAAAGAATGAGAATTTGTTACCAGCAATATTATGGCCCCAGATTACATGTCTACAGAGAGTTTTCAGTATCCTACCTTCTGTTCTCCGGAGCATAGCCACAAAAGGAAGTTTAGGAACTGAGATTCTGTTGGTGAGAAAACTTATGGATCTTTATTTAGTCCCTGACACCAGCACCTCCATCACTTTCTTTTTAAGAATCAGATTTATAGTTTTTGTGAAACAGGAACACTGCCTCTCAGAATGGCATCTGGATGCTATTCATGTATCGATTCTAAGTATGTGATAAAATTGTCCTTCTAGTTGCTGGCAAGCCATAAGGGTGAGACGGTGGTGGGTAAGCAACTGGCTGGTCCTTGAGATGCAAGGGCAGATGGGGATTGGTGGCTATCACTTGCCACATGTATTGGTTTCCCAAGGGGACAAGAGAACACAGAGCACTGTCTTGAGCCATGATCTTGGTCTTTTACTGAAACATCGTTTAAACATATTTCTATGGCTAAGACCTAGCTCCTTTCCATAGTTACAGAGCAGAACGTTTTTTTCTATTTCCACAAGTGATAGTTGCCAAGGTGAGTGTGTGTTTACGTGAATGCAGGCTAAGCACTGAGAATGAATTTGTAGGCTAATACAATGGACTGTTTTTTTCATCCTTGCCCAGGGTATCTCCACACCATGAGAGAGCAGAACTCTTAGTTCTGTTAAGATTGTAGAACTCGTGTGACGTGCTCTACCCCCATCCTCCACCTCAGTCTCTTCCCTCCAAAACACTTGAAGACAGTCCCTTGGCCCTGGTGTATCCAGCTTTAGCTTCCTCAACCTCTTCCCATGGTAACATTGCAAAAATATTTGCTTCGATTTTGCCCTCAGCTTGACCGTCTTTTTTTTTCTTCCGAAACCCAGGTCTTCCTTCTCTAGGTATTACTTACATCCTACTTCAGTTTGAGTTCAGAGCACTGATGGACCGATCTCTATGGTTTGAATGGATTCAGATTAAAAATGTCCAATTAGTTCCTACCACGTGATTTTACATATAAAAATGTTGAGTATGTCATAAATGGAAGGGAAGCTATTTTGAATGTGAAGTGGATAATATATATGTGAACCATGAGGGAAGTAACAATTGAAATTTGTTCTTATGGCATTTTTAGTAAGCCCAGCCCATTAGGAGGTTAGAGAATATTGGAAGAATGCTCCATAATGTTCCAACGAACTCAAGTTACTAATTTTGTGTGAATTTCACAGGGCTGTTTCTTTGCCTGATATTTCTATACAACTTACGTAAAAAAAAAAAAATGATTTCAGCTGAGGCCAATTTCTAATTTCAATTTCTCTCTTACAAAGAAACTTATTCTGCCTCTTCCCAGCATGGCCGGGCAACGGTGTTCAGGTTTCTGCCCAGATAAGAGATCAATGTGGTATTCCCATGGTGGCTTTTTAGAGAGATTCTTTGCTGTGTAATTGCCAAGACAGTTAGTTACAAGCTCCGGGTAGTAACTCTTAAAAATGAAAGCTCCTTCCCGCTGTAAGAATTGCGTTCCTCTTCAGTAGTGTTGACAAGATGGAGAGCCGTTTGGGATGTTATGAGTCTGAAATGGCTGTCTGTTGGTGATCCATGCTTCCAAATGGTTATGATTCAGTTCTAATCAATTGACATTTATGGCTTTTAGGATCTAGACAGGGGCTTTCAATTCAACTCAATCAGGGGTCCTCAAATAAGCATCTGTTATGTTTGTTTCCCGATGTCTTTCTTTCAAACCTGTTATTTCCCCTAAATCAAATGCTCCGTTCAGTAGAGCCTGAAAATTTTTTAAAAAATAATAATAACAACATGGTCCCAATGGGACATTTTACAGAAAACTGTTACAGAGAGGCACAAAGAAAGTGCACAGGGGGATTTGGAATCGAAATGGCCTAATTTCTCTCAAGCCCTCTAAGCTGTTATTCATAAAGAGGATAATAACCCAGCTTAGATTACATAGTATATTCATGGGTTCTCTCCTACGTCAGCTCAGTTGAACCATTGTAATAACCAAGTTGCAGAACTTTTGGTGGTACGGCAGGAAGAGTAACACTTTGACAGCGTGGATTTGCATCCTGACCCTCTCTAACCTTGGAAGAGTTGCCGATCTCAGATTAGCACTGGTTTCTTCATCCATCAGTTGAGAAATTGTTTTATCCGTACACAAATATTTAGTGAGCCTCTACTATGTGCCTGGTACTGCACAAATGGTTGGGACTGCAGATTTTTTTAAAATCAGGCCATATCCTTTCCCTTATGAAGCTTATCCTCTAATAAGACTTAACTGCAATTAGTATTTTTATTGTATCCCAGGTGTCTGCTGAGGCAAACTACCATTTGCTATTAAAAAGAGACATAAACCTCCTATTAGGCACGCCTGGAGTAATTCAGCAGCCCTGTTGGTATCTTCATGAATTCATGGAGGAAAGAGATTTACCTTTATTCTTTCCATTTCTCGTTCCAAATTCTTGCCTTTGCTATATTAGTGCAGTTTATCAGTGTTCTCACTGATAAACCATCCCGGTCTGTAAACTGGTCACTTTCCAAACCATCCATCCCCAGAATTCCACCGACACAAGGCTATGGGTCCAGCAAACTATTATATGTGATTTGGGATGACGGAAGTAGCTTGCATCACAAATTCCTTAAAATTTAAATATATTGTCTTGTTAGAAGGCCTTTGGCTGTGCCCCATCCTCCCCTGAAACTTCTAACTGGTTCCATATCTCTGCACAGTCTTCCGTCCCCGTATTGCTAAGCCCTTCTCTCCATTAGTCCAATCACCTGAAGCCTACCTGGCCACGCACAGCAGTCTCCTGAGCATCCACTCACATACACGTACCCATCTTGTTTGGAGGGATTCTGGTACTTGTTAAAGTTACATTTTTCCCATCCTCATTATATTGCCCTTGGTGTTTGGTACCCCAAGCGATTACCTTTTTTTTTTATTTCACAACTGCTGACAGCTTTCTTCACCACAGTCAATGGACTTTACAAACACAGGTCAGCAGGACTATCCCTGGGACAAAAGAAACACAGCCACACATGTGATCTTATAGTCCCCTGGCATCATCTTCATACTTGTGCAAGAGCCTCCCAAGTGGAGACGTAGTCTGAAGGAGAGAGTGAGAGACCACGTGAGCAGACAGGTCACTTCTCAATAGCCATAGAGTTTGAATTACTTAGGTGGCCCTTAAGTAAACGAGAGTCTTCAGTAGTATGCACTTGAGGTTCTCAGTTGTGGCTAGAAAATGCTCGTTATGAAATCACAGATGCTCCTTACAAAACCCGGGGAGTTCCGTCACTTGCTCTTTCTTGCCTTTGGAGAGTTTTCTGATTAGGCTCTGGTTCGAGGATAAATCCTAACACCCAATGAGCAAGCCTTTACCTGGCCCAGCACCTGAGATAAATGCGAAATCACAGTGAGTGCCCTTCAGAAATTACAGAGATAAATACAGCCTCATATTATGCTGGGCCAGGGAGTCCATGAAGTGCTTGGACTTACACCTTCCACCCACCAGCTGAGAGTGTTTTATCAGCACTTCACTGATGTGGTTCCCAATGAAGGTCAGAAAGTTAAACGTATTGCCCAGCAGCCAGGGTTGATAGTTCATGTCTTGATCTTATCACCGGGCCTCTTTTTCCCATTCCAATTGCTTTTTGAGGACTTAGAACTGCTCACATGGGGGAACTGTTTGCAGTGAGTAGGAACCTAAGTAAAAATAAAAATCAAGCTGTGTAAGGCAGAAACACAGCATCTGAAACACAATTTTGCAGTTCGCTCCCCAAATATGGAATCTAACCCATCCATTTCTGTCAGAGTGATGTGACCCAATAGCAAAGTCGTTATTTTTTTTTTTTCCTGTCTTTGGTTCCTCTTTCTCAGACATCAAAGTCTAGCCTGTTTTCAAACAGGTGCCTGTCGAAGGGATCCACTTTTGCTTTCCCACCTTCCCTTCAAATAGAATGATGGCAGCAGCTTCACAGCAGCTGTGTAAAGGAATCCACACGTGAAATAGAGTCACTGAAAGCGAACATGCACCTAGATCCTTCATCTTCGTAAGCAAGATAACACAGTATGTTCTCATATCTCCAAATTCATGAATACCATAGTATATGATTTCTTTGATTTCCTTATGTATAAAGCAGAGGATCTCAACAACAGCATTACTGATATTTTGGGCCAGGTAATTCTTTATTGTAAGGGTTATCCTGTGTGTGTAGGACGTTAGGCAGCATCCCTAGCCTCTACCCCACTAGATTTCAGTAGCACAGCCCCCTGCCCAGTTGTGATAAGCAAAGATATCTTCAGACATTGCCACCTGTCCCCTGTGGAGTCAGTGACCCCCTTGTTCCGGTTGAGAACCACTGATGTAAAGTGAGGCTAACGTGTCCTTCTGTAGGGTGCTAGGAGGATTAAAGGGAATTGTGTGCTAGTCGAGACTAAGAAATCTGCAAGTCATGAAAACTGGGAGGCCGGCAGCATTCACCCACAAACGGATTGACCTGACTCAAACACCAAACTCATAACGCCGGATTAGTCTTAGCAAGAGTACGTTAAGTCCATTTCACAAAGGTCCTTAAAAACAGTTGAACCAGGAGCTATTACACAGGCAAAGAGTACGGGTCTCCTAGTGTCTCAGGTACTTTGGATGTGCAGGCGTGCCTAGCATCTTACATCATTTCCTTTTTGAATGTCACAGTTTAGATTGTGAGGATTTTCTCTCTCTCTTTCTGGAATAGCACCTGGCCCTTAGTATACATGTGCTAAAAAATAATGTTTAAGAGTTGGGGAAGAGAGAGGGAGGACAGCCTCTCAAGGGGAGAGCCCCAAGACATAGGGGTCACCTAGGCACAGGCTGAACGTCAGCATCCTTATATTAACTCCCTGGTTCTACCCCAAGCTGGGTTTGCATCTTGACCCTAAGAGCCACCTAACTGTGGAAACTTGGCAGCTTGCTTTACTGTCGTGTGCCTCAGCTTCCTCATCCGTAAAGTGGGGATATTAACAGTACACTTCTCATAGGATTGTAGTGAGGACTACATAAAGTGATGTATGAAAAGTGTGTGCCTGCTCCATGTCACTCAGTTAACCTTAGCTAATAGGATTGTTATTGTCGTCATCATCACTGTCATTATAATTAGAGTGCGAAATAGATTTATTGTGGATCGTAGGTGCAGAAGGTTGAGTTAATCACACTGTTCAGGTCGTGACCCGTTTTTATTATGGATCTGTACAAGGTTCTACTCTTCAGTTTGTATTTGCTTCCTTTCATTCTCGTATCCTACGTCCACCACCCTTCCCCCCACCATAGAAAATCATTCGAATGTATTTATTGAGTATCTTTTTCTGCACGTGTTCTTACGAAATACATATTGTTTTATATGCACGTATCTTTAATTTACACGAGCAGTATTATGCTGTGTCTGATTTTTCATAGTCTTTTCACTCAGCCTGTTGCTGCTCGTTCCTACAATCCTTCGCAGTTAACATGATGGTCAGTGATGTACACCAAGCATTTTACTTTTGTATTCTCCCATTGATAAGAACCCAAATGGCCTCCAGCTCTCCTCAAGTAACACAACAGTGAATGTCGTCATACATAAACCCTTAAGGTAACATGAGAAGATTTACTTGGAGTATACACTGTTCACCCATTCCTGTCAAACAGAAACCGAAATACGAAAGCATTCCAAATTTTCAGTCTTACCACACTGATATCACTGTTGCCTGCGGTTTCGTTCAGAGCAATCACATCAGTATATGAAGAGGATGACAGTGATAACTACATCTGTTTATTACGTGTTTTTTATATGCTGGATGTTTTATACGTTGGGGGTCCCCCAAACCGCCCTCAGGTTCGGTAAGGCTCTAAGAGAACTCCCAGGAAGGACTCCGCGTATAGTCACACTCATGGCTGGAAGTTAATTCAGAAAATGATACCAAGCGCAATCCACAAAGCAAAAATGTGCACAAGGGGAAGTCCAGAGGAAACCAGTGCACACATCCAGAGTCCTGTCGCAGTGGAGTCGCACCAGACGCACTTCATTCTCCCAGCTACGAGCTGTGACAACCCTTGTGAAATGTTGCCAAACAGGGAAGCTCATTAGAGACTGCGTGCAGGGCTTTTACTGGGGCTGGTCACGTAGGCAGCCTGTGCCTGGGAGGCACCAGAATTCCAGAAGGAAAGCAGCTGTACAGCATAAACCGTGCTGTTCATACAGTTTGGAAACAGCGAGCCATTCTTATCAGTTCTGGGAATGGTGGGAAGCCCCTCAAATTGAAGTTTGCAGATGCCAGCCAAGGGCCATCCTTACAAGCGGGCCTGTTAAAGGATAGCAGTCAGGCCCAGCCATGTTAACTCTTTTCTGCACACTTATTTTCATTACTTGCCAGTGCACACAATGGCAGGAAAGCAGATGAGGACATTCCCTTTTTAAAATGAGGACGCTGAGGCTCAGAGGAGTTAAGTAACTTGCTCCAGGTCACTGAGCTAAAGAGAAAAAGAGCCAAGACGTACCCCAGTCTCCCTCGAAAGCCGTCTCGTTTTTCAGCTGCTTTCAAAAATTGACAGGTATCTCTGCCATTAATTTAGGCTTGTCCCTAGTAATTAGACACACCAGATTTGACAGTCTGTTTCTTTGCTGAAAATAGCTTGACCTGTTATTTCTTATTTTGGAAGCGGTTTCTGGGAATAACCTTAAGTACAATTGACATAAGTACAGGGCATAGCCGTTGCTACAATCCTGAGTAAGGACCACTTTTCTTAGACTACTTAGATGATGTGCATCTTGAACCACAGAGAGCAAAAGCTAAAATATTTCTAAAACAACACATAAAAAGTTGGTTTAGGGCTTCCCTGGTGGCGCAGTGGTTGAGAGTCCGCCTGCCGATGCAGGGGACGCGGGTTCGTGCCCCGGTCCGGGAGGATCCCACGTGCCGCGGAGCGGCTGGGCCCGTGAGCCATGGCCGCTGAGCCTGCGCGTCCGGAGCCTGCGCTCCGCAACGGGAGAGGCCACCACAGTGAGAGGCCCGCGTACCGCACAAACAAAAAAGTTGGTTTAATTTCTAAGTTGCAGTCAATTTAGAAAATAAATGGTGTCTCTTTTCTGGTTGAGAAAGAAGAACTCCTGGCCACACGTTAAGCACTCGGCATCCACTATCCTCATCACAGATGCGGACACCAACGCGTGCAGATGTTAAACTTGCCAGATGCTACCTAATTAGTAAATGGTGGGACAGGGATTGAATCCCAGCAGATGCCAAAGCCATGTCTTCCTACCATGTGCTTTACTACCCTCCCCCAAACACTATTCTCGTGGTGATCCAGGGCAAACCAGGATGGAGAAACAAATCACCGTGAACTAAGCAGGAGAACGAAGGACCAAGTTGGCAACTGACCCACCTTAAACCCCAGCTCAGCACTGGCTTGGCAAGTGAGCGTTTATGCCTTGGTGCTGTTGTTTCTGAAACGAGGCTAACCTTCCCTGCGCTACCAGCTGTACAGTATTATTGTGGAGATCGAATAGGACAACAGGTGTAGAAGTGATTCGAACATTTTAGAAGGGCTTATATCAGATATGGCTCCTTTAGTTGCATGTGTCTTTGGGCACAAAGGTCTTTTATCGGCATAAAACTGAAAACTCTGGGAGGAAGTCTGTCAACGTGGGAAGCTGCATAAAAGCGCTGAAACAATGCTAACACAAGTTCCTTTCTCCCTGGCCAGCTTTCAGGCTCCTTTTTCCTTCATGGAAGCCCCTTTCTCAAAAGCATCTCCCCTTTTGGTTACCAGGTGGACATAGCAGTCACTGACCTTGCTGTCTCTGCGTGCCAAATATCTCAGGGAAGACAGGAGCAGTTTCTGATAGAGCTCAAAATGAGATGCCCAGATTTAAGTCTTATTGCCTGTGATTGGCCTCAGTTGGGTAACACGCTGCGTTTTAAACCATTCACTGGTACCAGGAGATGCCTAATGCTCATTGACTATGCCCAGGCCACGATCCCACCCTTGTAGCTGAGGGTGGAACCAACAGCATCAGAACCACTTGGAAAGGCAGTGTAAAAGGGTTGGTCTCCAAGTGGTGATTACACTGATAATGAAATCCAGTGGCATCCTAGCAATGCTATAGGTACATAATCTTAAAACATCATAGATCTAAGAATGCAGTGAATCCCACAACCTGGCTGGTATGTAACAGGCAAAACTGATATGCTCATTTCTGAACATTGCATTTAGGGCAGAGGGACGGCTCCCCACAGACTCACACCATTGATTAAACATGCAGACGGAAATGCATTTCAGCAGTGCAGGAACTCCCTCTTTCTCCAATCTCATTTAAGTCTTTATTTTTCAGCTCTTGTCATATTGGCCCACTTAGGAAAGGGTAACTGTATAAGGTAAATTACAAAGATAGTGTTTAATTCGTTTTGGTTTCGAAGCAAGGTATTTGCTGCAAACCTGGCCAGCCTCGCTGATGGACAGTAATGAATGAGCCTGAGATTAAAACATCTGTCACTGTCAAGCAGGGTCGAGTCAGGGTGGGAATTGGCTCATCACCGGGAACGTGATGATGGCCACAGAAAAGCCAAATTAGCCAAACTTAATGTCCCCCAATCATTAGGCGATCGAGCTGACAGTTATGGGTCGCAAACATGCACCAGTGAGCAGTAATGAAGTTGCTACCAGATCAGTTCAGCATAGGTTTTTCAGGCTACTTAGCTAGACAAAAATGTTAATCAGAGAAACATGTATTCATTAAAGGTGTGTAAGAGCTGGAGGAGAAAATTGGCTCAGTCATTGAGGAGGTAAAATTATAGCTGCCAAGGAAGTCATCTCGGCTTTGAAAAATCATTCCTCAATTTACTGTATCTCTTTAGAAAACAGTCTGGTTACACTTAAAGGGTGTCACGTGGTCTTTTTTCTTCAGATCTGATTATTGTAAAGGAGAGATCATCCGCAGAGCAATGTATAATAAAAGGAAATGCTTATCTCATTTTATCCCCAGAGGATAAATTAATTCCTCTAGAAATGTTCTTTCACTTTGATTCATGGACTGTCAGAATCGAAACAGTTCTTGGGGATTATCTGATTCAGGCCATTCTCTTTTCAAGAAGAAAAATGACACACAGAGAGGCTCTATCACTTGCTCAAAGCCACACAGCTTAGCACCTTTTAATTTGTGCCTTGGACACCACACTCCCTGTGTAGTCGATGGAGTGTAACATGTGAATTAAGTATTGCAAGAGGTATTTCCCCTCTTTGTCACTAGGCTAAGGACATCCACAGACATTTTTACAGAGAGACGTTTATCTCGAAAGATTATGATCTAGCTGTACTTGTAATGGTGAGGAAAATGAAAAATCTATATGATGGACAGATATAATTTGACTTTACTTCTTGGCATAGGATGATACATGTGAAAGGGCTAGAATTAATGAGTGCTGTTTAGATATCAGCTCTTGCTACATCAAGTACTAAAATGATTTTCTCTGTATGATCTTGAATATGTCTTTGGCAAGGGATATGCTGATATAGGCATTCCTTTCCAAGTTCTATGTCCTGTTACCAGCATGTGTCACCAGAGTCCAATTATGCTAACATCCATGGGTTATGAACTGCTTTATGAATTAATTTATCCATTCCTCCATCCATTTATTAATCCTACAGATGTTCCTGAAGATGCTTGAGGTGGGAAACATTGTTCAATTTAAGTCTTTGGAGAATTCTCTGTGGGTTGAGAGGGAGACCCTTGGCTCCCATTATTTGCCTAAGGTATTTTCTGTCCAAAAGCCTTCAGTCCTCCTCCTGAGGTGCAATTCTGTTCATCTTCCAGTGCTTATTTGAAGATAAGCACTGGAAGATGAATACTTAGAAGAAATAGTAAGTAGCCGTCCCAGGCTCCCACACCAAGTAAGAACCCTTCCCGTGTGCCCACGCCAGCACCATAAGCCTATATTTATCATGGCAGCTGTCACTCAGATTTAATCTGCCTGATTTCCTGCCTCTCTCGCTAGAATACAGTGTCTCAAAATGTGATCCCCACACCACTCATATCCAAATCACCTGGACTGTTTGTTAAAAATTCAAATTTGTTGGTTGTTCCCCAGAGTTAGAGGGGAAGAGGTTTAAAGTGCATTTTAGCAAGTTTCTTAGATGATTCCTATACATGATAAGGTCTGAAAGCATGGTCTTATCCTCTCACAGCTCCTCTAAGAATGGACATGCACGTAAAGTACTCACTAGGCATTTATGGAATGAATGAATGAATAAATAAGTGAATCCTGATCATAAGAAGTAAGTAGTGAGGTCATGTAGCAAGAACATTCCTAAAGACTTTCACTTCTAGCTTTGCTAGTATATGATCCCATTTCTTATCTCTGATGCCGCAGAAGCTTATTTAGAAGTAATAAAATTCTGAAAGTTAAAAGGTTCTTTGAAGATCCTCCAATCCACCACTGTGGCTGAGATAGCAGATTGAAAGAGACTTGCCTAAGATCACAGAGCACATTGATGGCAGAGGCTGCATCAGCGCCCATGCTTTCACTGAAGTTCATCACCTTTCCCTTTACACTGTGCTCCCACTGCTGTGGTTTAACCGGTGAAGGAGCAAACTGTTCTTGTTGCTGTACCTCTCAAGGAGAGATGTAAACTCTCTTCCATTTTATAAAGAATTAGAAACTTATGAAAGTTGTGATAGTTCCCAGATAACTAACATCCATCCCTCCTAGAGATTCCTCCTTTATAGCTAAGCAACGCAGCCAAGTGTGGTTTATGGAGAGGTTCTTATCAAAATGTCAGGGTGCTGTTGCTTTCGAGCTGTAACAAACAATTGGGAAGTCGAGTTTCATGGAATGGGAGCACATCGTGGTTTGAACTGCCACTTATTCCACTGTGTTCCGTATTTTATTCACTCCCGTTCAGGCATCACGATTTTTGCTATAGTCAAATACCAAACATTTTCCTTTGAATGAACTTTTATAAGTTGGATTCACCCTGAATGGTAGTATTTATGGAATCTCAAGTTTGATGTACTCGTTTTTTCTCATATCTATTTTAAAGTATTATTTTAAATGCCATCCTTGTATGTCATCTTACATATAATCAGTCATCCAGGCTTCACACTTTGGGATACAGCAACCTCATTATTTTAGTTGGGCTCTCTGATCTCCCATTACACGCCAAAGAGGACTATTCCCGAACTTCGGGAAGAAATTTTTATAGTCAAATTTAAGTGAAGCTAAATGAAAGAGTCATCTTAAGTCCTTTGCAGTATTGTGTCTGGCAAGGCACATTTGACAGTCTTCTATGTGAATATCATGCCCAGAGCTATTTGGTTATTTTTAAGAAATGACAGATGACACAAAGGTTGCTAAGGTAGAAATTAAAGTTTCTTTGTATGTCTGGCAAATTTTATAGCATATAAAGGCTGTTTCATTGCTGTGATTAAACCATGCAAACTGTTGCATTAGCGTCTAAATTTTACATCATTCTTAAGAAAACAAAGTCCTGGTAACAGATGGAAATGATTGATATTTATCTAGAAACAAAGGGAAATCCCAATTTTACCAGTAGATGTTTAAATCTGGACCAGAGACGGAGGGGCAATTCAGGGAAATGAAGGAGGTATGTATATTCCACTTCCAAGAGTGACATTAGCTATCGTCTCTCCATACACACAGACACACACACACACACACACACACACGTATACATAGAGAGATAGGTATATATAGATATATATAGACATATAGAGATGTATAGATATATATAGCTAGAGATACATGAGTAAAAATAGGTGTGTGTGTATAAACACACAATGTATTTTTTTAACTTCTGGAAATGATAACCTAGTTAAAGTTTTGGAATCATCTCTTTGGACTCGTTACAAGGGGGTGTTTGAATAAGCACTCCAGATTGTTTCTAGCTGCACATTTTCTAGGTTTGAAGCAGAGAAGCTCTGAGAAACCTGGCAGCCTAAAGAAAATTACATTTAGAGGGACCGGCACCTTATGCCTAAGCGTGCTACCTAGAGGATGCATCGCATCAGGAAGGCTGACTTTGCAACCTGCAAACGGTAGCACACTCGAGTGGGAGCTTAAGGATCTCCGTGAGGGTTTTGAATTAGGAGAGCATATTTGTCAGATTTAGGGAGAGTAGGAAATCGAGCATTTTTGGAAAACCATAAATGAGTTAATGTAGTGTTGAGGACAAGCTGTGAATTGGCCTCTCACAGGAGGTTTGTAGTAATAACCTGCTATAAAAATTACCACTGCCTTTCCAGCAGTTTTCACCGTATGCTTCTGCTCCGAGAGCTGGCGTTCTCTGGCAGTCACTGTAGCTTCAGGACCTATTATTCTGTGAGGTGGACTTTGGCTCCGTTTTCTGTGTGCTTTCAGGTGGGCAGTTTGCAGCGAGGGAGGGAAGCCTGTGGGGAGGTAAGTAAAGGTTGCAAAAATCTTGTTCAAAAGATAGTTTTCATGGGTAACAGCAAGGCGACCATAGCTGGAGAGGCGTTGATACTTCTGAATGACAGAAGGGAAAGTTCCCCTCAACTCCTACCCCTCCCAGGAAGCTTTCTTTCACTCCTCCAGCTCGCGCTGTGCTCCCCTCTTTATATAATTCTGGAGTACTGTAATCTCTAGTGCGATACTTAGCAATTAGTCCTCTTCTACCGTGTCATTTGTCTTCTCCATTCCTCACGGGAAACCCTCATCAAATGGTGTCCCATTCTCTACATTTTAAAAAGTCTTTTGTACCCTTTATAGCACCTCGTTTAATTATGACAGCTGAATAGGCTCATAATAATAATAGCTACCGTGGAAATCAGAGTAATAATAACGGTCATAACAACTTACATTTATTGAATGCGTTTTAGGGGGCAGACACTGTTTAAGCTTTCCAGGAATTGACTCCTGATTTAATCTTTCAAAAACCCTAAGGGGGTTACTTTTATCTCCTTCATTGAGGACAAGAAGTGTTAAGTAAGTTGCCCAAAGTCAGAGTGAATACTCAAGCCCAGGCGATCTGCCTGCACAGGCCCCGCTTCTAACCTCTGGGCCCTCTTTCCGCGGGTGGTGGAAACTAAGGAATAGCAGCTGACTCTGCTTTCTAGAGAAGGTAGGCTGCTTCAGGCACCGTCCCAAGTACCTTCAAGGTATAAACCCATTTAATACAGTAACCCAATGAGATGGGCACCCTTCCCCATCCCCCCTTCCACTGGAGGAAACTTAGGTTCAGAGAGGGTATTAGTGACTCACTGTCATGCAGCTATAAGTGGAACAGCCGGGGAGCCTGTTCTCTTAACCACTGTTAAGACATTGTCTTCAAGACATATTTGAGATTCACCTGGGTGGTTTACACCTATTATTTACTTGAAGAATCCTCCTTGGGGAGGCTCGCCCCTTTCTCAAGACGAATGGATTCTTCCTGGTTTTCTATCTTGATCTAGGGTAGTGTTTCCCAATCCTTTTTTCATTATTGTCCCCTTGCGGATCCTGCTTACGTCTTTATTCATCATCATGCCCTCCCAACCAGGAAGTGTTACTACGGTAGATATACTATATATCTGCTTATATGTTATATGTATATCTTTGCCTTATGCATGAAAAGAAGAAATTTTAGCTACCAAGAACTTATTTTCATCCCTATTTGGGGGTGATATACTTTACAGCCCCAGTGATAATCCATGGGTGAGTCTTTCTGGCGTCCCATTTTAAGCTGTTTGGCAGGAGCTTTTGAAAAGTGAAGAACAGTAAAATGTTGATTAAACTAAGAGCTCACTGTGTAGGATGCTACACTTAATTAGCCAGGAATCCTTTATGCCTGCATCCTTCTTGAATACCTTGCCTGGTTGTATCAGATTGCGTGGGAAGAGATAGAAATGAGCAAGATTTGCCTTCCGTGCCTTCCACTCAGTCTTTTGAGGCCCGGAACTCATAGAAGACCCATCCTGCAGAACATGAGTTGCCCTTTTTGTTGACGTAAAATTCACATAAACTAAAATTAAGCATTTTAAAGTTAACAATTCAGTGGTATCTAGTATATTCAAAATGTTGTGCAACTGCCATCCCCCTGCCCCAGAACAATTATCCTCATCCCAAAAAGGAAACCCTGCACCCAGTAAGCAGTCACTCTCTGTTCCCTCAGTCCCAGCACCCACCACCCTGCATCTGTTGCTCTTCATTTGCTCTTTCATATACTTCATAGAAATGGAATCATATACTAAGTAGTCTTTCGTGTCTGGTTTTCTAAACCTAGCATAGTGCTTCATTCATGTTATAGCACAGATCAGTACGTCATTCCTTTTTATGGCTGGATAATATTCCTTCTTATGACTAATGCCACATTTTGTTTATCCATTTATCAGTTGATGGACACATGGCTTGTTTCCACCTTATGGCTATTAGGAATAATGCTGCTATGAATAATTTGTTTGCAATTTTTTGTGTGGGTATGTGTTTTCAATTTTCTGGGGTATTGAGTGCAATTGATGGATCCTATGGTAACTCTAATTTTAACATTTTGAGAAACTGTCAAACTCTTTTCCATAGTGGCTGTACCATGTTTCATTCCCACCAGCAACGTAAAAGGGTTCCAGTTTTCCCACATCCTCACCAACACGCATCATTCATCTTTTTTATTATTGCCATCCTACTGTGTGTGAAGTGATATCTCATTGTAGTCTTGGTTTACATTTCCCTAAAGACTGATGATGTTTAAGATTAATGATGTTGAACAGCATTTCATGTGTTTATTGGCCATTTGATACATCCTCTTTGGAGGAATATCTTTTACAATCATTTCCCCCAGCCACCCATTTTAAAAATCAGGTTGTCTTTTTTTTTTTTTTTTTTTTTTTTGCGGTACGCGGGCCCCTCACCGTTGTGGCCTCTCCTGTTGCGGAGCACAGGCTCCGGACGCTCAGGCTCAGCGGCCATGGCTCACGGGCCCAGCCGCTCCACGGCATGTGGGATCCTCCCGGACCGGGGCACGAACCCGTGTCCCCTGCATCGGCAGGCAGGCGGACTCCCAACCGCTGCGCCACCAGGGAAGCCCCAGGTTGTCTTTTTAGTGTTGTAAGAAGTCTTTATATATTCTAGATACTAGACCTTAATCAGATATATGATTTGCAAATATTTCCTCCCAGTTTATGAATCATCGTTTTACTTTCCTGATGGTGTCTTTTGAAGCACAATAATTTTTAGTTTTGGTAAAGTACAAATCACTGACTCTTTTCTTGCCTGTGCTTTTGGTGTCATATTGAGATACATTAACATTTTAATGGGCTTTTTGCAGCTATTAAACTCTTAACCTAAAGGATTGAAACTTTAATCCTAGGATTTCGGGCCCTGTAGTAGGAGGGGTCAATACAAGTTTTGGTGGGAGTGGAATGTCTTTTGCAGGAATATCTTTCAAGTCAACACATCATCAGCCACCTACTCTGAACATAGCAAAGCCACTCTGAGAATACAGGAAATGAACCTCTAACAAGTATAGCATGCTGGTCATACGTATAGCTTTGGAGGCAAACAGACCTGAATTTGAATCAATCACTTACTTGCTAGCTGTGTGTCCTTAAGCAAGTTAATAAACCTCTCTTAGTTTTCTTGTTCTGTAAAGCAAAGATGGTAATACTCTCCTTCATAAGGACAGTTTGTAAATAGCTTAATACAGCATGTGGTACATAGTGCATACTTGACAAATGCAATTGTTGGGTATGTTATGGTACAAAACCAAAACGAATGATTATTCCCACATTCAGTGCTTCTGCATTATCTACGCAACAGTTCTTCTTTTAATGTGACTAATTGCAATGTGATTGCACAGATAAGCCTGCATTTGCAATCACAATCTGCCACTGCCATGTAGCTCAGTCTTTCCCCATGGGTTGTATAATGAGAGACCTATTGGTCACCTGTGTAAATGCAGGGACAGTTCCCCTAGAAACGTTTGTGGAATCCAGCCAAGGCGGTTTCCTCACCTCAATCCCGTGCAATTCATTACTAGGACGGCATTAGGCCTTGGGGTTAATTTCATGCACTCTCTGAGTGCTGCAAATGGGTAAATTGCCGACAGTCACCCAAGTTACAAATGGCTGATTTGGACGGAAGGAAGGACTCTTGTGACTCTGCACTGTCAGAAGAGCACTTTCCTCACTGTGAAATTAACTCCTTATCCAAGGAGGGAGCTAGCAGGTTGTGTGTGAGAGTTGGAAGCTTCCAAATCTGGCAGTCCACTTTAGCCCCAAATAATGGTGCACTTTCTGGGGCGGCAGGAACAATTTAACGGGGTTCAGTAGGACAAAACACTAGATTTAGCTCAAACGGTGGCAGCAGCATTGTTTCTTCAGAGGCGGGGGTGATTGAGTGTAATTCTTCTAAGAAATGGTGCATTCTGTTTCTTTATTCTCTGAGCTAATGAAATTTATGCTGATCAGTTGAGTGTGTTCTGCAGGTGTGACTGCATTAAACAGTAAGGATTCTAAAGATGCTCTTAACCCTAGGAGTCAGGCTAATAGCATACAAAGCGTTGAAATGGAATTGGAGTACCCTGTTTTAAACCTCTACCACACCCCATCTCTGGACCTTCCAAATATCTCTGCATCTCTGGAGGTCTGTTTTCGTAACTGCAATGGGAAGATTGGAGTGAAAAAATTCTTTAGGTGGTTGTTAAATTGTTTCATTTTTCAACAGCAATGCGTATGCACCGTAGGATAAAATTCACAAGTACGGATACAAGAGTATTTTTCAGCCTACGTTATACCTGCAGCTTTGCAGCCTTCTCCTTTCTCTTTCCATGATATGTTACGAGAGAGTCCCCAAGTTTTCAAGCATCTTTATGACTATCATTTATAATCTTGCTTAATAAGCCCTCATTTTCTAGTTATTCATCCGGGTAAAAGTCCTTTGGCTTCTATTATAAATGCTCTGAATTGTATTATAAGTTAATAAACGGAGTTTAAATCCTTACCTTGTATCAAGTACCATGCCACGTGTTGGGGATATGATAGAGACTAAGACAGAAAATGTTCCTAGTGGTGGTGACAGGTAGTAAACAGAAGAACAAATAAAACAATTTCAGTATGTAGTTGGCATTGCTTTATGTTTTCTTTTTTTTAAGGACATAGACAGCTTGTGTTCAAGCAAAAGACGAAGTGGATCTGCTTTAGGGGGGATTATGTTTCCATGCAGGTAGCCTTCTTTCCATCTTTGTGGCTTATTTGCTTTTAATATATGCTCATATTTGAGATTAATTCTGTACAGGGTAATAATAATTTCACAGACCCTTGGTAGAATGCATGGCTACATTCTTGTTGGAAACAGTTTTGCCAACATGAGTCAGCCACAGCAACGTGTAGTTCTGCATTGGTCCCACCCCAGGAGTTAGTAGACTGCATCTCCATCCCCATTGTCGGGAACTGTTAGTGTTAGAGGTTGGATTGGGCTGACTAGAGGCTGAGCTCTTGCCCGTCTCTTGCAGTTTTGGTTTCAGGTTCATGTTTTACTAGGCACTGCTGATTGCATGTAAATAACACTCTTGTAAAGACTCCAGGACCAGGGAGGGGGAACACAGGATCCATTCTAGTCTCTGGCACTAACTTGCTGTGTGTCATTGCGAGAGTCACAAAACTTTTCTGGGATTCAGTTCCTGAAGCTGTAAAAAGGAGGGGGTGACTTGGCATGCCATGGCATCTAGATTTCATCCCATGTGCCATGTGTAGTATGGAACACTGAGTGAGGGCCCAGTGAGAAAGGATGCCACAGATGATCATGTCTGCCATTGGTAAGGCGGAGGGGAAGTTGTGGCTTCCTTGACTTGCATCTGCCAACCCTGAATTAGATAATCTTTCTAGTTCCTCATCTAGCTACAGAAATCTTCTACCTTGATCAATAAGAATCTCAGCTGGTTGAGATTATCTGCCTTCTGAAGGTTACCTTTAAAAAACTGATTCTTGCTGATTTGGGATGTCCCACCAGGTTTTCAAAACTTTTCCTGTATGTGTGTGTTTGTGTGTGTGTGTGTGTGTGTGTGTGTGTGTGTGTTTGCTTCTCCTTCTAGCTGGTGTGTGTGTGTGTGTGTGTTTGCTTTTCCTTCTAGCTCTCAACTAATCGTCATTCAAGGAATGACTGTCAGGCTTTGTATATATCCTCAAGAGCCCGAGAACCCTGCTCAGAAAATAACATTTCTATCTTCGGGGATAGACAGGCTGCCTCTGCTGAAATGCTGAGCTTAGACTGTAGTTAGGCTACCAGATGTGTTGTGATACAAGAGACAGTTTGAACTTTTTCCCAACGGAGCCTCCAACGATGCCAGTTGACAGAGCACAGCTGGCCTCGTGCTCAGAGACTTGCTTCCTTCTGAGAGATGATTTAGTTGAAAAGGTTGACTGTCCCGAGCATGGGAATCTTTCTGTGCCTCCCCCACCTCTACCCCCTCCTCCAGAGATTCCTGCCACCCAAACAAGTGTTCCCATCAGAGAATGGTCCTCCTCTTCAAGTATCCTAAACCACTTTTCCTTTCTGCAGAGATTGTGGTTAATTTCATTCTAGTATATAATGGATGAAGCACATTCAGCCCGAAAATGTATCTATCCACTGTAATTACTTCAACATTTTTAAGCTTAGAAAATGGTTACAGAAAGAACTCATTTTGCATCTATAACTAAGAATGCTCCGTGTGTTTTTACAAGAGGATAATAAAGACGTAAATGGGATAGATGGGGCTAAGTAGTTTTACAGATGGTGGTTGCATATTAAAGATGAAATCGCTGTCTGTAGATAAAACCACTTTTACAGTAACTAGGTTACTGCTTTATCTCAATTTAGGTGTAATTGAGAGCATTAGCGTTCTTCATAATAGCCCAATGAGCGTTGCTGCAGACTGTAAACAGGGCTGCATGGAATGCTAACTGATGGATTTCCTTTGCCACTGATAGGCCCTAGCTTAAAAGGTCACTCTAGAAACTCTGCTGGTTTCCAGTTCTTCACTTTGACTTCTCTGATCCAGAGGATTTTAGAAAGATCTTATGGGGCTCCATCCGGAGGTGGCAAATATCTCAGTTTTCATTGTCGTGTGTTGTGCAAGTGTGTTTGTATAATGCACTGATGTGTTTTGGTCTCCAGTGTTGGTTTTTCCTTTTCATATTTTTATCAGAAATGACTATATTTGGCCCCAACTAAAAATCTCTAGATCTTGGCCTTCCATCTTCCTGGTAAAATGAGAACCGTAAAGTCAAAATGATTACAAAATAGGAATTTATCTTGAAGTGCATTCATTTGATTTGAGGATGAGAAAACAAATTAGAAAATAAAAAATATCACCTGGGAAGGGAGAAGTAAAACTCTAACTTCCCACCTTTATTGTACCCATCACTTCCCTCAGTCTGGAGTCCATGATGGGAAAGAGGCAATACAGTAGCATGATTAGAAGTGAGGTCTAAGGAGCTAGACTGCTGGGTTTAAGTCCTCCCACTACTGTCTACTGCCTCGGTGACCTTGGACAAGTCCCTTGATCTCTTTGTGCTTTGCTTTCCTTCTCTGCAAACTGACGTCATCATAGTATCAATCACATAGGATTCCTGCAAGGATTAAGTGGACTTATTCGTGTAAAACTGTGGGAGCAGTCCTAACACAGTGATAACTCCATAATGTCACATTCCCATATGCACGCACGCATGCACACGTGTGCGCACGCACATATTATGTTTTCACCATCACATGCTCTTGAGATACTTTTATTTATTAATTCCTTAACCAAATTTTGGGGGTTACATAGTGTGTGCCATGTAGTATGTCAGTTGCTAGGGACAGTAAGTTGTAAAAACACAGTTTCCAACTCTAGTAGTTCTAAAGCAAATATAAGCTCCGAAAAAGCAGGGGCCTTGTCATTCTAGACCAGCATCCTCAGCGCCTGGCACATGGTTGGTGCCAAGAAAGAGACTTGGTAAGTGGATGAATTGGCTCCGCCGAGGTCCTGAGCTCCACCCCCAGAAGCTCAGGAAATACAGGCACAGAAGATGTTGCCCCCAAAGCAAAATGGTCTTACTTTTGTCCAAAGAAGGCAGAATAGATGCTCAGCCTCAAAACTCAGTGTCCTCTGCAGACACAGGAAAAGTTAAGGATGTTTGGGGGAAGCTGCCATAAGACAAAGTAAGTCACAAAGGCAGTTGCTGTGAGCCAGGAGGGTAAGAGAAGCTCACTGTAGGAATGAAAATTCTGATGGACCTGAAGGTGTGGGGAGGGATTTGATGGCTGAAGACAACTGGGACAGCACTGTTATTATAAGGTGAAGAAGAAGGAGAAGCCAAGACATTTGGCCAGCTTCAGGATTGCAGAGGAAATCAAATCGTATTCAAAAGTCCCTTTCATCTTCTGGTTTTGCAGTGTATTTTGTGATTTCCGCCAACAGGTTTACTGTCCTAATCAAACATATTCTAGGCAACCATTCAGAAATACAGTATGTAGGAGAAGGGGACAGATGGCTGGAGTTCTGTTTCCCTTCGCTGGCCCAAAGAGCTGGGTCCCGGAGAAGGCCAGCTGGGTAGGAATAATTGTGCAAATTAGCCCTTGGTAAAATTCTTGGAATGGAATGATTTTCTGAGGATGAGATAATGTGGGAAAGAATATGAATCCCGGGCCCCTCGCATTAGAGCCCAGCTATAGAATCATGGAATTTTAGGGTTGGAAGAGATCTAAAAGCCCTCCACTCCAACACCTTTATTTTATAGATAGGGAAACAGAGACCTAGGCAAATTAAGCAAATATCTTAAGGTCACGCCTCAAACAGTGGCAGACCTAGCGCTTGAGCCCTGGTCTCTGCAAGAGATGATAGAGACCATAGGTACTGTGCCCAGGGTGCTCAGGACACAGGAGGGTATTGAACAGATACAAACAGAACTCTAGAGATGGAACAAAGTAACTTTTAAGAAGTCCACAGAGAATTTAACAGCATTTTATTGGGAGTCCTATAGAATTACAGAGATAAATATTTTTATGACATGAATTTACACTACTTCTAACTACCATCAAATCTTTCCTTAAAATATAAGATGGAGAGGTATGATTTGGGTCATATTGTCCCCATAGAAATAGAACCATATAAAATCGCCAGGATCTGACCATTCTGGACACACTGAAATGGAAATTTCTGTGATATTCACTCTAATGCAATATAACGCACGAATGAGTGCTTATTTGATAGTCTAAGAACCTAGCAGTGTGACCAGGAATAATTTATACTTCCTGAATCCCCTAACCAAATTTTCTAGTCCTGCTATGGTCATGTTGCCTTAATCGAAATTCATCTTTCTCTGGTAATCTTGGCATGCCTCATAAAATATAAATACAGTAATGGGGAACCTGGATGCTATAAAAAAATAGTAATAATATTACTAAAATGTTAAATAATAATCACTGTTTGTTACTGAGTACTTACCGTATGTCAGGTACCATGCTAAATGTTTTGTCTACATTATCATATTTAATTTGCATTGCTGCCCTATGAGGTATAGACAGTGTTTTTTAAGACCTTATTTTTTAAAACTGTTTAAGGTTCACAGTGAAACTTAGTGGAAGGTACAGAGATTTCCCCTTACATTCCCTGCCGCCCTCAATGCATATCGTCCCCCACTATCAACATCCCCCATCAGAGTGATACATTTGTTACAATTGATGAACCTCCACTGAGACGTCATAATCACCCAAGGTTCACAGTTAACATTACAGTTCACTCTGGGTGTTGTACCGTCTGTGAGTTTGAACAAACGCACAATGACATGTATCTATCAAGTATTTTCTCTGCCCTAAAAATCCTGTGCTCCTTGTATTCATGCCTCCTCTCTTCCCACCTCCAAACTCTGGCAACCACTGATCTTTTCACTGTCTCCACAGTTTTGCTTTTTCCAAAGTGCCATAGAGTTGGAATCATATGGTATGTAGCCTTTTCAGATTAGCTTCTTTCACTTAGTAATTAGTATGTAATGTTCTTCCTCCA
The DNA here is from genome assembly GCF_005190385.1 of Monodon monoceros. Lineage (NCBI taxonomy): Eukaryota > Metazoa > Chordata > Mammalia > Artiodactyla > Monodontidae > Monodon > Monodon monoceros. The sequence continues at coordinate 132,072,649 of NW_021703768.1, forward strand.
TGTCTTTTCATGGTTTGATAGCTCATTTCCTTTTAGCACCGAATAATATTCAATTGTCTAAATGTACCACAGTTTACTTGTCCATTCATCTACTGAAGAACATCTTGGTTGCTTCCAAGTTTTGGCAATTATGAATAAAGCTGCTAAAAACATCCATGAGCAGGTATTTTGTGTGTGTGTGGACATAAGTTTACAACTCCCTTGGGTAAACACCAGGAAGCAACATTGCTGTTTCCTATGGTAAGAGGATGTTTAGTTTGGCAAGAAACCACTGCACTGTCTTAAAAATTGGCTCTACCGTTTTGCATTCCCACTGGCGATGAATGCTGCTTCACGTCCTCACCAGCATTTGGACCTGTCAGTGTTCCAGATTTTGACCATTGTAATACGTGTGTAGTGATATCTTACTGGTGTTTTAATTTGCATTTCCCTGATGACATATGATGTGGAGCATCTTTTCATATGCTTATTTTTAATATGTGTGTCTGTGTGTGTGTGTGTGTGTGTGTCTTCTTTGGTGAGGTGTCTGTTAAGGTCTTTGGCCCATTTTTTAATCAGGTTGGTTGTTTTCTTTAATGCTATTTTTAATATCTAGTTTAAAGGAGAGGGATATGAGGGTCAGTGAGATTAAGCAAGTTTGCTCAAGGTCAAACCAGTTTTCAAACTCAGAAGATAGAATCCAGACACAGGTCTGTCTGGATCTAAGTCTGTACTTTTGATGCCTGCTCTATTTTACCTTTGTAAAATGCCATTCAACGGCATCCTCAAGGTTAGTCATCCTTTTCTCTGTGTGAAGCCCCCCAGTGACTGGAACCCAGAACTTCCTGCAGCACAAATATCATTGAACGGTTTCAACGGTTCAAACACGTATTCTAATTCGTCACACCCCCAGATGCGTCCCATTCACTTTCCTGCTCTGTGCACTGACTGAGCCCTGTGCTGTACTTGTTGCATAAGACATCAGTTTCAGTGTGACCACCTGCCTGCCTGAGTTTTCACAAAGTAAAATGAGATCGCATTAATTAGAACACTCTATTGGGGATGGAGTATATTGATTTCTTAATCAGAGCATGATGATGGAAAGCAGTTATTTAATTTCTTTATTAGTGTGGTCTACGGTACGGCACCGAACAGCAGCAAGCTCTCCACGGGGCATCTTTGACAATCCTGTCGTTTCACAGAGTACAGCAGCATGAGCTGGAAAGACTTAAAATATCTTAAAACATCTCACATTGCCTGGAAATTACTTTTCGGGACATTTCTGCAGATACACAAACTTACAGTCTTGGCAGTTGCCCATTCTGTGGACAGGCAATGGCCCGTGGTGATATATTTCAGCAGGGATAACCTCATTCACAGGAATGCTTAAAGTAGGCGAGAAGGTGCCTAGCCCTTACGTTGCTTTTCTGTAAGGGCTTTAGCACAGCTCTCAAAACGTTTGGTCCCTTTTTTACGATGGAGTCTGCACTGCCTAGTGGTGTGTCCTTCAGAAGCTCAGTTCAATAGGATTGAGTAGGTTTTACTCTAAAAAGAGTTCTGGGACCAGATAAGTTTATGAGACACAATGCAGCAGGTTTCGTTACTTCTTCTCAATGTTTGATTTACCTTCATTTGTCAGGTCATTTGGGTCATGTTTGTTTCACACTGGACCATGAGCTTGGAAGCTTTGTAAGGGGAGAACTCAGTCTGAATTTCCTCACCACTGAATCTCCAGTAACACCAGGCGTATTCAATATATGTTGGCAAACTGAATGAATGAACGAGTGAGTAAAGGAATGAAGTGAAGGTGGTTAGGCAAATAAGGATAAGGAGGTGGCCTGAGAATCCTCCACGAGGCGGGAAATAGGAAGACCAAAAGAATGAAAAAGAAACTAACTTCAGAATTTCTCCAAAGCTGGGCTTGCTATATAAACTCTGTGTGTCCAAGGCTGGGATTGTTTAGATTTGTAAAGATGGACGGTTATATTTATTTTTATGTTCTGAAAGCCTGAAAGTGTGTGTTCTCCAGATGGGAAGGAGGGTGGGAGCATCTGGGAGCAAACTTATTGTGAGCGCCCTCTTTTCACTAGCCTTCACACCCTGGCAGCTGGTCCAATGAGCCCTGTAAACAGTTGCTACTATATATCAACACCATTGTCTTATTGCTCTCAGAAAGCTTCAGTGGGCTGCAATTCGGTTGCCCATTTTTCCCGGAGATTGGATTTTCCACCTTTGCTAGCAGCTTGGCTGCTCTGATTGTCCAAAACAGTCCATTTTTCATGTCTGCACCATCATTGGGAACCCAGGTGCAGTGCAAAGAGATGTAGACAGGTATTTGAACGCTGCCTGGGCTCTTGGGCACTGTGCTTTGCACACTGGAGGGGAAACACTTAAAATATCTTAAAACGTCTCACATTGCTTGGAAATTAGTTTAGAGAATTAGATGAGAATAGAGCTGCTGACGCCAGGACATCTGATTCAGAAAGAGAATTCTTAAAGCTGTATTAGAAAGTCATCCAAAATTCACTCTGCATCATTCCTTTAAATGTAAATAAGTCAGATAACAAGGAAGAATACAGAGCAAGCTGAGACGTTCCCTGAAAGATCACTTGGATTGACTGTGAAGCCTCTTGGAAAGAATTTTTATGTTCCAGATTAAGAGATTAGGAAAAACAGTATTCTAGTTGTTTTCTATTATTATTTGAGGGGATGGGGGAATCTCATTGCTCACAAAGCACTGGCATTCATTTTCACATCACTTAATTTAAGTATCAGGTAGAATTTCAATTACTTTTAAAATGAAAACTAATTAAGAGGAGTGTGTAAAATAGATGGCTAGTGGGAAGCAGCCGCATAGCACGGGGAGGTCAGCTTGGTGCTTTGTGACCACCTAGAGCGGTGGGATAGGGAGGGTGGGGGGGCATGTGGGGAGTGGGTATGGGGATGTGTGTGTGCATGTAGCTGACTCACTTTGTTGTGCAGCAGAGGCTAACAGCATTGTGCAGCAGCTGTACTCCAGTAGAGATGTTAAAAAAAAACAATGCACCACAACAGTGGGAACTATGAAGGTGAGAGCTTCAAGCTTCGTAATAGCTGACCTTTTTTTTTTTAACATCTTTATTGGAGTATAATCGGTTGACAGTGGTGTGTAAGTTTCTGCTTTATAACAAAGTGAATCAGTTATACACATACATAGATCCCCATACCTCTTCCCTCTTGCGTCTCCCTCCCACCTTCCCTATCCCACCCTTCTAGCTGGTCACAAAGCACTGAGTTGATCTCCCTGTGCTATGCGGCTGCTTCTCACTAGCTATCCATTTTACATTTGGTAGTGTATATATGTCCATGCCACTCTCTCGCTTTGTCCCATCTTTCCCTTCCCCCTCCTGTGTCCTCAAGTCCATTCTCTAGTAGCTCTGCATTTTTATTCCCGTCTTGCCCCTAGGTTCTTCATGAATTTTTTTTTTTTTTTTTTTAGAATCCATATATGTGTTAACATACGGTATTTGTTTTTGTCTTTCTGACTTACTTCACTCTGTATGACAGACTCTAGGTCCATCCACCTCACTACAAATAACTCAATTTCGTTTCCTTTTATGGCAGACTAATATTCCATTGTATATATGTGCCACATCTTCTTTATCCATTCATATGTTGTTGGACACTTAGGTTGCTTCCATGTCCTGGCTATTGTAAATAGAGCTGCAAAGAACATTGTGGTACATGACTCTTTTTGAATTATGCTTTTCTCAGGCTGTATGCCCAGTAGTGGGATTGCTGGGTGGTATGGTAGTTCTATTTTTAGTTTTTTAAGGAACCTCTATACTATTCTCCATAGTGGCTGCATCAATTTACATTCACAAAAACAGTGCAAGAGGGTACCCTTTTCTCCACACCCTCTCCAGCATTTATTGTTTGTAGATTTTTTTGATGATGGCCATTCTGACCAGTGTAAGATGATATCTCATTGTAGTTTTGATTTGCATTTCTCTAATGATTAATGATGTTGAGCATTCTTTGATATGTTTGTTGACAATCTGTATATCTTCTCTGGAGAAATGTCTATTTAGGTCTTCTGCCCATTTTTGGATTAGGTTGTTTGTTTTTTTGATATTGAGCTGCATGAGCTGCTTGTAAATTTTGGAGATTGATCCTGTGTCAGTTGCTTCATTTGCAAATATTTTCTCCCATTCTGAGGGTTGACTTTTTATCTTGTTTACGGTTTCCTTTGTGGTGAAAAAGCTTTTAAGTTTATTAGGTCCCATTTGTTTGTTTTTATTTCCGTTTCTCTAGGAGGTGGGTCAAAAAAGATCTTGCTGTGATTTATGTCATGGAGTGTTCTGCCTATGGTTTCCTCTAAGAGTTTAATAGTGCCTGGCCTTACATTTAGGTCTTTAATCCATTTTGAGTTTATTTTTGTGTATGGTGTTAGGGAGTGTTATGATTCCATTCTTTTACATGTAGCTGTCCAGTTTTCCCAGCACCAGTTATTGAAGAGGCTGTCTTTTCTCCATTGTATATTCTTGCCTCCTTTATCAAAGATAAGGTGACCATAGGTGCGTGGGTTTATCTCTGGGCTTTCTATCCTGTTCCATTGATCTATCTTTCTGTTTTTGTGCCAGTACCATACTGTCTTGATTACTGTAGCTTTGTAGTATATTCTGAAGTCAGGGAGCCTGATTCCTCCAGCTCCGTTTTTCTTTCTCAAGAATGTTTTGGCTATTCGGGGTCTTTTGTGTTTCCATATGAATTGTGAGATTTTTTGTTCTAGTTCTGTGAAAAATGCCATTGGTAGTTTGATAGGGATTTCATTGAATCTGTAGATTGCTTTGGGTAGTATAGTCATTTTCACAATGTTGATTCCTCTAATCCAAGGACATGGTATATCTCTCCATCTGTTTGTATCATCTTTAATTTCTTTCATCAGTATCTTATAGTTTTCTGCATACAGGTTTTTGGTCTCCTTAGGTAGGTTTATTCCTAGATATTTTATTCTTTTCATTGCAGTGGTAAACGGGAGTGTTTCCTTAATTTCTCTTTCAGATTCTTCATCATTAGTGTATAGGAATGCCAGAGATTTCTGTGCATTAATTTTGTCTCCTGCTACTTTACCAAATTCCTTGATTAGCTCTAGTAGTTTTCTGGTAGCATCTTTAGGATTCTCTATGTATAGTATCATGTCATCTGCAAACAGTGACAGCTTTACTTCTTCTTTTCCAATTTGGATCCCTTTTATTTCTTTTTCTTCTCTGATTGCTGTGGCAAAACTATGTTGAATAATAGCAGTGATGGTGAGAGTGGGCAACCTTGTCTTGTTCCTGATCTTAGAGGAAATGGTTTCAGTTTTTCACCATTGAGAACGATGTTGGGTGTGGGTTTGTCATATATGGCCTTTATTATGTTGAGGTAAGTTCCCTCTATGCCTACTTTCTGAAGGGTTTTTATTTATGTATTTTTTTGCAGTACACGGGCTTCTCACTGTTGTGGCCTCTCCCGTTGTGGAGCACAGGCTCCAGACGCGCAGGCTCAGCGGCCATGACTCACAGGCCCAGCCGCTCCGCGGCATGTGGGATATTCCCGGACCGTGGCACGAACCTGTGTCCCCTGCATCAGCAGGTGGACTCTCAACCACTGAGCCACCAGGGAAGCCCACTGAAGGGTTTTTATCATAAATGGGTGTTGAATTTTGTTGAAACCTTTTTCTGAATCTATTGAGATGATCATATGGTTTTTCTCCTTCAATTTGTTAATATGGTTTATCACATTGATTGATTTGTGTTTACTGAAAAATCCTTGCATTCCTGGGATAAAGCCCACTTAATCATGGTGTATGATCCTTTTAATGTGTTGTTGGATTCTGTTTGCTAGTATTTTGTTGAGGATTTTTGCATCTATATTCATCAGTTGTATTGGCCTGTAGTTTTCTTTTTTTGTGGTATCTTTGTCTGATTTTGGTATCAGGGTGATGGTGGCCTCGTAGAATAAGTTTAGGATTGTTTCCTCCCTCCACTATATTTTGGAAGAGTTTGAGAAGGATAGGTGTTAGCTCTTCTCTAAATGTTTGATAGAAATCACCTGTGAAACCATCTGGTCCTAGGCTTTTGTTTGTTGGAAGATTTTTAATCACAGTTTCAATTTCAGTGCTTGTGATTGGTCTGTTCATATTTTCTATTTCTTCCTGGTTCAGTCTCGGAAGGTTGTGCATTTCTAAGAATTTGTCCATTTCTTCCAGGTTGTCCATGTTATTGGCATAGAGTTGCTTGTAGTAATTTCTCATGATCCTTTGTATTTCTGCAGTGTCATTTGTTACTTCTCCTTTTTCATGTGTAATTCTGTTGCTATGAGTCTTCTCCCTTTTTTTCTTGATGAGTCTGGCTAATGAGTTATCAATTTTGTTTATCCTCTCAAAGAACCAGCTTTTCGTTTTATTGATCTTTGCTATCGTTTCCTTCATTTCTTTTTCATTTATTTCTGATCTGATTTTCATGGTTTCTTTCCTGCTGTTAACTTTGGGGTTTTTTTGTTCTTCTTTCTCTAATTGCTTTAGGTGTAGGGTTAGGTTGTTTATTTGAGGTGTTTCTTGTTTCTTGAGGTAGGATTGTATTGCTATAAACTTCCCTTTTAGAACTGCTTTTGCTGTATCCCATAGGGTTTGGATTGTCATGTTTTCATTGTCATTTGTTTCTAGGTATTTTTTGATTTCCTCTTTGATTTCTTCAGTGATCTCTTGGTTATTTAGTAGCATATTGTTTAGCATCCATGTGTTTGTATTTTTTATAGTTTTTTTCCTGTAATTGATATCTAGTCTCATAGGTTTGTGGTCAGAAGAGATACTTAATATGATTTCAGTTTTTTTTAATTTACCAAGGCTTGATTTGTGACCCAAGGTATGATCTATCCTGGAGAATGTTCCATGAGCACTTGAGAAGAGAGTGTATTCTGTTGTTTTTCGGATGGAATGTCCTATAAATATCATTTAAGTCCATCTTGTTTAATGTGTCGTTTGAAGCTTGTGTTTCCTTATTTATTTTCATTGCGGAGGATCTGTCCATTGGTGAAAGTAGGTTGTTGAAGTCCGCTACTATGACTGTGTTACTATCGATTTCCCCTTTTATGGCTGTTAGCATTTTCCTTATGTATTATGTTGGTGAATAAATATTTACAATTGTTCTATCTTCTTCTTGGATTGACCCCTTAATCATTATATCGTATCCTTCTTTGTCTCTTGTCATAGTCTTTATTTTAAAGTCTATTTTGTCTGATATGAGAATTGCTACTCCAGTTTACTTTTGATTTCCATTTGCATGGAATATCTTCTTCCCTCCCCTCACTTTCAGTCTGTATGTGTCCCTAGGTCTGAAGTGGGTCTCTTGTAGACAGCATATATACAGGTCTTGTTTTTATATCCATTCAGCCAGTCTCTGTCTTTTGGTGGGAGCATTTAATACATTTACATTTAAGGTAATTATCGATATGCTCCTATTACTATTTTCTTAATTGTCTTGGGTTTGTTTTTGTAGGTCTTTTCGTTGTCTTGTGTTTCCTGCCTAGAGAAATTCCTTTAGCATTTGTGGTAAAGCTGGTTTGGAGGTGGTGAATTCTCTTAACTTTTGATTGTAAAGGTTTTAATTTCCCCATTGAATCTGAATGAGATCCTTGCTGGGTAGAATAATCTTGGTTGTAGGTTTTTCCCTTTCATCACTTTAAATATGTCCTGCCACTCCCTTTTGACTTGCAGGGTTTCTGCTGAAAGATCAGCTGTTAACCTTACGGGGATTCCCTTGTATGTTATTTGTTGCTTTTCCCTTGGTGCTTTTAATATGTTTTCTTTGTATTTAATTTTTGATAGTTTGATTAATATGTGTCTTGGCATGTTTCTCCTTGGATTTATCCTCTGTGGGACTCTCTGTGCTTCCTGGAGTTGATTGACTGTTTCCTTACGCATATTAGGAAAATTTTCAACTATCATCTCTTCAAGTGTTTTCTCAGTCGCTTTCTTTTTCTCTTCTTCTGGGACCCCTATAATTCGAATGTTGGTGCATTTAATATTGTCCCAGAGGTCTCTGAGACTGTCCTCAATTCTTTTCATTCTTTTATCTTTATTCTGCTCTGTGGTAGTTATTTCCACTATTTTATCTTTCAGGTCACTTATGTGTTCTTTTGCTTCAGTTATTCTGCTATTGATTCCTTCTAGAGAATTTTTAATTTCAGTTATTGTTTTGTGCATCATTGTTTGTTTGGTCTTTAGTTCTTCTGTGTTGTTGTTAAACGTTTCTTGTATTTTCTCCATTCTATTTTGAAAATTCTGGATCATCTTTACTATCGTTGTTCTGAATTCTTTTTCAGGTAGACTGCCTATTTCCTCTTCATTTGTTTGGTCTGGTGGGTTTTTACTTTGCTTATTCATCTGCTGCGTATTTCTCTGTCTTCCCATTTTGCTTAACTTACTGTGTTTGCAGTCTGTTTTGCAGGCTGCAGGTTCGTAGTTCCCATTGTTTTTGGTGTTTGCCCCCAGTGGGTAAGGTTGGTTCAGTGGCTTGTGTAGGCTTCCTTGTAGAGTGGATTGGTGCCTTTGTTCTGGTGGTTGAGGCTGGATCTTGTCTTTCTGGTGGGCAGGACCATGTCTGGTGGGGTGTTTTGAGGCATCTGTGAACTTATTATTATTCTAGGCATGGGTGCTCATGGGTGTGTGTTCATGGGTGTGTGTTCCTGTCTTGCTAGTTGTTTGGCATGGGGTGTCCAGCACTGAAGGCTGCTGGCCTTTGAGTGGAGCTGGTTCTTAGCTTTGAGACAGAGATCTCTGGGAGAGCTCTTGCTGGTTGATATTACATGGGGCCAAGAGGTCTCTGGTGGTCCAATGTCCTGAACTCGGCTCTCCTACCTCAGAGGCTCAGGCCTGACACCTGCCCAAAGCACCAAGACCCTGTCAGCCACACAGCTTTTGGGAAGTCTGAGTTTTCTGCCAGTCTTCAGTAAGTGTTTTATGGGAGTTGTTCCACATGTAGATGTATTTTTGACGTATTTGTGGGGAGGAATGTGATCTCCACGTCTTAACTTCTCCGCCATGTTGAAGGTCCTCTTCATGATAGCTTAGATATGCCCATCTTTTGGGGCTGTGAACGTAGGTGAAAGTAAAGGTGGAGTCTGAGTATCTGAATTCGGCCAGGGTGTGGTCATGGTGGGGCCAAGGGTGCTCAAGCTTGTGTCCTTTTAAGAAGAGAAGTATGCTGTATGACGACAGAGGTGCACAGGGAGAATGCCATGTGACAACAGAGGCAGAGATTAGACCTATGCAACCGGAGGCCAGGGAGTGCCAAGGGTTAGGCCCACCACCAGAAGCAGAGAAAGATTCTACTGAGTTTCAGAGGGAGCACAGCCCTGCTGACACTTTATATTGGACTTCTAGTCTCTAGAACTGTGCAAATAAATCTCTGTTGTTTTTAGCCACCCTGTTTATAGAGGTGCAACAGAGCAAACTCTGGCAGCCCTATGAAACTAATACACATTTGGTCCCAGAAAGTGGAGCTACAAATATGTAAAACTGCAGAAGTGGCTTTGAAATCAGGTAAGGAATAGACGCTGCAAGAGTTTTGAGGCACTTGATAGAACAAGCCTAGACTGCGTTGAAGAGATTGTTCATAGTCATATGGGTATTAAAGGCGATTCTGGTGAGGGCTCAGAAGGAAGAGAGAGGAGCTGCAGAGAAAGTTTCTCTTGTCCTAGGGAATACCTGCATTATCAGGAGCAGAATGTTGCTAGAAACGTGAACATTGAAGGTGCATCTGGTAAGGTCTTAGAAATGAGGGACAAGTTACTGGGCCCTGGAGGAAAGATGATCCTTGTCAAAAGTGGCAGAGAACGTTTCTGAGTTATGTTCTGCTGTTGGGAGGAGAGGAGAACATACAGGGGACGAACTTAGATATTTAGGTGCAGAGATTTCCATGCAAAGTGTGAAAGGTGCAGCATGGTCCCTCTTTGCTGCTTAAGTGTAAAATGCAAAAGGAAATAAATTGAGGAATGAACTGTTAAGCAAAAGAGAGATCCTAGGGTTTCAGGAAGCCAGAAGAGGCAAGGAAGGGTTCTCCCCTAGAGGTTTCAGAGGGAGCAGGGTCCTGATCACACCTTGATTTTGGACTTCTAGCCACCCCCACCCCCCACCCCTCAATGTCGAAATAATACATTTCTGTTGTTTTTAGGCATCCAGTTTCCCTTACTTCCTTATTGTACCTTATTTTCCCTTACTGTCTTACCTAAGACAGCCCTGGGAAATGAGTACACTTGGCAAGTTTCATTCAGTAATTCAAATTTTGAATGAAAACACTTTTAGTAATTATGTTTGCTTTGTTGGTTAGAATATAGACAAAATTGTATTTTATATATTGTAATAAACTATATTAATCCAAAGGTAATTTGGATTCAGTGAACATATCTTGACTGAAGAAGCCTCTGCCAGAGGAAATATTTTTAGTTTCTGGTTTTGGGTGTCGTTTAGTTATCGACATTTGACTGGAACACAGACCAAAAGCACATTTGTTCTGCTAACTTGTTGTTTTTTTTTTTGAGAATTATGTTTTTGGTTTTTTAAATTTATTTATTTTATTTTCAGCTCCGTTGGGTCTTCGCTGCTGGGTGCAAGCTTTTCTCTAGTTGTGGTGAGCGGGGGCTGCTCTTTGTTGTGGTGCGCAGGCTTCTCGTTGCAGTGGCTTCTCTTGTTGCGGAGCACGAGCTCTAGGCACACAGGCTTCAGTAGTTATGGCACGTGGACTCAGTAGTTGTGGCTCATGGGCTCTAGAGCACAGGCTCAGTAGTTGTGGCGCATGGGCTTAGTTGCTCCACAGCATATGGGATCTTCCTGGACCAGGGCTCAAACCCATGTCCCCAATCTGCATTGGCAGGCAGATTCTTAACCGTTGTGCCACCAGGGAAGCCCTCTGCTAACTTTCTTATTTGCTTTCCCATGTGTGCAAAATCTGTGTTTAACTATTATACTCTCTTCAGAAGCTGTATTTATTATAAAGAGTAAAGATTTCAATATGGACACTTTATTTTTCTTTATTCATACAAATAGTTCTGAAAATAGCCTTTAAAAAAAAATCTGCTCTGTTTCTTCAAGTTAGTCACTATTGTTATACCTTTGGTCCCCTAAAAATAATATCTGGCATGTATAAAATGCTGGCTTGACATTTACTGATTGAACATGCAATATATACACAGAATTTTATACACAGAAATTTTAATTTCTTTTACAACTTTAAAAAGCTTAATAAGAAATCATTTCAATGAAAAGAACAAAAGTAAATATTTGACACATTATTTAAAAATGCATCAAATATCATGTCCCTAAATGGGACCTTTGGGTATGTTGGGGTATTCACTTGGGCACAAAATTTATACCATTGTTTTTGGCTCACACTAAGAAAAACACAGAAGCAAACTAAAATTCTTTCTATTTTAACCCCACTGTCATGTCTTTAAAGCTGCCTGCCCAGTGGTGTCTGAGCCTGGCGCTCAGAGTAACCTCAGAAGATTCGAAAGCAGAATCCTTTCCTTATGAGTCTCTTGGGTAAGGAAAGGAAAGGGTAAATGTCCCTCATGCCCTATTCATGGTTGTTTGGGAGACTTGCCTTCCCCATTTGGAAGCTTGGGAGATAGGAGGCCACTGAACCCCTCTAACCTTGTTTTCTCATTTGGGGTATGTGTGTTCAAGTGATGGAGTTAGACCTTGAATTCATTCCAGGCTCTTCTACAGCCTAGCTGGTTGACCTTTGGCACTTTGATTATTATCTCTAATCCTCAGGTTTTTACTTATAATATGTAACTTAAATTTTACCTTCAGGCAGATGTTGTATGAATTAAATGAGATGACTTGCATAAAGGATAAACCCGGTTACCTTTGAAGAGTTCAGTCATCATCATTACCATCATCATCTTTATCACCTTCACTTGTGAGATGGAGACGATGGTGGTTTCTCCTGAAGGGTATTTTGAATATAACATGAGAGAGCCTATGTAAAGGGTTTAACTCTTTGACGGGCACATAGTAGGTTTTCAGTAAATTTTAGTTTCTTCCTTTCCCTCAAACCTTGAAACCACTTAGGAAGATACTGATTTTAGTAGGAGATTATTAGAGGCTAAAGGTAATGGCTTTTTTTTTTTTTTTGATGGTATTCAACCTGAATAATGAAGAATAAAACTCTTTAAAAAATATTGAGATTACCTTATTTTTCCATTCAAAAGGTAGCATATAAAAGTGGAGAGGATTCGTGATTGGATGCTACACTCAAGAAAAAAAAAAAATGAACCTGTCCAAGCACTCTGAATGAAATACTCTTTTTTTCCCTGTCTCTCTCCCTCCTGTCTTCCTGTTCTCCCTTTCTCCTGTCCACCATTTTATATGTATATAATTGTTTACAGATTATATGTCTCACACTATTCTGAATGCTTGAACATATAGACAGAAGACAAGTTTCCTGCGCCCAAGTGTTCTATTTTCTAGAAGAAAGCTTACAAATTGGAGAGTTTATAGTCTGTTTTACTCTCGTCATCATTCTAATTCCTTAAAGTAATGCTCTCAAACCTCAGTGTGCATGAGAATCACTTGGAGAGTTTGTTTAAAAATGTCGTCTCTTAATTTAAGAAACATTGAGCTAAGTGAGAGTCAAGAGAAGTGGCAGCTCTTTCCCATTTCGCCTGTGTGTCCTTGGAGGGATTGTTTAGCTTCCCTGAGTCTCAGAAACCTCTAGCTCCATGGTTCCATTTTGCAGAAAAAGAAACTAAGAGCCCTTTGTGTTTCTATAAAGATCTTATATTTTTCATGTCTTCTCCTAGCAATGTCTGTTCTAAAGAACTGTTGGTTAACATTAATTAACAAGGTGATAAGTACTTAGAGACTTAAAGAAGTAAATATAATGCATTTAATGCTCTATCAGTACATTGAGAATTAGAAAAGGCCGGTTAACATGTTGACAGCTTTTTTTTTAGTGAGGCAATTTTCCAGGATTAACTAAACTAATTTGGAAAGGCCTAAGTCCAATTGTAGACATTTAGCTACTTCTGTTTCCCTCACAAGTTAGCTTGGATTTCTTTTCTGTGTTCCCTGGAGATTTGAACTCAAGCAAGAAATAAGTGTTGGCCTGAAAGTTTCCCTGCTCATTTACATGGGAACCTTTTTTAGAGATGCTGAACTGACCCCCACCACCCAGACTATCGAAATATGCTTCTTTATTGCATATGGCACCATTATAATGAAACCAAAGGCACCACTAATGGATTGATACCATCAGTAAAGCCTCTTATTTTACTGAGGTCTTTCTTTTCAAGCCTAAGCTGAAGGTCAATTAAGACAATGATGGAAGGCAGTTAATTTCCTGTTTATAAATACGGACTAGGAAATGCAGTATTGATTGCTGCATTTCAAGGAAGGGACACCTGCCCTCATCTGCGGGGCAGTCCGGGATGATGTAATTTATAAGAGAGTACAGTGTTGCTCCATATGTCAAGTGAACAATGATTTATTGGACCAAGACCACATTAGGGCTATGAGTCTGAAATATAGGAAATAGAGTCCCTGCCTTGTAAGAGCTTAAAAAAATTAGGCATCAAATCAAGACCCAGACATATTAAAATATTTAGAAATCATTTTCATAATTGTGGAGATCCTAGATGCTTTTGGAGCTTAAAGAAGGGAAAGATCCATTCGATCATAGGCATTGCAATAGAATTCACAGAAGAAATGGGATATGACCAGGACTCTGAAGAATGGGAAAGGTAAGGGGTACAGTCTCAATAATACATGCCACAGACAGATCAGAAGGGTATGGTGTGGAGAGTCTTAACCAGAATGTGTGGGGACGGTATTACTGAATGAGTGAATAGCTGTTCTGGGGATTATTATCTCTAAGTTTGTTCATTCCATAGTTTGAAATGATTAAGCCAAAGGATTGCTCAGTCAAGGACACCACAGCCCCAGATTTCAAATTAAGAAGTAGTTCATGATAGCACTTCCTGCAGTGTGCTCTATAGGATGTTAAAAGATGGCTTATGAAAAGGAGTTCCCTAGCCAAATAAGTTTTCATAAACACTGGGATAAATAAAATTAAACGGATTACTTTTTGATTACAGGCTTCTCAGAATCTTGAACAAACTACCATAACTTTGTCATTCTCTAAGAAGTTAATAGAGTATATAGCATTTCCCAAGATGATCTGGCCACAGAAAGAAGGAAATTAATTAAATGTGTTGGATATTTACACACAAATATATAAACAGATAGATAGGTAGGAGGATGAGTAATAGGTAGGTAGGTAGGTGGGTAGATATATAGAGATACAGATTTTATTTTTCCAGAGCATCTCATAGAGAAAGTGTTTCCAGGGCATAGTTTGGGAAGGACTCACAAAAACAGGTGGGTTTTTTTGTTTGTCTGTTTTTTAACTAGGCTTTTCCCTTTCAATGTGAGATTTTGCCAGTCTCCAGATTATTCAATTCTTATGACAGCTATTCCACTTCATAATGTCAGTTCTAAGAAGCGTATGAAAATGTCAGAATAAATAGCATAAGATGTGCATTGCATTCTCAAAAACATATTTTAATAGTAAAGAAAAATTACATATTATTAGGTAATTTGATGTATCTGGTCTTTCTTGTCTAGTTAACCCAACAAATGTCAAAGTGAACATCCAATTCTCATAGGAGTTTCTGTAACAGGATAGCATTACTAGAAATTCTGGAAGAAAGAAAATAAGAAGAGCTTTCTATTACTATTAAATGAGAGTAAACTTTAATAGGACAACCAACCAGCTAAAAGAAAACAATTTTACTTTTTGACCAAGACAGCTGTAATGAAATCCAATCCAATTTTCTTAGGAAAGAAAGCCTCCATCCTACAAATTATTTTTCATATATGAGATATTGTTAGGAATTTATTTTTGTCATATGTTTTCACTCTTTTTTTCTTGGCCCTTTGCCCTCTGATGCCCCAGGAAAGACAAGGACTCTACTCTGAAGTTAATTTTCACAATCTTATTTCAAACAATTAAATCTCAAGACCTTTATGGCAATATTACTCAAGGAGCAATAAACCTTTGGGAGGGAGTCATGGAGTGGGAATCCTACACTTACTCGTTTGTCTTTCTTCTTTTGAAAATAGCCTTTGTGATTGACCAAGTGCACTTTTTATCTCCTTCATTCCTGGATAAATCAATTTTGCATTGTCCTTAGAGCTCTATGCTAAATCAAGAATGTTTAAACCCTAATCATACCTTGAGACCTAGCGCTTCCTACCTATATAGATTTTACAGATATTACAGATGTAGGCCATGGGTAGACTATGGGTGAAGGACGAAATATATGAAAAGCTGCATATAATAGAATAGTGTCATGCATAAATTTTATATAGCCATGTTCAATTATATGCCACAGAGGGAGAGAGACAGGGTTGTGAGAGGAGGGGGTGAGAAGAGGGAAATGACCAAATGTTCTATGTTCTTCCCCGTGTTCAAATGAGACCTTGCCCTTTGTACTCCCATGGATACAGCCAGAATGCAGATAGAAATAGAACAAGCCAATTCTGAACTTTTATATTTCTAAGAGTCCAGCTCCTGGCTTTAAGGGACAATTAAGAAAAAAATTTCAGAGTTAACTTAGACTGTGTATGTGTATATTTTCCCTTTATCTGCTCTCTTCCCTACCCTACTTAAGATGCTGAAATTCATAGGATTACCTAACTTTAGAACTGAAAGAAACCACGGAGATTATTTAGCTTAACCATCCTTATTTACTGTTAGGAAAATCAAGACCCAAAGAGAGGAAATGAATTAAGTTTACTGAATTTGAGACGGGCAGATAAAATTTTGGTCCCTTTAATTCTAATGTAGTATCTTTTCCACTGTGTTTAGAAATCAGATAACTATGCTTGTTAGAATTTTGCATAAAGGGAGATTAAGTGGACTTTGAGTGGCTGGGTGTAGGGGTGGCAGCAGAGACAGTAGTGAGGAATTTTTTATGAATAAAACACAAGTGTTCAGAATATAGACCCTTTTCTTTATTTTTACAGTAATATTCTCAAAGGAAAGAAGGCTATAATGTAATTTTTAGGCTATGAGCTTATGCAGAATTGTTCAGAATAGACAATTTTGATTAATATGAATTCTGATTAATTATATCCTGATTCATCAAGAGTTTATTATTTTTGAGAAAAATTAGCCTTGAAGTAAGCCCATTCTCTCTTCTTTCAAATGCTTCCGTATACTTGGAAAGATTCGCACTTTGGAAAAATGTGACCATCCCTGGGAATCATCAGAGTAACACATGATTAACAGCAGCAAAGAAAAGGTTAACTTTTCCCAACGAAGTTCTCTTGAGGGGCCGATATACAGTTCTTGGTTCTCTAGCAAATGACCAGTTTGTAATAAGGGTCAATGACCATTAGGCTTTGAGGTATAATTTTTCACCTGAACTGTATATTTCTTGGGATGAATTTGCATGGAGACGGTGTGGTTTGCATTGAGGTCAGTGGAGTGTTTACTAGAGGGAACAACAAGGAAGAAATGAGATCTTTGTTTTCCACATCCCCAAAGCACGTGACGTTACATGAGTCATTCAGCTTGTCTGGGTTTCACTTCCTCCACCCAAAATGAGTGTAACAAACACCGCTTAGCAGAGGATGACGATGGTCGGTAAATTTTAGCTACCCTCACTATGTGCTGGGTACTGTGCTAAACACCTTATACGTACTGTCTTATTTAAAATTCACAACACATGTGCGAAATAGCTGCTACTATGATGCTCATTTTACGGATAAGGAAACTAAGACTAAGGAAATTTGTATAGTTTTCCCCCAGATCGTACGACTGGTAAGTGGAAGAACCAGATTTGAAATCTGTGTTCCCAACCACCATTTTATACACAAAAGCATTTTGAGAATAGACATATACAGAAATACAGGGAATTTTTTCTTGGTTGCATTCTTAAATACTCTTGTAGAAATCAAAGCAGTGGCAGGAAGGAGTACTTGATTAACCAGGTCCCTTTTTTTAGAAGCTAACTGGGAATAATGCTTTAATTCCTCCCCCAGCTATCTTTTCCCACTGAGCAAATATGGCTTGTACAACACATCCCAGTTCATGAATGTTCCATGTTATATTTGTCAAATAATGTAACGACATTTAGGAGTAGGCAGGGTATAGCAGAGGTGTTTTGGCCCCCAAATAATTAAAGTCCTTTCTATTGCTATTGATTTTTTTAAAGTCAAAGTTCCAACAGTTCCCTGGCTCTAACATTAATTATAGCATTTTTCTGCAGTTGAACTGAAATGCTATGTGGGAAAAGGTCATTCTGCACATTTTACATTTGTTGAGCTGTATTTAAAGCAGAGTCTCCAGTATCTTAGCTGCAACTTGAGAATAAATTGGATTTTACTGGGTGCTCACCCACAGTGCTGTGACCAGGAAGCGGTATGTTTATCAGAAGGAGTCAGGGTTACTACCTGTAGGATCCTCTCTAGGAAATCACCCACCTTTCTTTTTTTTTTTTTTTTTTTTTTTTGGTGGTACGCGGGCTTCTCGCTGTTGTGGCCTCTCCCGTTGCGGAGCACAGGCTCCGGACGCGCAGGCTCAGCGGCCATGGCTCACGGGCCCAGCCGCTCCGCGGCACGTGGGATCTTCCCGGACCGGGGCACGAACCACTGTCCCCTGCATCGGCAGGCGGACTCTCAACCACTGCGCCACCAGGGAAGCCCCCACCTACCTTTTAACAGGTCAGTGCTTCAAGTGTGTCGTTAGACAGTGCTTCCCAAACTGTAATGTGTATGTCAGTCACTGGAGAGCCAGTGAAAATGCAGATGCTAATTCAGTAGGTCTGGGTTGGAGCCAGCTGATGCTGATACTGCTGGTCTACCTAACGTATTTTGAGAATGGAGACAGTAAAGGATACTTCTGTATCCTAGTGGAAGGAATTGATGCAGCATGTCAACTTAGGAAAAAATTGGGAGGCAACTTGCTACAATTAGTGGTGGTAACATTCATAGGAACATTGTGAAATTGGGAAAATTTATGTCTAGACATTTCCTTAAATACAAACGTACACTATGTTGCCATCTTTCCTTCTGTAACTCTTATTCCCTGAGTCATGAAGTGTTCAAGCTATTTTCCCCCAGAGGGCTCCACGAGCATCTCTTCACCTTTCCCATTTGTCCCATATCTCTAAGACTGCTCCCTCTTCTTTCTCTCTATAACCCACATCAAAAGTTAACTGTGGGCTTCCCTGGTGGCGCAGTGGTTGAGAGTTCGCCTGCCGATGCAGGGGACGCGGGTTCGTGCCCCGGTCTGGGAAGATCCCACATGCCGCGGAGCGGCTGGTCCCGTGAGCCATGGCCGCTGAGCCTGCGCGTCCGGAGCCTGTGCTCCGCAACGGGAGAGGCCACAACAGTGAGAGGCCCGCGTACCGAAAAAAAAAAAGTTAGCTGTGACCTGACCCATACTCTCACAACCTTACCCCTCAAGCTGGCACCAATATAATCAGTTCAAAGCCTTGATCCAAAAACAAATAATTCAGACAAGTTGGATGGAGAGGGATTTTGGGGAGAGGACATTCCTGGGATCCTTGAGATGATGGCACTCAGATACTGGTTAGTGTTTGCAGTGACGAGACTGGCTGAGCCCTAGCACTTTCTACAGCAGGTGGTCAGTTCCTTGTACTTGCCCCCCTAGATGCTCAGGCTTCCATGCTAAGCGACATTTTCTTTTTGTTTCAGAAGCTCTTAGTTTGTGTGTGTTTGTAAAGACAAAGAAAGTAATAAACTTACTCCTTTCACTTTGGGACAATGTCTTTCCAATCTCTCATTTCTGTGCAGCCTCCCGAGCTTTTTCTGCAGCCAGCAATGTCCTACACAAGTTGTAGATAACACAGGAAGGCAGCTTAAATTATTTTTCAATATTTTCTGAGAGTGAAAATGCCAAGTCATATATTTTAGTGAACAGATACAAGTAAAAAAATTCAGTGTTTCCTTAACTGGGTGGGGAACTACAAGAGAGGAGTAAATGACAAAGTCAGTCATTTCATCTAGACTCTTGGTAAAGACTCTAGGGAGAGAAAACATTCCAAGAAATAAATATACTTTACCCTTGTCCACAACTAGTTATTTTCAGAACACTTGACAAACACTAATTAAACTGCCTACTAGCTTTAAGAATAACGAGGACCATAAGGCAGTCAGTTAGCCTGAGTGCTTTCATGGAAAAGCTTTTCTTTCATTTCTGGTGGTTCTGGAGTCATTTACCTAACTCTTCCCACAGTCACTTCAGGACGAGGCAAGACAGAGAAAATGTATGGCAAATTAAGAGTTTGATTAAGAGTTAACCCTCCTGGGCCAGGCAGGACCTGCGTCTGGGGTCTCACTAGCTGTGTGGTCTTACATGAAGAACTTCAGATGCTCTAAGATTTGGTTTCCTCCTATTTGGAAGAGGGGCTGCCGAGAAGTATACATCTTATGATGTAGGCAGCGCTGATTTCCTTCCAGTCGGTGTGGTGCCTGTGATACTTTTGGAGTGCCATAAGAATATTTTAATTTCTTTTAAAATGAGAAGAAAAAATGAAATTTAAAGCCAGAGAAGATATTTTAATATGTTTATGTTCATAACAATGCAGTCATCAAATATAATTTTGAATGCTTTTTATGAAAAAAGGGGCAACAAAGGCAAAAGTGCCTAGGACGCCACAAAGTCACAATGGACCCTAGTGTATATAAACCACTTAGCAGAGTGACTGACACTGGGAAGCATGTTGGGGGTTGGCACACGTTTTCTGCCTAGAGCCAGATAATAAATGTTTTAAGTTCTGCAGGCCAAGGTGGTCTCTTTTTTTGTAACTGCTTGAATCTGCTACTATATTGTGAAAGCACTCATAGATAACATATATACCAATGGGCATGGCTATACGCCAGTAAAACTTTATTTACAACAGGCAGCAGGCTGGATTTGGTTCCTAGGCCTTAGTTTACTGACTCCTGACTTAAACTAATAATTATTGCTATTATTGAAATGAATTTTAATTTTATGCACTGACTTTTCCATAAACCATCCCTTAGAGAATGTGAACAAGAGGGAGAAGAGATAAGTGATAGCCTTTGGGGTATTCCAGATAGCCAAACAGAAGAACCCCTTAAAGTCTCAGTTATTCAGGATTCATCTCATGAGAACAAGTCATCACATTTTTCTGCACTGTACGAAAGACATAAGTCCGGCTTCCCTGGTGGCACAGTGGTTGAGAGTCCGCCTGCCGATGCAGGGGACGCGGGTTCGTGCCCCGGTCCGGGAAGATCCCACATGCCGTGGAGCGGCTGGGCCCGTGAGCCATGGCCGCTGAGTCTGCGCGTCCAGAGCCTGTGCTCTGCAACGGGAGAGGCCACAGCAGTGAGAGGCCCGCGTACCAAAAAAAAAAAAAAAGATGAAAAAAAAAAGAAGTCAGGCATGAGATAACAGAATGCTGTGGTCACACCTCGATGTTCTCAGAGACCACCTTGTATGGAAAAATGAAACACTCATAAAGCAAACAATCTCTGTTGAGGATCAACATGTATACTTACACAAATCCATAAACAGAAAGTGCACGTGGCAATGTACCTAGTTATGCTCTGCAACTCTCCGTTGAAATTTGAAGCTGTAGAAGGTCTCTCCCTGTGATTCCTGGGCCCAATCAGGCAGTTGCCCAAAGACAGATGGTATTTAATAATTATGTAGGGGGAGCAAAAAGATCTTCCCAAAGACTAAGCCTCAGCTCAGTACAAAGAACTGTGAGCCCCTGAAGGGGTGGGCATGACCCCATGCATTAAAGGTCTGTACATGACTGGAGAGGAAAGCCCTCTTCAGTCTCCGGAAGCCAGAACTTTAGTTCTCATTAACTTTGGCCTAGGAAACAAATAGCTAAATTGGTTGGCTGTGTATATAAAATAGTGACTCCTAGAAGTAAGAGGAAAGAGAAAGACATAGCCTGTAGTGTTACAGAATGCAAGTTCCTGTGCCCAACGCACAATGAGGCCAAACAAACTGAAACGTCAGAGTTTGGAGCAGAGAAAGGTTTATTGCAGGCCATGCAAGGAGACAGGTGGCTTCTGCCCCCAAAACCCCGAAATCTCCAAAGGGTTTCAGCAAAGCACTTTTAAAGTCAAGGTGAAGGAGGGGCATGCTTGGTTGTTGCAGACTTTTCGGCATAGGAATCCTTTGTTCTTACAGCTGTCCACATAGGTTAGGTCATGATGTTCCTGTAAACCTCCAACAAGACAAGTGTTATTCTCTGTTGTGCAACTTTTTATCTCTATATGAATGGACTAGTAAAGGTCAGAGCAGGAGAATAGGCTCTCCTGTATATTTCAGGCTATAGGCAACATTCTTTTACAGAAGGTGCAGAGCCAGCATGACTAAGCACAGGCAGCAAAGCGCAAAGGTTAAAGCAAAAGAAACAGATCTAATATGGAATCAGATTTGTTCTTCCCTATTAGTAGGAGTAAATTTGGACCCAAATCCAGAGTCTGCTACTTATTTTCTCTATGGTGCTAGGAAGGTTGTTTTCATTTAAGTCTCAGTTTTTGTGATGATCAAAGTAGGGTTAAAAATACCTATTTATACACTGTGCATGGCAACTGAGAGGATTAACTGAGATTTTACATGTGAAGACCCTATATCATTGATAGACATGAAATAGGTGCTCAATGAATGGTTACATTTTAATTCCTGTTAGAAGTAGGAATAATCACTCCTGGGAATAATGGCAGCAGAGAAGGGAGGGCCTAGAAGGCATAGGCACTAAAACTTTGGGCTCTAGAATTTAAAACTTCCCTCTGTTCAATCGTTAGCTGTATTACATTGCACATTTTTCTGATCTTGAGTTTCCTCATCTGAAAAATGGGCACAAATGGAATATACTTCCTAAGGCTGTTGGGAATATTAAATATGGTAATGCATATGAAGCTTGGCATACTGCCTAGCATAGGGCAAACTGCTGGCATATTGTAGAGGTTTATCCCCTTCCTCCTTATCACCATCATTATTGCTTGGTATGAGGCATGTGTTTTGGGGGTCTTAGACATATGGTGACCTATAAGAGCACATGAATCTTCTTAAAACTGTGTGTACCAGAGCTTGTTTCTTCGTTTTTATATTTTGTCCATATGTGCATTTTTCTGGAGTAAAGGTTCATAGCTTTTATTCGCTTCTCAGAGGGATCCACAACCCAAATGGCTTTACAAGCCACGTCATTTGACAAACAGTCCATATGCTTTGAGGACATCTTTTGTAGCCTGAATTATAATTGCTTCTGATGATAATCCAAGTTATCAAGAGCTTGTCCCCTTAAATTAGTGTACCATATTTAAGGAGATAGCCAAAACTGTATGGTAATATATTTTAGTGAGATTTCCAGATACTGAAGAATTGATTTTCACATGAAAGGATGAAATTAAAGATGTGAGTTTCAATACTTGGGAAAATCAATATATGTGAAATAACTTATTCCTTAATGATTCTTGGTAGTGATCACCCAGTTATGGTAAAAAAAAAAAGAACATGCAGTAGCTAATATGTATTTACCATTTTGCAGATAATTTTCTAAAGAGTAGCTTATGTGTATTATGCCATTTAGTCCTCTCCATAACCCCAGGATAATTCATAATTATGCCTGGTTTCTTAATTGGTTCCGTCCTTTCATGGGTTAGTATCAAGTGACACCTAGACATCCTTTTGGTGGGGACTGAAAGCAGCTGCAAAAACAGAAGTGATTCTATTAGCTATTTGCTAGTAATGAGCACTTGACTCACTTGCTGTAAGGAGAGATGCTGTGAGTGCCAGCTCTGTAGAAAAACACATTCAGAGAAGTACGGACATGGCAGTTCAAGCAGAGGTCTCTAATGCCGCTAGTTCTGGAGTCTCCCAAGTTCATATTGGTTTAATAAATTCAGAAAGTATGCTGGTTATAAAGAGAGGCATATTTTCTGAAGTAATCAGCTTTTACCAGGGAGTTACCTATAAATTACATACAGTACTTCCAAGCCAGGCTAGGGAGCTGAGAGCCTATGGAAAAGAAATTGGTGTATATGGGGAAATAGCCTCTTGCTGGATGTGAACAAGCTCTCTCCAAATTCAAATTCATTTATTTCTTGAGCACCTTGTAAGAAAGAGGAAATACGAAAATACTTGTATGCTCACCATGAACTTCTCAGCTCACTTCTGGGATATTATTTGAAAAGAATATTAAAATAGAAGATTTATTCCACAGGCTATGCCTCTAATTAACTGAATGATTACTATACAACCCATAAAGTGACTGATGTTTTGAGGTTTTTTTCTATCATTTCTTTTGCTCTGAATTTTCTCAAAAAGACATTTTTGCCAAGTTACAAATTTGTATTGTATCAAAACATTTGAACATGAACCAACATAGAGTATCCCAAAACAATCATAATAAGGATTAATTTGATTCAAATCGTGTTCATCCGTAGCAATGTTAAATGTTGCATTAGAGTTTTTTACTCTAGTGTAAGAAGCAACAGTTTGCCTTACTTAAGGAAATGTTTGAAGGATATTGGGTAAATTACTAAATTAAAAGAAAAGCTTAACAACTTAAGTCTACAGAAATGCAGGAGCTAGATTATTTCTGGGGAGCTCAGTAAAAAACCCTAAACCTCATTTTCTGGATACTGAATCTGAAGAGCTCAGCTCTTCAAATTTAAATTCCTCAGAGGGAATTAATTGGATGATATTAAGTGGGTGACTTCTTGCCCATTGTTAAGGTATGAGTATCAGTATGATAGACAAGCACAGTAGGACCTGCATGGGATGAAAGAGAGACCATTCTTTAGAAGAGAGAGATTTTAAAAGACATAATTAAATAGAGATATACCATATTCATGGACTGGAAAACTCAATATTATTGTAATGCCATTTCTCCATTTCTCCTCAAGTTGATAAGTGGTTTCAATGCAATCACAATCAGAATGACAGGCTTTTTTTGTGTTTGTTTATAGAAACTGACACATTTTTGAAATCTATATGAAAATGCATAGGAGTAAGAATTGCCAAGACAATCTTGAAAAAGAAAAAAGTTGAAGAGCTCATATTACCTAATTTAAAATAAAACTACAGAATCAAGACAGTATAATGTTAGCAAAACAATTGACAAATTGAATGATAGTACAGAATAGAACCAAAAAATTGACTCAATCGTATATAGTCAACACATAAACAGTCAGTAGATTTTTGACAAGGGTGTCAAGGCAATTTGATTGGAGAAAAGAAAGTTTTTTCTACAAATGGTACTGAAAAAACAAACTTATTTTTTTTTTAAAAAAGGAACTTCAGTCCCTACCTTGTAGTACACACAGAGTTAATTTGAAGTGGATCATAGACTAAAAATTAAAAGCTAAAACTATTAAACTTCTAGAAGAAAACATACAAGATTATCTTCATGAGTTTGGGATAGGTAAAGATTTCTTAGGACATAAAAAGTACCCAACATACAAGAGTAAATGATTAATTGGACTTCATCAAAATAAAAACTTCCACCTATCAGAAGACACCATTAAGAAAATGAAAGAGCAAGCGTGAGACTTAGATAAAATATTTTCAATACCTTTATTTTACAAAGGGTTTATATCAATAATATATAAAGAGTGGCTACAGTTAACAATAAAAGACAACTCAATAAAAAATAGGTAAAAGACTTAAATAAATGTTGCACAAAAGAAAGTTTATGAGTAGCCAATAAACACATGGAAAGGTCCTTAACATCATTAGTCACTAGTGATATCCAAATTAGAACACCAATGAGATAGTATTCCACACATCCTAGGTGGCTAAAATTAAAAGATTGATTACACCATTTGTTAAGGGTATGCAGTAAGTAGTGTTGAGAATGTAAATATCACAACCACATAGCAGAATTGTTTTGTATTTGCCTATAAAGTTAAATATATACATACTCTATACCCAGAAATTCTACTTCTAAGTAGCTAAGAGAAATTAAAATGCATGTTCACAAGGTGCTTTTAAAATAATATTTATAGCAGCTTTTTCATAATAACTGAAAAGCAGAAATAATCAAATATTCATCAACAAAAGAATGGATTTATTGTTGTATATCTATATACTCAGTAATTAAAAAAAAAAAACACCGAACTTCTGACAAACATAACAATGCAGATGACTGTAAAAAAATATTAAGTTGAGTGTAAGAAACCAGACACAAAATAGTATATAATGGATGATTCCATTTATAAAAATTTTAAGAACAGGCAAAACTAATCTATGTGATAGAAATCAGAACATTGTTTGTCTGTAGGAATTGACTGAAAGTTAAAGCTGGGGACTTTGGGAGTGAGAGTTTTCACTGAGATGGTAGCTTCATGTGTCTGTATGTTTGTCAAAATGTGTTAAATTACAAATTTATAATCTCTGCATTTCACTGTATATAAGTGTTCTTGTAATAAAAAAAGAAAAGGAAATGGTAGGATTCAAATAAAGTCATCTAATATCATGAACTTCGCTTACTCAGTGCTTAAATTGGATAATTCCAACTAGGAAGACCCAACTAAGATCTCATTGAAGATTTGAGTGACTGTTTCTGCCATTTCCTCCCCTTATCAGAAACTTCGCAGCGCTTATTAGCACCTTTACTTAAAGTTTTTTTTGTTTTTAGGTTTTTACAGTTTTTTTCTGTCCAAATAATGGTAAATTCCTTGGGGGTATCACCTACATCAGTGCTTCTCAAACTTTAATATGCACAAGAATTACCCAGGGACTTTATTAAATTACAGATTTTTCAGGCGTTATCTTGTAGATACTCATTAGAATTGGCCTTGAGCTGAGGAATCTGTATTTTTAAGTAGCATTCCAGGTGGCGGTCTGCTGACCACCTTGTAAGAAACACTGATCTATATCACATTTGAACCATTTCTGTCATATCCACAAGGCTTTGAGTGCTATGTGCTAAGAAATAAGCTGTTTAATAAATAAACTACAGCTTCCCTGGTGGCGCAGTGGTTGAGAGTCCGCCTGCCGATGCAGGGGACGTGGGTTCGTGCCTCAGTCCGGGAGGATCCCACATGCCACGGAGCGGCTGGGCCCGTGAGCCATGGCCGCTGGGCCTGCGCGTCTGGAGCCTGTGCTCCGCAGCAGGAGAGGCCACAGCAGTGAGAGGCCCGCGTACCGCCAAAAATAAATAAATAAATAAATAAATAAACTAGATGAGTTTGAATCTCTCGGACACCAGTTTTCAACTGTGGGTAGATATTTTTTGTTGTTTTTTTGTATTAGAAACTTCATACACATTCTAGGAACAACCCCAGATTTTTCCCAGCTCCTTCAGTTTTCAGATGTGAAAACTGAGGCCCAGAGAGCAACAGTGACTTTCCCAAGGTCTTTTAGCTAGCGAGAGCTACATGGAGGCTGGAACTCACATCTCCTGACTTCTAATCTAACTCAGCTCTCCCTGTCACACCATGATTTTGTCAAGATCAGAAAGTGCACTGGTTCTCACGTGGGGATCATTTTGTCCCCCAAGGGATATTTGGCAATGTCCAAATCTATTTTTGGTCATCTCAATTAGGGGAGGGATGGGGGAGCGGTATGTGGTAGCTATTTAGTGGGTTGAGGCCAGGGATGCTGCCAGACACCCTACAGAGTACAGGACACAGCACAGCCCCTGCCACCAAGAACTCTCAGGCCCCAAATGTCCATAGTACAAGGTGGAAAAACTGTGTGCTAGTCACTGTGGAATTCAGTGGTCCCAGCTAACTCTTCTTGGAAATATTTCAGCCTCGTGCAAGCAGTGTGTGTCAGGATCTCCCTCAAATACTCTGGAGGCTGCCCTGTGTGCTTTTGTGCTCATCCTGGCTCTAAACCTGAGGCCTGGCTGCAGACACTCCTTTCGTCTAGGCATCTTGGACGGACTCAGCGCTGCCATGGCAGCCTGTGTCATTTCTTTGACACAGCATTTGCCAGCAGCCAGCCAGAGAGTCCTGAACATGGGCCACCCCAGCCCTGCCAGCAGCTCTCTGGTGGGGTGGGAGCTGCTCCAACTGGTCACAGAAAGAGCAGCCAGCTGAGTTTGAAAGGAAACATTTAACTTGGGTCCTGATTGAAGCAGAAACCAGTTTAGAGATGTGCTCTCTCCAATTTGAGATTTTTTAAAGGAAAATTGGGGTAACGAGTAGGAAGGGAACCTCATAACTCAGGATATAAGGAAGGAGGGACGCTCAGTGTGTGCCCAGAGTCCATTTGGCCTAGTTTTATTGTGCTGTTAGGGTAGCATTAACTTGATATACACACACTGGGTCTCAGGGTTTCAGTACTTCCAAACTATTTGACCTCAGGACTTTTCTAAACTGCTCCAAGTCAGTTTCTCCGACTACAAAATACTGATGATAATAATAGTGCTGATACTAGAGAGTTGTTATAAAGATGAAACAAGCTAATGCATGTAGAGAAAGACTGTAGTGTAGTGATTGGTATGCAGTAAGTGCTAAATAAATGATAGCTATTCGCTATGATTTTCCCACACCATTAACTTGCAAAATGTGCCAGGTTCCACCTGCCTCTGAGAATACAGCAAGCCCCCTTCTTCCTTTTTACACCAATAATATATTGGGCACAGTTTCTCTATGCCTTAATTACTGCAAGCTAGCCTCTCTTCACAGTATCCCCATCAGTTAACCATCCACAAACAGTTCCCTCCCTTGTCCCCACAAATCAGCCTTTCAACTGCAGCCACTGTTGCCCCGACTGTATTCCTTCTTGACTGAGCTGACTTGCCTGGCCCACAACCCCATTCGGAGGTGTCCCTCCTGTGTCATGGCATGTCTTCAGCATGATGGTGGGGTATGAGCTCTCCCAAGGCTGGTGGTATCAGAAGAGGTCAGAGCACATCTGGGAATCCACATGGAAGAGGAAGAAAAATCTCTTTGCTGCTCTGTGCCTTTTTTTTTTTCTTAGGGGCCACAAAGCAGCCCATATCTGATTTAGAAATCTGTTCTGACTAGTTCTATCACCTTATTCCTCTAGCCCGTCTCTCCAAAAGGACTTCAATCCATCCAGAAAATAGGAGGAGACAAGATACTCTGTGACTCCCATTTTCTTCCAGTCCCTCCCCCAAGCCAACACTTTTAGCAAGTCCTGCTGTAACAAAGCAAACAGTCCCCAAAATAGCAGAGCTGCAAACAACTCCTGAAGGCCTCTGCAAGAGTGTGTATTTCTTTGGCAGCTTCAGGCACCCGACTCAGTATGTCAGTTATGAGGAGACCTGTTTGAATCCTAGAGGATTGGGCTGGGGGCATAGAAAGAGGAGCAATGAAGCACTTGGTGGAGGAAGTGGCCAAACATGAGAAAGGCAGAAAGAAGGAGAAAAGAAAGATGTACAGAAGGGGTAGCACATTTCTTGGAGTAGGATGCACTGGGGCTTGAAGGTGAAAATGCCCAGGGATCTGAGTGAGCGTGAGAAAGCAGAGAGGCAATCCATTTGCTTTGTTGTGATTTGCGCGGCCTGAAGGCAGCAGTCAGCTGTGGCCTCTTCCTCTTCACTAAATGCCAGAGAAGGCTTGGCTAGCCCAGGTCTCCATGGGATTTATCAGCAAACCAGTCCAGGAACTGGATCACTTCCAAGTAGTCCCCTGTGTGGCTGGTTCTTGAACTTGGGGTACAGGAAGACGACGCAGGGTTTGCAGGGTTATGCAGGTCTGCCCATCTGTTGGCACCTTCCAGTTACATTTCTGTGGTTTGCATTTTAACACAGTAAAAAATGGTTTTGAGTCAATCTTTGAAAAATTCATAAAATCCATACGATAGCGAAAAGAAAGCATTCCAGATATGAACTAGGTGTGCATAGCCAAAGTGGAAGCAGAATAAAGGTGATAGAAGAGCTGAGAAAAAGGGAGTGATTAGAAGAGATAAACAATGCAGTAAGCATTATTTCTTACCCCTAACATCCAGGAAAACTAAATTCTGGTGTAATGATCATACTCAAACATGGCCATAAGGAGAGTTAAAGTTTAAAACTTTTAAAGAGAGGCGGTTGGAATTAATTTTGAGATTAGGGCATAAAAGAACCATATCTTAAGCTGGAAAAAAAAAAAAAAGAAAAATGCCTTCAAGAAAATAGGGCAGGGCTTCCCTGGTGGCGCAGCGGTTGAGAGTTTGCCTGCCGATGCAGGAGACACAGGTTCGTGCCCCGGTCTGGGAGGGTCCCACGTGCCGCGGAGCGGCTGGGCCCGAGGGCTGTGGCCGCTGGGCATGCGCGTCCGGAGCCTGTGCTCTGCAGCGGGAGAGGCCACAACAGTAAGAGGCCCGCGTACCGCAAAAAAAAAAAAAAAAAAAAAAAAAGAAAATAGGGCATATTGTAATGCTTCTGTGGCTAAATGTTGTACATGGGGGAATTGGAACGCAGTGAATAGGAAATCCCCAACTTCTTCAGCAGGATTGTTGTAGGGGAAAATTGTCACCCTAGGGAGGAACCCATCCTGGCAGCTTCGTATAACGATGACTCTGGGAATCCCAGTCAAGTACTGTCTGATAGGTAAACTAAATCCTTTTGTTTTAAAAATATATATCCAGGCCAGTAGGTGTCACCAATCTAAGTAACAGCCTTGTCCCAAAATAGATCTTAGTACTGTGATCTCAGCAGGGATTTCTTTTTTTAGAGAAAGATATTTTAAGGCCCTACAAGAAGGTTTTTTGGAACTTCCAATGTCCTTGAACTGCAAGCAACAGCAATTTTAGACATGGAGTGTTAATTCAGTGAACTTAAGAAGAAAAAAAAAGAAATAGAAAAAAAAGAAAGGAAACCCATACAATTGTCAGTGCTAATGAGCTGAAAAGTAGTTTGAGAGAGTGTATTGGACGCAATTCTTTCTGTATTCTGTTTTTACTTTTAAGGAATCCTTCAGTACTGTTGAGCCCCACTGAGTAGAATGGAACCAACAGAATATGGCATTTGTTTAATATGTATATGTTTTTGTGTTATACTATGGTGGAGCCAGTACATTGAACAAAGCAAGTGAGACTCATAAGATGCTATCAAACAGCAAGGTTATTCTCCCAAATGCAATATAACCCATTAGAACCCACTCAGTATACCCAGTGTTTCCCCTGACCTTGGATGAATGTAGGGCAGGCCCCATGGCTTTTCTGGTCACTCTCAGATAATGAGTCATCTGGACAAATCAAGTCACAAAAACAATCTCATTTCAGTAACTCCAGGGAAAAGAGGGAAAAGGAGAGAAGAGTCTTCCTTGACCGGTACTATTTTTGTTGGTGCCAGTGTTCTCTGCCCTTGGCCTGTGTTATGGGGACTTTATCTCAGGAGGACTTTGTAGGGATCTCTCACTAGCTGTTGCCTTGATACTGACGACTGCCTCTTCCAGGCTGATGGCCATGATTTTCTAAATGTGTGTTTTTCGATTTGTGTATTTGTCTGTTTGGCAACCATTTATCACAGAACCAATGATATTAACTATAGTTTCTTATTTTCTCTATTCTTGATGGTCTGACATTTGGGGGCCTTACAGACCCAGGAAGAGACTGTCCCTCCCAAGGCTATTTACAGACCCTTGAACAACACCAGAGTTAGGGGCACCGACCCCTGTACAGTTGAACATCTGCCTATAACTCTGGTCGGCCCTCCCTACCCATGGTTCTGCCTCTGCAGACCCAACAATGGTGACTCATGTAGTACTGTAGTATGTATTTATTGAAAAAAAATTAAAAGCCACATATAAGTGGACCGGTGCAGTTGCAGTTCAAACCCATGTTGTTCAAGGATCAACTGTCATTTATAATGATATAACAGCAACTTGCCTAGGAGCACAACTTTCACATGCAATCCCAAGTCTATAGTCCCTACCACCTCCTTATCTGACTCTTACACACCAGTTCAATATTTCCCCTGCCCGAAAGCATCCCAGAGTCAGGTATCAGACAAACTGAAGCCACGCCTATAACCCAAAGCCCACTGGAATTATGCAAATAGCCAATCCTAAACTGTTTACTCTGCTTTACCTTACCTTTCCTGGGGAAAACCCAATAAAGGCTCTGGCCTGGGTTACCCCCTCACTCCTGCTTTTTTCCCTGACCAAACCTAGTGCTTCTCCATGTTGCCTTGCGTGGTGTGGCAGGCCCCCTTCTCTCAGGAAGTAAAAGGAAAAATTGCTTCTTTCAGTGGCATTGGCCTTTGGTGTCATCACTCAGTCACCTCCAAAGATTAAGCAACTTTGCAGCAATTTGGGTACACGTTTTAGAGCACATAGTATTTCACAATTTGAAAAAGCTTTTTTTGGAAAGTGGTTCTGATTACATAATACCTGGACTCAGGATTTCATAGGACGCAGTTTAAAAATAATTAAGGGCAACCAAAAAATGTGGATATATACAGCCATAGACACTTCATCTAAATTTTCTTTTAATGAACGGAACTAATCGTAATGGAGGTAAAATGGGAAGTGAAAATTTACCTTTAAATCACATATTTTCTATGTCATTAGCTGCATAATGCAGTATTTCTCAAAGACCATTCTCTGGAATAATCATTTCTGTAGACAGTTAACAGATAGTAGAGAAAAAAGTAGTATTTTAATCAAATGCTCTTGGAATCTCTGGATCAAACTGCCACCACCATCTAGAGAGTACAAAAGAATAAAGAATAGGAAACGGGGAACTACAGGGAATGCTGGGAGAGGCAGCATGGATCAGTGGAGACTTGAGACTGGAGTCTAGGGTTCAACTGTAAATGTTGCCCTTTACTAGCTCTGTGAACTTTGGGTGTTGAACAGCAATTTTAATCCTCACCTCAACCATCAGGTGGAAATAACTGTTTCTATAGTAACAGCTATGACTACTCCATGGCATATCAGATTTCTTTATTTTTGTTATACCTCTTTCTTTAATTTCTGAGTGGACCCTCACTGAGATTGATGAGCAACGTACGTATATCAGGAATATGAGTGGGCTCCCTTCCTCAAGCCAGGAGGTGGCTTCAGCCACAGGCCCTGAGGATGGTCACTAGTGATGTCAACCCTCTTCCAGCGAGGTCCTTATGAGATCAGGTAGCTGTGCAGGCAGCTCCACTCCCTCACTGCTACTGTCAGCCACAGAAATTTTGTGGAAGCTCCCAAGACTAGTGAGGTGAGTTTCAGTCCTGAGAGGGATCTATGTAGCCACTTATTGGAAACCTGTCCCCTGAGGTATCTGTGTTCAAGCCATTCACAGGAACTGCAGCCCTCCAACCACCTTCCGCATCTTGCTCAGTCGCTCTCCACTTGCCATCCTTGGGAGCAAAGAGCTGCCACCTGTTAGTCCTTTCTGGTAATCCAGCCAGCTCCTCAATGATCTTCAGCCTGAGAGTCAAATCCCCCCCCCCCCACTCAAGTGTTTTATTCGATCTTCTCAGCGTGGAGAGAGAGAAAGAAAAACGTTTAATAAAATTTTACATTAAAAAAACAAATTTAAAGATTCTTCTTAAAAAATGCATGATGGAGCTAAGCAGCTATGTCCCTGTCAGGGTCTGCACTCTCTCCAGGCTTCCACCTGTGGGTCCATTTCATTCATTAAATTCACCCACCCAGCCTCTTTGGGCAATTGATTTGGGGACCCCTGCCTTTGACTTTAAAGCACTAAGACCTGAGGAGGATGCACTCTTTTTGCTTACATCCATTGTAGTATCTTACTCAAGCTCACAACTCCAAGAACCCCTACAGCTCCCTTTTCACCCCAACACAATGGCGTAAAAATAGACAAGACAGAAAAGGCACTCAGAAGCAGC
Organism: Monodon monoceros; assembly: GCF_005190385.1. Classification (NCBI taxonomy): domain Eukaryota; kingdom Metazoa; phylum Chordata; class Mammalia; order Artiodactyla; family Monodontidae; genus Monodon; species Monodon monoceros. The sequence goes on from NW_021703768.1 coordinate 132,105,421, forward strand.
CCTGGCTTTTCCAAAAGTCTTGGCATGGCTTCACTCCTCCTCTTCCTTTGTCTAATTGTGTTCTTCTAGAGAAGGTGGAAGGCACAGTTCATGCAAACCACCCACTCGTAGGTCACTGACTGATATTATATTAAGTGCCAGAATCTGGTCTCTCGGTTTCCCCAATGCTCTCCATGAAGTGGTAACCTACTCTGACCCAAATGTATGAAGTTGCCGTAACTTGAAACCAAAGCAGACACCACCAGCTGCTGTTTTGATGAGTGTAGTGGCCTAGCAGAAGCACCTGTGGCTGGAAGGGCCAGCCTTCCAGCTATCTTGCCTGACACTTCTTCTCTACCCCCACTGGGATGGCTGAAACAACAGCAAGACAAGTTGCTGACACAAATACTCTTGGCAGTCAGTAGGGAGGCACCCTAAGAGTGCTTTCAACTGTACACGACACTCTGCTGGAATTAGAGAGGCTGTACTTGACTGATAGGTAATAGAAACATCCAGAGAAAGTAAGGCTTTGATTAAAATTTTGATTCCGTTCTTCTGGGATTCCCTCAGTTTTTCCCTCAGTGGTTCTCTTTTGTTGGCGTCTCCTCAAATGGTTTCACACATGATAGCAAAATGGAAGCAGCTGTTCCAGGCATCACATTTGCATACCACACATTTACGGCATAAAAGAGCTTCTCTCCCCTCCCCCACTTTGCTTAAAAACCTTGGGCTTCACTCTGATTGGACCAACTTATTTCTCAAGCCCAATATGAGCCAATCACTGTGCAAGGGGAATCAGATGACCCTGACCAGTTTGAGTCAGTCAGAATCTTCCCTTGGAACTGACAGGAATCAGTTCTACCCAAACTGCACGGCTTCTACCAGGTAAGGTAGGTGGATCATTACCATAACTTCTCTACTAGCTTATTTAGTTAACTAGATTGGAGGGGAGAGAGAACAAAATCAACATTTTCTGAAACTGTAGTCTGTCCCAGGAATAATGCTGGGTGCTTTACTCTCCTCGCAATTTCCACTACTGAAAATCAGTTGTGCTTTTTAGGAAATTCCGAAAGCTAAATCTGAGAAGGTTAAGGAAGTTGCTCAAGATTTAAGAGGCCCATTAGGTATTAACACTGAGATTTTATTGCTTTGAAAGGCCATACCTACAAAACACTATGTATGTAAAATGTCACAGTATTCCCTGAGAATTGGGTGAGAGGAATACTATCAAGTAATAGAAAGATAGCTTTAGGAGCTAATTCCAGCCCTTCCACTAATAGTGTTATATGAGCCTGGTTGTTTTGTTGTTTTTTTTGCGGTACGCGGGCCTCTCACTGTTGTGGCCTCTCCCGTTGCGGAGCACAGGCTGCGGACGCGCAGGCTCAGCAGCCATGGCTCACGGGCCCAGCCGCTCCGCGGCATGGGGGATCCTCCCGGACCGGGGCACGAACCCGCGTCCCCTGCATCGGCAGGCGGACTCTCAACCACTGCACCACCAGGGAAGCCCTTATGAGCCTGGTTTTGAACATATCTCTAAATCTCTTTCAGCATTGGTTTGGTCATTTGACAAATCGAATACATCATAATAGAATGGATTCCATAATGCTGGGGAGAAGATTAGGATAATGGATATAGTATTGAAGTAAAGGGAAGATCCATAACAAAAATAAGTATTTTTCTCTCACCTAGAATATTGGTGTTTGAAATTTCACTGTGAGGCCCTTATTCCTATAGCCTAAAGTTTCCTCCACTTAAAAAGATGTACACACTCTTAAATTCTGATGCATTAAGCTAAAGCCTTAATCTTTAAAACCTATAAGGACCGGCCAGTTGTTTAACAAATGGATAAAGAGAGTCAGGGATAGACTGTTAGTGGTCAGGGAACTGTGATGATCTGGGCCTGGAGCCTCTTGACCACGTGAAAAGGAAAATGGCTACTCAGCTTTAGCCAGTTGTAATCAATTAGGAATTTGAGCCTTTTTGCTAAATCTTACGAGTTTTCCAGAGAAACCCACAATCTGAATGGCTTGGTTTTTGTTTTGTTTTATGTTTTATTTAAAACACTACCTGCATCCAGAAAACTACATCTGCTGTCACGTAGTTTGAAACTTCTTCTATTATGTGTCTCTTGATCTACATGAGCCTGGGGTTTTCTTATCTACATCTGTCAAAAGAGGGAGATAATAATAGTACCTGCCCTCACGGGAATTTAGAGAAGAAGAAGAATGGAAATGTTGCTACAGTGAAGTTCAGATCCCTTCCAAAGTCAAGTTATTAAAAAAGACTGCTAAAGAGGTGTATTTCCTAAAAGCACCTGGGGGGAAGTGGCAAACCTGGATGCAGAACCCAGGGTGGGGATCCAAGTTCAGCTTTCTCTAATCCCCTTGGTCTCTACTAGCAAGTCTGTGAAGAGGCCCTGTGCTTCCTTTTGCCTCTTTAATCCCGACTTATCCCGCATACCACCTGCTTGGGCCTCCTGCTGGGGCCACTGTGCCTGGTGACTCAGGAGCCACACAGCCCACAGAGCAGGTCATCTAGTCCCAGGCCCCTGAAGGTAGAAACTTCCTCCTTTCCCACTGCCATGCCTAGCCGTCTGACTATTGAGGTTTTAATGAGATGCTGAATTGGGGAAATCATGGCTGCTGTGGTGCCTGAAATATCAGTCTCTGAGCCAGGACCCAATCCAAGGGATGGCAGTATTAGATTCCAGTACTGTGAGGTGAAAGAGATTGTGCAGGTCACCGCAGGCCGAATGATCACAGTGACTGGGGTTCTTGTTGGAAGTTTTCAGAAATTAAAATTCTGAAAGAAATGCCAGAGGTAGAAAAGGCTTAAATCTGCACTTGTCTGAAACAGTAAATATGATAACCATGGGCCACATGTAAAGCTATGGAGAGTTTGAAATATAGCTTATCTACATCAAGATGTGCTGTAAACATAAAATATACACCAGATTTTGAAGTCTTAGCACCAAAAAAAAGGTTACATGATGAAATGATAGTATTTCAGATACAGTCAATTAAATAAAATATTCTTAAATTTAATATCCCATGTTTCTTTTCAATTTGTAATGTGGCTATGCAAAAAATCCAGATTACATATATGACTTAGACCTGTCTATACAGAGAAATTATTTCACATGTGCTTTTAAATCACGCCACTTCCACCATGCAGACTCTCTCGTAATTAAGAATAATGTGCTCAATGATACCTAAATAAATAAATTAAAAGAATATTCTAAAAAAGTAATGTTCTCAATACTTTCTTATGTAATCTTTATAATATACATTACTGTAAGCTTCATAAAATTTTATGCAGATACGTATGGCATCCTGTATAAACGCTGTGTATTCCATATTTTATGGGCAATTTAAGAGATTTTTCAAGGGTATTTTTACTTTTTGGACTTAATTTCTCTTTATGCATTGACTTTAGGGATTAACTTCACTCTTGTCCATTTGAAAGAGCACTGTGCTAGGTATCAAGAGGCTGTGCTAGAAAGTCTATGAATAATATTTTAAAAATAATGTTTCCTGACCCTACAGGCCCACCTTCCAAAAGCACGCTCTTGAGCTGTTGTATCCAGTGTTGGGGATGAATTTAAAGTGAGACGTACATACAGTCTCATACATGGCCTCCTCAGGGCCAAAAGCACATGTCACAATGCAGCTACCCTGCATTAATCTCTATTATCATCAACACAAATCATTTTTTCTAAAACACATGACCTATATATTACATTACTTCATGATCCTTACATGAAGGATTATGCAGCAACATTCTTGTGTGATTGTGTGCCCCTCCACCAAAGGAAAAAAAAAGGATGTCTCGTAACTAATTCTAGCCTTCCCTTTTTTCAAAAGATGACAATGATAATACCTAATAGCATTTCCCTTTTCGCCGTGGCTGCCAGGAAACTTGGAGGAAAATCTAGTCCTCAGTTATAGTAAACTCTCTTGTTAAATTTAATGTAAAATCACCTTCTGCTAAAAGGATTTGGACCTCTCTTTTGACCTTCATATTAACTGTCATGTCTCAGGGCCTCCATGATGTTCAGACCCCCTGCTTTGCCTAGTGCTGTTTATATCCCACCTACAAATGTATTTTGTGGGTAAGGTATAACATACAGGTAGAAAAAACCTAGAAAGATGAAATAATTTTCATTTTGTATGCCATCACCTCCATTAAGGCCTGGAGCAGAGGGTTGAGAAGGACTCTGAGGCTTTCCCCAACAGCACAGGAATCAGTGCCATGGCCTATGTATGGCATTTGCTCTGCATTTCAGAGGAGGGGTGGCATCAATCACGACCACATTTGCCATCCTTGGTTGAATCTATGGCCATGGATTGTGGCAAAAGAAACTGATCCATGGATGAGGTGACCCAGAGGCTCTGGTCTTGTCATCACAGTACTCTAATCAGTATAGACTGACCTGTCAGAGTTGAGAGCAGTTCTGTAAGTACTCAAAGTAGTCAAGCATTGTTCTCCACCTGAGGAACCCACTTTGCCTGGGCACCTCCTTTCCATTGCTTTATTTTCTCCCTAGTTCTGATTTCAGTACTTTGAATGCACATGCCTTATGCTCTAAATTTTAGAATCCCATTCTGGATTCTAAAATTGGTCCGTCTTTGACACTTACTTCTGTCTCCCTTCATGTTCAGGTCTCATCTCCTCCAGGAGACAGCTAGCTAATGAGGGCAGCCTTTGTGGCTGATTTGCCTTTTTGTTTTTCTACCCCCAACCCCTAGAACATGCATTCAGTGCCAAGCACAGTGTGGCATAGTGCTTAAGGGTCCAGCCATTAGACTTCGACCCACTTGATTTCAAATTTCAGCTTCATCGTTTACGAGTTATTTGTCCTGGGGCAAATAACTTGTTTCTGAGACTTAGTTTTATCATCTACACATGTGGATAATAATGGGACCTGCCTCAGGGGTTGTTACAAGCAGTCAGTGTATATTGAATATTTAGCTCATTGTCTGGTATATCGTAAGGGATTGGTAATATTTTTTCATTGTGTTTTACACATATTATCATCAAATAATGATTGTCGAATCAGTGAACAAAGTAACTATACCTCTCATTGTTTTTTTCTTGATGGAAGTGTCAGATGTTCCTTCTGCCAATTATTTTATCTCAAAACAGGGACAGTAATGCTTGCTCACTAGACTTTGGTAAATAAGAAACTCTGTGTTCTCTTTAGAATACATATCCTCTCTAAAGTCAAATACAAAGATAATATTGTAAATGAGTGAGATTATAAGTGCTTTTAATCCTCTTTGTATCATTTGAAGAGGTATCAAGAGATAAAAAGAAAAGTAAATTTATAAAATACTTTTCAAAACACTTACATGCATGCTACCAGTCTGTCTTCCCTATAAGATAGTGAGTTAGGCAGAGAAGGTAGTATTATCCCTTTAGTCCGTTGGAAAATGGAGACCTACAACGTTTGAATGGTCTAGGACAGAGTTTCTCAGCCTCAGCACTACTTTATTGTAGGAGGTTGTCCTGTGCATCATAGTATGTTTAGCAGCAACCCTGGCCTCTGCCCACTAAGTGCTGTTAGCTGCCCCTCTCTCCAGTTGTGACAATCAGAACTGTTTCCAGACATTTCCGACTGCCCACCTAGGGAGCAAAATCACCCCTGGTTGAGAACCATTGGTTGAGGGCCATAAAACAGTAAGCGGAAGACCTTGCCATAGAAGCCTGCTCTTGTTCCTTCAGTGCTCACAGGAGTTAAATAGGGTGGGGACAAGGCAGAAAGAGTACTGGCATTTGGGCCTGGTGAACTAGCAGAAGGGTTGTGCAGGTGAATAGGAGGAGCGTTTCCCAGGAAAAGAGGGTGGGTGGGGAAGGGTTGGCTTCCTGCAGATGCCACTGAGCAAAAGGATAAATGCATTTCTGTTAAAAACTTGGGCTGCAGGTGTTCGTATCTTGAGTAGTCTTTTACAGACCTTCAGTGACAGCTAGATGGAGTTTGGGCCTGGAGTTTTATTAACATTTGTACCCACGTATGATGTGAGTGGCCTCCAGAATTTGATGGAAACCGATTCTTAGAGGATTGTCTCAGTCAGTCTGAGTATCCACTCCTGACATCACCATCTAGTTGACCTACTCTGAACCTTCTGGCTCATCCACAGTAGTTTACACCACAACCGCTTTTTGCTCCAGTCTTGGTTTGATGGTTACCAGGTATATTCAAATAGCACAAAAGTTGGGACAGGATTGCTTATTTATCCAGAACTCTATAGCCAGAGATTGGTTAAAGAGACCAGTTAAAGTGATTTCAGAAAACCTGGTCTAAAGTGTAACTTTTGCAGTCTGTTCATTCCCTAAGAAGGATGGTTAGATTACCCCAGCAAGATTTTCATTTGTTCCCTTCCCCCAACCCCTTCACACCCACCATATAAATTTTTATTAATTTAGAAACCTTATTTCTTTATTTGAACCATTGATTCAACTTGAACCCCTGGTTTGGAGGCACTCTTGAAGGTGCCTAGCTTGGGGTCTTTGGGGGCTGGTCTGTTGTCATGTCCAGTGTTTGTTTTAGCTCTCAGCTTCATGAATCAAAGCTATACACTTGGCCCTTCCATAGGCCTTTTATTTACTCCGTTCATTCACTTATCCATCTATCCGCCCAACAGGAATTTGTTAGGTTGTCTACTCTAGGTCAGGCTGTAGGCAAGTCCCCACAGTGCTTTGAACCCCATATTAAACACTGGTTTGGAGAACTGCCTTTGACCTAGGTATATTTCACTTGTTGGATGAAAAATAGAATTGTTTTTCGGTTGTTATAGAGTGACATCACCTTTAGAGTGCCTTTTCTGGATGCTAGGTGTCCTTGGCTTCCTCTGTACTGTTTTCTGCTAGCAGGTCCGTTTGGTTTGATTAGAATGATAAGGAGTTTCTTCAAAGCATTCCTGGAACACATATTCTCAGACAGTTGCAACCACTTGTACAGAATAGTATAAAAATTATTTTGTTAAATCATTGGGTCTTCATTCTGACCAGCTGTGTGATACTGGGAAAGTAACCTCTCTGTGATGTATTTCATCATCTGTAATATTAGAGAATCGTAGCTAATGATTGCTAAGGCCTTCTGGCTCTAAAATAAATTCTAAATAATTGGAAGAATATTGAGATTTTTTAAATATCTGGGACGTTCTTTCTGATGACCTAAATTTTTAGGATTCTGCAAACACAACTCTGGAGCGAGGTAAGGTCCCTGTTTTAATTCATTGCTTGACATTTTGTATTGTTCTGTTCCACACTGACTTTCCGAAGGTCTGACTGATTTGGGTATTGTTCAATACTAACAGAAAGGTAAAGTGGAAAGAGCACTGTGTGAGGGGTCAGGAGATTAAATCATGGCTGTAGTCCTGCCACTAACTACTTGTGTGACTGTGGGGAAGTCACACTAGAGCCTTGGTCTCCATTCCTTTTTCTGTTAAAATGGCTAAGTTAGCTTACGTGATCTCTAGTGTTCCTTTTGCTCTAAAATTCTTTAGTTTTAAATGTAGATATGTTATCAAACCAAAACTTGGGTCCGCTCGCCCGTGCACAGTAAAGCCAATCTACTGACACCAGGCTGTGGTGAAAGACAATGCAGCGTTTATTGTAAAGCACAGTACAAGGAGTCCAGGACAGCTAATGCTCAAAAAGCCCAAACTCCCTGATGGGTTTCAGCAAAGCATTTTTAAAGACAAGGTGAGGGAGAGGAGTCCTAGGGTTTGTGATCAGCTCATGCACAATGACTTGGTTTTAGTGATTTGCCAGGGATAACGCATTTATTAAAAAAATTTTGACTGACCTCCTATTATATGTCAGGCATTGTTCCAACAATAAAGCATTGTCCCTCTCTCCATGGAGCTACGATCTAGCTGGGGCACCAATCATGCACAAGTAAATAAAAGTGGAATGTCAGATAATGAGCAGTGCATGGGCATAGATGAAGCGAGGGGTACTCTGTTGCATGGCATGGTCAGGAAAGGCCTCATGAAGGATGTCATGTGTGAGAGAGACCTGAATGAAGTGAAGAAGCCAGCTGTGTCAAGAGTTTGGGGGAGATCATTCCAGGCAGGGGGAACAACAAGTACAAAGGCCTTGAGGTTGGACCTGTTTGATGTGTTCAGAGCACAAGCAAAAAGGCCAGTGTGGCTGCTGTGAAGTTGTGTTCTTCTGACTTTGCCTCCAAGCCCTTGGACTAGCCTTCAACAGAAGTCTTCCTTTTCTTATATACGTGCTTGATATTTAACAGGAATCATCCCGGTGACATTTTAGAAGACAACAAATCTTAGATGTCTGACTGTGAGGGAAAAGGGATCACCCTGAGGTTGAGGAAAGAGAATTGATACAAATTGCAGTTGACACAGTATGCCCATCTTAAATGCTTACAGACTTCTGATGCTCACAAAGGTGGTTCATGTTACCTCTCTTCTTTTGTCTTTGCCCACCTACAGATGAAAGGAGGGGGAAGTATAGGAATCTTGCAGCTTCATTTCTATGTGTAGTCAACCCCAGAGGGAAGTTCAGGTTCCTCCTTTTCTTCTGTATTTCTTAACCTCTCTCCTGAGAGCAGTAGCCTCTGTAAAGCCCAGTACTTCAGACATGATGTCTGGCAAGTAAAGTATGTTGTTGTGACCCTCAAAATAAGAGCTGAAGGCCACTTCATCCATTTAAACTGAGATGAGTTCTTCTCTACCTGCCACGCTAGCCAGGTTGTTTAAATGTCTGGTTTTGATCTTCCTTTAAAAATAAATAATGGATACAGCAAGCACATTTCTAGGTATTGAATTTCAGTAAAGCCCTGTTATTCATTATAGTGTTTCTCTATTTCAAGTTTGCAAAGTGGACATCATCCAGGAGATTAGAACCAGCTATGGGGCATCTCCACTAACATTTTTACCCACATCAGACAGAGCTTAGAGTACTATAACCCAGACTTTGGAGCTAAATCCAGGTGAGAGAGGGAGTAACCTGATGCCAGTTAGAATGGCTTTCTCTGCCAGGATGTTATTTTGCAGGATTTGAAAGCTTAAATCTATGGCAACAGAAAGAAACTTTGTGAATACTTCCACGAGTCTGAAATTGACATCCCAGAAACCAGGTTTTTCCAACATACAGAAACTAAGTCAGGGGAGTCCCACATGTCACGTCTGGACCTAATGGAAATAAGTCCATGAGCTTTAGTCTGAATCCACTAAAGAACTCATTCCCTAGCCCGTGACATTATTATGAAAGAAGAGGAAAATCTGAAATACTCCTAGCCTTGAGGATTTCCACCCATAAAGAAGGATTTTTTTTTTTTTCCTAAAAAGATGGAGCAGGTTAAGGCCAAACCCTCTTTCTACTTTCAACTAAAAGACGGAAAGTAACATTGATAAAACACCTACAGCTTGCCACTTACTACGCCAGGTGACTTAAATATTTGTTAAATACTCACTACCATCCACCATGGTAGCTTTTTGATTTTTTATACAAGAGCAAACTGAGGTGCAAAATTTTAAGCAATTTCCTTAGGTCACATAGGTGATAAAGAGTAGAACTGGCATACGAGAATGAGTCTTTTTGATACTAAAGTTGTTACTGCCCTGCTCCATAAAAACAGACATTTTAAAATCTGAAGTTAACCTGATGGTGGAGCTGCCTGCCCATATATGCAGGAACTGAGCATCCACGTGCTCAGGGAGGTGGAAAGTCAAGCCCAGCTTTAAGACACAAGCAAGAAGGAAATAGCTGTCCCTGGGAGAAGGAGGATCAACAACCCATGGGCACCTCAAAACCATATTCACAAGAGTCTGGATTGGGAATGAAAAGGACAGTGTAAAATGTTACCTTCCTTTCTCAACCGAACAATGCAGAGATCTTGGAGAGCTGACCCTGCATCAGTTACTTTGGATAAATGCCCACCTCTACACTGAGTGACTCTGGTAGACTGCCAACCACCAAACCCACAAGAGGCCAAAAGGCTTAGAACAGTAACTGGCACAGAGCAAGCAGCATACTCAAGTATCAAGCAGATTCTTATTGGGAAGTACCAGCAAGATATTAGAAGCCAAGGTATCTCCATGCTCCTTTTCTACATCAGAGCAGCCATATGACACTGTGAAAAGAGCCTAAGCATTGGATGGACAGCAAGTGGCCTGCCACGTGGCTGACAGGGCAAAACCCACCAGACCAAACAAATGAAGAGGAAATAGGCAGTCTACCCGAAAAAGACATCAGAGTAATGATAGTAACGATGGTCCAAAATCTTTGAAATAGAATGGAGAAAATACAAGAAGCGTTTACTAGGACCTAGAAGAACTAAAGAGCAAACAAACAATGATGAACAACACAATATATGAAATTAAAACTTCCAAAGAAGGAATCAATAGCAGAATAACTGAGGCAGATGAACGGATAAGTGACCTGGAAGATAAAATAGTGGAAATAACTACTGCAGAGCACAATAAAGAAAAAAGAATGAAAAGAATTGAGGGAAATCTCAGAGATGTCTGGGACAATATTAAATGCACCAACATTCGAATTCTAGGGGTTCCAGAAGAAAAATAGAAAAAAAAAACGGACTGAGAAAATATTTGCAGAGATTATAGTTGAAAAGTTCCCTAATATGGGAAAGGAGCTAGTCAATCAAGTCCAGGAAGCACAGAGAGTCCCATACAGGATAAATCCAAGGAGAAATACGCCAAGACACATATTAATCAAACTGTCAAAAATTAAATACAAAGAAAACATATTAAAGGTAGCAAGGGAAAAACAACAAATAACATACAAGGGAATCACCATAAGGTTAACAGCTGATCTTTCAGCAGAAACTCTGCAAGTCAAAAGGGAATGGCAGGACATATTTAAAGTGATGAAAGGGAAAAACCTACAACCAAGATTACTCTACCCAGCAAGGATCTCATTCAGATTTGACAGAGAAATTGCAAGCTTTACAGACAAGCAAAAGCTAAGAGAATTCAGCACCACCAAACCAGCTTTACAACAAATGCTAAAGGAACTTCTCTAGGCAGGAAACACAACAGAAGGAAAAGACTGACAATAACAAACCCAAAACAATTAAGAAAATGGTAATAGGAACATACATATTGATAACTACCTTATATGTAAATGCATTAAATGCTCCAACCAAAAGACATAGACTGGCTGAATGGATACAAAAACAAGATCCATATATATACTGTCTACAACAGACCCACTTCAGACCAACGGACACATACATGCTGAAAGTGAGGGGATGGAAAAAGATATCCCATGCAAATGGAAATCAAAAGAAACCTGGAGTAGTAATTCTCATATCAGACAAAATACACTTTAAAATCAAGACTATTACAAGAGACAAAGAAGGACATTACATAACAATCAAGGGATCAATCCAAGAAGAAGATATAACAATTGTAAATATTTATGCACCCAACATAGGAGCACCTGAATACATAAGGCAAATGCTAACAGCCATAAAAGGGGAAATTAACAGTAACACAATGATAGTAGGGGACTTCAACATCCCAGTTTCACCCATGGCCAGATCATCCCCAATGAAAATAAATAAGGAAACACAAGCTTTAAATGACACATTACACATGATGGACTTACTTGATATTTCCAGGGCATTCCATGCAAAAACAGCAGATTACATTTTCTTCTCAAGTGCTCATGGAACATTCTCCAGGATAGATCATATCTTGGGTCACAAATCAAGCCTTGGTAAATTTAAGAAAATTTAAATCATACCAAGTATCTTTTTTGATCACAATGCTATGAGACTAGATATCAATTACAGGAAAAATTCTGTAAAAAATACAAACACATGGAAGCTAAACAATATGCTACTAAATAACCAAGAGATCACTGAAGAAATCAAAGAGGAAATTAAAAAATACCTATAAACAGATGACAGTGAAAACACGATGACCCAAAACCTATGGGATGTAGCAAAAGCAGTTCTAAGCGGGAAGTTTATAGCAATACGATCCTACCTCAAGAAACATCTCAAATAGACAACCTAACCTTACAGCTAAAGCAATGAGAGAAAGAAGAACACAAAAATCCTGAAGTTAGCAGAAGTAAAGAAATCATAAAGATGATATCAGGAATAAATGAAAAAGAAATCAAGGAAACAAGAGCAAAGATCAATAAAAATAAAAGCTGATTCTGTGAGGAGATAAACAATATTGATAAACCACTAGCCAGACTCATCAAGAAAAAAAGGGAGAAGACTCAAATCTACAGAATTAGAAATGAAAAAGGAGAAGAACTGACACTGCAGAAATACAAAGGATCATGAGAGATTACTACAAGCAGTGGACAACCTCGCAGAAATGGACAAATTCTTAGAAAATCACAACCTTCCAAGGCTGAACCAGGAAGAAATAGAAAATATAAACAGATTAATCACGAGCAATGAAATTGAAGCTGTGATTAAAAATCTTCCAACAAACAAAAGCCCAGGACCAGATGGCTTCACAGGGGAATTCCGTCAAACATTTACAGAAGAGCTAACACCTGTCCTTCTCAAACTCCTCCACAATTTAGCAGAAGGAGGAACACTGCCAAACTCATTCTACGAGGCCACCAGCACCCTGATACCAAAACCAGATAAAGATGTCACAAGGAAAGAAAACTACAGGCCAACATCACTGATGAACATAGATACAAAAATCCTCAACAAAATGCCAGCAAACAGAATCCAACAGCACATTAAAAGGATCATACACCATGATCAAGTGGGGTTTATCCTAGGAATGCAAGGATTCTTCAGTATATGCAAATCAATCAGTGTGATACACCATATTAACAAATTGAAGGAGAAAAACCATATGATCATCTCAATAGATGCAGAAAAAGCATTTGACAAAATACAACACCCATTTATGATAAAAATCCTCCAAAGAGTAGGCATAGAAGAAACTTACCTCAACATAGTAAAGGCCATATATGACAAACCCACAGCCAACATCATTCTCAGTGGTGAAAAACTGAAACCATTTCCTCTAAGATCAGGAAGAAGACAAGGTTGCCCACTATCACCACTATTTTTCAACATAGTTTGGGGAGTTTTAGGCACAGCAATCAGAGAAGAAAAAGAAATAAAAGGAATCCAAATTGGAAAAGAAGAAGTAAAGCTGTCACTGTTTGCAGGTGACATGATACTATACATGGAGAATCCTAAAGATGCTACCAGAAAACTACTAGAGCTAATCAATGAATTTGGTAAAGTAGCAGGATACAAAATTAATACACAGAAATCTCTTGCATTCCTATACACTAATGATGAAGAATCTGAAAGAGAAATTAAGGAAACACTCCCATTTACCACTGCAACAAAAAGAGTAAAATATCTAGGAATAAACCTACCTAAGGAGACCAAAACCCTGTATGCAGAAAACTGTAAGATACTGATGAAAAAAATTAAATATGATACAAACAGATGGAGAGATATACCATGTTCTTGGATTGGAAGAATCAACATTGTGAAAATGACTAGACTACCCAAAGCAATCTACAGATTCAGTGCAATCCCTATCCAACTAGCACTGGCATTTTTTACAGAACTAGAAGAAAAGATCTCACAATTTGTAAGGAAACACAAAAGACCCCGAATAGCCAAAGCAATCTTGAGAACGAAAAACAGAGCTTGAGGAATCAGGCTCCCTGACTTCAGAATATACTACAAAGCTACAGTAATCAAGACAGTATGGTACTGGCACAAAAACAGAAATATAGATTAATGGAACAGGATAGAAAGCCCAGAGGTAAACCCACGCACCTATGGTCACCTTATCATTGATAAAGGAGGCAAGAATATACAATGGAGAAAAGACAGCCTCTTCAATAAGTGGTGCTGGGAAAACTGGACAGCTACATGTAAAAGAATGAAATTAGGACACTCCCTAACATCATACACAAAAATAAACTCAAAATGGATTAAAGGCGTAAATGTAAGGCCAGACACTATAAAACTCTTCGAGGAAAACATAGGCAGAATACTCTATGACATAAATCACAGCAAGATCCGTTTTGACCCAGCTCCTAGAGAAATGGAAATGAAAGCAAAAATAAACAAATGGGACCTAATGGAACTTCAAAGCTTTTGCATAACAAAGGAAACCATAAACAAGACAAAAAGACAAACCTCAGAATGGGAGAAAATATTTGCAAACGAAACAACTGACAAAGGATTAATCTCCAAAATATACAAGCAGCTCACGCAGCTCAATATCAAAAAGAACAAATAACGCAATGCAAAAATGGGCTAAAGACCTCAATAGACACCCATTTTGGTGTGTCTATTCTCCAAAGAAGATATTTCTCCAAAGAAGATATACAGATTGCCAACAAACACATGCAGGGATGCTCATCATCACTAATCATCAGAAAAATGCAAATCACAAGTGCAGTGAGTTATCATCTCACACCAGTCAGAATGGCCATCATCAAAAAATGTATAAACAGGGCTTCCCTGGTGGCACAGTGGTTGGGAATGTGCCTGCCCGTGCAGGGGGCGTGGGTTTGAACCCTGGTCTGGGAGGATCCCATATGCCGTGGAGCAGCTGGGCCCTTGGGCCACAATTGCTGAACCTGTGCATCTGGAGCATGTGCTCCGCAACAGGAGAGGCCACGATAGTGGGGGACCCGCGCACCGCAATGTAGAGTGGCCCCCACTTGCCGCAGCTAGAGAAAGCTCTCGCACAGAAGCGAAGACCCAACACAGCCAAAAATAAATAAGTAAATAAATAAATAAATTTTTAAAATATATATATATACAAACAGTAAATGCTGGAGAGGTTGTGGAGTAAAGCGAACCCTCTTGCACTGTTGCTGGGAATGTAAATTGATACAGCCACTATGGAGAACGTATGGAGGTTCCTTAAAAAACTAAAAATAGAATTACCATATGACCCAGCAATCCCACTACTGGGCATATACCCTGAGAAAACCATAATTCAAAAAGACACATGCACCCCAGTGTTCATTGCAGCTCTATTTACAGTAGCTGGGACATGGAAGCAACTTAAATGTCCATCGACAGATGAATGGTTAAAGAAGTTGCACATATATATATAATGCAATATTACTCAGCCATAAAAAGAAACAAAATTGAGTTATTTGTAGTGAGGTGGATGGGCCTAGAGTCTGTCATACAGAGTGAAGTAAGTCAGAAAAACGAATACCGTATGCTAACACATATATGTGGAATCTAAAAGAAAGAAAAAAAAAGTTTTGAAGAACCTATGGGCAGGACAGGAATAAAGATGCAGACGTAGAGAATGGACTTGAGGATATGGGGAAGGGGAAGTGTAAGCTGGGATGAAGTGAGAGAGTGACATGGACATGTGTACACTACCAAACGTAAAATAGATAGCTAGTGGGAAGCAGCCGCATAGCACAGGGAGAACAGCTCGGTGCTTTGTGACCACCTAGAGAGGTCCGATAGGGAGGGTGGGAGGGAGACACAGGAGGGAGGCGATATGGTGATGTATGTATATGTATGGCTGATTCACTTTGTTATACAGCAGAGACTAACACGCCATTGCAAAGCAATTATATTCCAATAAAGATGTTAAAAATAAATAAATAAGATCTGAAGTTAAGAAAGAAAGTATTGTTACTCCCTAACCTAACATCTTCATTGCATGATTACTTGTTAGGCTGTGTATTTTTTCAAGCTATTCATGCTCCCTCTTATTCAACCACTCTGAAATGGCTTTTGTATGTTCCTGGACTAGACCTCATTCTCAGACATATATTAGTTATGGTGGCACAGTATACTCTTTTTTTTTTTAAAGCTCGCCCATTATAAGGTATTATATGATAAAAAAAAAATGGTGGCTTAGATGATAAAAAATGGTGGGAGAATTTTCCTAGCACACTCTGGATGGAATGAATAACACAAGTTGGTTTATATTGAAGGGGTTCCTTTTACCTGAGTTTGGAAATTACCAGGGGTCATCTTGGTTAAATTAGATTTTAATTCTGAAATATTGTTGCTGGAAGTGTTCCCACTGGCCAGTTCATATCTTTTGAATAATTGGATTTGAGCCAGAATTGAAAGTGTGAGGAAAGTGAATGAGGAGTATCTGTCACGTAACCTTTAGGAAGAAAACATGTTCCTAATACAGAGTTTTACAAGTGCAATAAGTGTTACCGTAATGCATATATCTGTTGTTCCTGAGGAACAAGAGCTCTTTAGACGAATGGTTTCTCGTTAACCTGATGTCTCCTCTGCTATACCTGTTGAGCATGGCCTGAGAGATACTGTGTTCTTTCTATTCGTATTTTATGCATCTCTTTTGTTCTGCCATGTTTTGAGTATAAGAGAAGGAGCTCTCTTGCTTGTTAATCTCTCTGACATACTTGGGCTGTAGAGAATATAGGAAAGAGGGAATCTTTTTTTCTATGTCTTCCTTATACCCAAAGGTCTTAGAGAGAGCCATGAATAAAATAAAGGCAAATCTCTCAAGATCCTTCTATAAGCGCATAGAACAAAAACAGAACGTGAAGAAGCACCCTACTTCTAGTTGGCTGCAGTAATTATAAACTCTTACGGAACTATTCCCCACAAGGTTACATTCTGTTAAGGGGTTAATTTCCCAGTACCTATGATAGCCCAGATTCCCATCAAGGTCAAGATTACCGTAAGCTGTTTGTAGTTGTGACACAGCTCATTCTTTCCCTTTCACATTAGAATCTTAAACCTGGCATCGTACTCTGGGAGGGAGCCAAAGTGAAGTTCTAACTGGGTGCCTGATAACTCTTAATACTGTTATGTAATGGGGCTTCCCTCTCATGGGAAGCAGAAGTGATTAACAGTCTATGACAGTGGTGACTGTTGTTCCCAGGCAAGGGCTAAGAAAGTCTTACGTCTCTCCAAGAGTGTGGTGTGGTCACATCTTTAAGGCGTGTGTGGTGGCTGTGGAGATTATGTAATGTGGATGGGTCCTTTTGGAAAGTTTCTTTTAATTCAGAGTCATGCTCACTTGCCTTTTTTTTTTTTTTTTTTTTTTGCGGTACGCGGGCCTCTCACTGTTA
>NW_021703768.1:132122536-132320194 GCF_005190385.1 Monodon monoceros
GCAGGTGGACTTTCAACCACTGTGCTACCAGGGAAGCCCCTCACTTGCTTTTTTGATACACTTCTCTTTCTATAAACTGAATTTGGGAATACACTTCTCTATTATTGTATTAGCCAAGATTCTCCTGAGAAACAGGACCAATAGGATGTGTGAACATAGGTATGTATAACGAGATTGATAATAAGGAATTGGCTCATATGATTATGGAGGCTGACCTGTCTCAAGGTCTGCAATTGGCAAGCTGGAAACACAGGAGCACCAATAATGTGCTTCCAGTCCGAAGGCCAGAAGGCTCCGGATCTAAGAAGAGCCATGCTTCAGTTTAAATGTGGAAAAATTCCCACTTACTAGAGAAATGGTCGGCTCTTTTGTGCTATTCAGGCCTTCAACTGATCGGAGGGGGGCTGCCCACGTTAGGGAGGGAAATCTGCTTTACTAGGTCTACCTATTCAAATGTTAATCTCATCCAGAAACACTCTCACATACACACCCAGAATAGTGTTTGACCACATATCTGGTCACCCCGTTGCCCAGTCAAGGTGACACATAAAATTAACCATCACAACTACTATCCCAAATAAGGTTTAAAAAATGGTTGTGATGGGGTTTGCAATGGGTTTTTAATCTGTTCTGCTCTCTGCTCTTCTTGCCCAGAGAATTACCCCAATTCTGGGTCTCTGAAACTGCTCGGACTATTCAAGATACCCTTCTTAAGGGATGGATGGGGGTATGAGTAATACTGGCATGGTAATTAAAAGGGAATAACAGGTAAATAAAATCCCTTTAACCTGCTTCAGCCCCTTAATATTTGATGATTTAATTCTTTGCAGTTGAAATTATTAAAGTACTTTCTTGACCAGAGAGGAAGGCAGACTCAGTTTTGGCAAACCCTAAAACATCCTTCCTCCTTTCCTTTCCTCCTGGATTACTAGCTTTAAGATGTTGGGTGAGCTCTAATCCTTCACTTTGTACTAGGAACTGTATGAGACAAATTTAGTGGCAGACTCCTTTAGCTTCTTCATAACTGCGCCTTATCTCCTTCATTCTCCATCCTCTTGACACTGGCAGCTCCATTATTGACCCTCTTTCTCCTCCTCTTACCCAAGCCTCTCCAAACATACCAAATCAAGTAAGTGAAATTGTGTGTTGAAGAGTGTGGCTGCCATAGGAAATCAGAGAAGGCAGTCAGGAAAAGGAAGGAAGGAGGGGATGGATGTGGGAGCCAAGGGATTGGGTGATGCATGGTTCAGTATAGGGTGGTGTTGAGTATTTACAGTGTTCCAGGCTCTGTGATTAAGCATATCAAATACACACACACAGTCCTTAAGGAGGGATAACGTGATCCTTATTATACAGATGTAAAAAGTTCAGGGAAGGTCTGTTGACTAATAAGTGATGGGACCTGAACTCAACAGTGGGTCTTTCTGATTCTAAAACTCATGGTCTTTATCACTGTGATCTCTGAATTTGTCTAGGCAAAGAAACTGGGGAGTACATTCCAAGAAAAAAAATGATTTAAGTTGTATAAAAATCACAGAATCTATTATCAGCAAGTTCTTTTTTAAGAAAAAGTTTGAAATTAATTTGAGGTAGCGAATTCATCAAAGTTGTGTCTAGTCCTTTCGTGGATGTCTTGTTGGAATTTATCTAAATTAAAATATAAGTTCCCAAACATTCCTTCCTTAATACATCCTTTGGCACTGATCAGATAAAGAATAAGTATCCAGACTCCTTAGTAGCATCTTCTGCAAGATCTGGTCCCTTCCAACCTGTGTGGATTCAGTTCCTACTTCTCTCCATCTTATGTAGAGGTAAGTATGACTCCACCATAGTCATAGTGGCTTTCTTGGTGTTCCTCAAATTGCCAGTCTCATTCTCTCTATCCTCAGATCTTCCCATGGCTGGCTCCCTCACTTCATTTGGGTTTCTTCTCAGAGACATCTTCTTGGACCTCCTATCGAAAATTTGCATTCCCCTCCCTCCTCACCCTCTACTCTCTTGTGCTGCCTCTTTCCTCTTCACAGTACTTCATAGCTCTGGCTTGTGTAGTCCTCTGAGTAAAAAAAAAAAGTGCAGCCTTTGTTGACTGAGCAGACAGGATTCTCTGAGCGTTCAGCGATTCCCTGTGCTGTACTCAGTTGTTCCACTGTTTTGAGAACACGTACATGAAACGTGGGAAGAATATTAGGCCTTAGGGGTGCACGCAAGGGAAGTAGCCAGAGACACCACCCCTGGATGACTGCTGCTTCTCCTTAGTTTAAAGTAAAGGGTAATTGTGGAAACTGGCCACATATCTGGAAGACTAGGGATACATCCGCTGCCATCCTTTGGAAGGCTGATTCGGACATCAAAGCTTGAACAGAAGGGCCAAATTGATAGGTAACACAGCTCTAGTGCCGGGACAGCACGTATTAGCCTTCCCGTTTCTGAACTTATCCCTCGAAAGCTTTCTCACAAGTATCAAAAAGGCACTGGACCCTTTGAAGCTATAACTTGAAGTCTCATAAAAGACACCGTCGTGTACAACTGACAACTTGTCCTAATGAAAATAGAGGGAAGGCAGTACAGGTAGCTCCCTCAGGGTGTATACCCTGGTGAAAGGATCTATTATGGAAGGGATTTTCACAGCATGTGGATTTTGTTTTTGCTTTTGTTTGTGCGGTACACGGGCCTCTCACTGTTGTGTCCTCTCCCGTTGCGGAGCACAGGCTCCGGACGCGCAGGCTCAGCGGCCATGGCTCACGGGCGCAGCCGCTCCGCGGCATGTGGGATCCTCCCGCACCGGGGCACGAACCCGCGTCCCCTGCATCGGCAGGCGGACTCTCAACCACGGCGCCACCAGGGAAGCCCACAGCCTGTGTTTTTAATATCGCTCAGGCCAGTGTCTTAATCAGGCTTTACTGGCGGGGAGTTCTCACCGAGCAGCAGGGATTGCCGCGGTAGGCATTTAATCTGAATGCTTGACGTAGGTCTAGTCATATTTCACTTATTTTCCTTTATGTGTCTGCTTAAGATATATGAGTCCCCTCCTTTATCAACAGTAGCTCAGGCTTCATAAGCTCACATTTTTCACCTGGGACAGGGGATGTAGCAACTGGTACTTGATTATCCATCTCTCATTTTCTTCCCGTCAATTGATAAATTCTCTGACGATGTCTCTTTTTAAAGGTTCCTTACCAGTTTCTGTTTCAGAACAGTGTGCTGGCATTGGTTTTTATGCCTAAATCCTCCCCAAATCTGGGTGTACATTTGGAGCGATTTGTAAGAGTTTTTGCAAGAATGTCTTTAGCAAAACTGCAAGTCACACAAGACACGCTAATTGCAGCCTCTCTGGGTTGCGGGCACTGGTTCCCAGTGACAGCTGTGATTTGTTGTCCAGAGAGCATCCCCTTCCTGTGCATCACAGAATAAGGCTTTTTAAAGTGGACAAGACCTTAATGATCATACTGTCCATCTACCCATCATGAAGTGGGAGGAAACAGATGCAGAACGGCTAGGCTTATCCAAGTCTGCACTGAGGACTAGTGGAAGGGTCAAGGCTAAGCCCAAGTGCTGTGCTCTTCTCACGATTCCATGGAATGTGCTTACATTTCCTTGTAAACATTCTTTAAGGATAATCTTTAACCCATGTCTCCAGGTACACAGCAATCCCCATGTTGATCTCGCTGTTTTCCTAGATGGCCAGCAAGCACAGTACTAACCTGGGTGAGTGCTACCCAGGGCTTATTGACTTTTCAGCCAGACTTGACTTCATTTGTAATCTTACTTGCAGTTCTTGACAGCTGACAGAAGAGTTTTTATCTAGTCAGTCAAAATTTACTGTCTACCTACTTTGTGTCAGGGATTATGACAGGTAATTGGGATCATAAGACAGCTAAGGTAGTATTCCTGCTGCTAGAAGCTTGCAATCTAGAGAGAGAGAAAAAAAATAATAATAAGAGAGCATGGTGGAGCATGCCCTGGCTCTTACGGCATCTGCTCCGAATTGACTTATGCCCACATTTCACAAGCTACAGCGTATCTCGTGGCCAAACCCCTCATAAGCGTGTTGGGAAATATAGCCATACATGTGCCCGAAGACATAGAGAGCAGCAGAATGTTCAAAGCGGTGGCTGCTCTGTCAGCCTATATCCCTCATTGACTTCACCATTAAACTTCTGTGGACATGTAGCTTGAATGAGAAAGAAATCTTTATAATTTGAAGCCACTGGGATTTTGTTGTTGTTACCATGGTATAACCTAACCTCTTTTGATGGATACGCAGGAATTGTCTGATTTAATCCTCTATTTAGAAGGTACAGTTATCTTCTAAGTGTTCATATAAGGAGACTGAGACTTAGAAAGGGTACCAGCAAATTAAGTGGTCAAGCCAGAATTCTAAATATGCAATCTGATTCTAGAATTCATATTCTTAGCCAGTATACCATAATGCTGTGTGTATGTATCTGTGTGTTCCAGTTACTGAGGAAAGGTAGTTTCTAAAGGATTGAGGAATAGCAAGCAAGACTTCTCAAAGAAACTGAGAGATATGCCTTAAAGGACAAGTAGGAATAAAATCATTTAGAAATAAAGAGAATTAGGCTTATTCCCTGTGTGTATGTGTGGGGGAGGAATTCCCCCTCTTGGGCCAACTGACTCATCCCCAGGAAAATTATAGAGCAAAGAATGCCTATCCATATATTACTACTGGCATCCAGGAAATAGAGAATGCTTCAGATACCATGGCCTTGGATCTATAAATCATTAAAAGCAACTTTATGAGATGTTATAAAACATAAGTGAGAAATCACAATTCTCACCCACTGAGGGAGCAAAGCAATCTGACAAGATACGTGTGTCTTATATCCCCCCCCGTTTCTCACACCCACAGACAAACACTCACACACACACACACACGTGCGCGCTCTATTCTAACCAATCTTTGAGCTTTAGCTTTGTGATAACTGGGAAGTAATAAGAAGAAGAAAGAAAAACTATATAAGTTGACATCAGTGGTAAAAGGATGAACATATGAATAAAGTTGAGATTATACAACAACTGACACGAAGGATCAGAAGCTGTGACCCAGACACTGAGGGCTCATCTGGTCCTTACTGTTGTATTGTCACCCAGCTCTGATGATGGCCCGATTTTTAATGCTCCCTGGAAAAGATGAGTAGTTACCTTCCTAGACTATCCCTCAGTGTAGTTGACTTGATCACAAAAGACTTCCTGGGTCTAACGCAGCTCTGTCTTCCTTCACACTACTCCTCCTTCCCCAGGCGTGGTCCTTGATGGGAACAGAACGCTTGCCAGCATCCTCCTCTTACCACTCCACACCAGGTATGGACAAATAATAGAGTTGTCTCTTACCAGGTCCCTCTCAAACCTGCTACCTCTTCCCCCAGCACACATCTCTGAACCCATCGTCTTTACTGATTTCAGGAATTCCAAAGCACGTAATGTCATGTCTCCTGAACTGGATTTCTCTTTTCTGGGAACATTACTGCATGTCTATTACTCTTTTTTTTAAAAAAAAACAAACTTGTTAAGGTTAAATTTACACACTTTAAGATTCACACTTGTAAGTGTGATTTCACTGATTTTTGGTAGATTTACTGGTTTGGCCACTATCACCACATTCCAACTTTTGAGCAGTTCTGTCATCTCAGTAAAATTCCTTAGGCCTTTTTACAGTCACTCCTCACTCCTAATCCAAGACTACCACTAATCTACTTTCTACCTCTATCAATTTGCCTCACTGGACATTATATACAAGCAGACTCATACAATAGTGGCTTTTTGTGTCTGGCTTCGTTCACTTAGCATAATGTTTTTTGAGGTTTATCTGTGTTGCAGCATGGATCATTTTGTTTCGTTTTTATTGCTAAATAGTATTCCATTGCACAGATACAGAATATTTTATATATTCATCAGTTGGTGGGCATCTGGGTTGTTTCTGCTTTTTGGCTATTAAGAAAGTTGCTATAACGGACACTTATATTCAAGTCTTTGTGTGAGCATAGGTTTTTATTTATCTTGAGCAGATAGCTAAGAGTGGAGTTTCTGAGTCATATGGTAACTCTGTGTTTAACTTTTCAACAAACCCTTTCTCAAAGTGCCTGCACCACGCTGTGTTCCCAGTAGTGCTATATGAGAGTTCCTGTATCTCCACATCCTTGCCACTGTGTGTGTTACTCATGTTTTGTCCTTTAGATGAGAAGCTCCTAGAAGGCAGGGATTCTATCTTCATTCCTTGTCACTTCACATTTAACACAGGGCTGGGCAAACAGTTGTAGCTTAACTGTGCAGCATGGAGTGTGGTAGTGAAGGACTTAAGTTTTGCAGTTAGACCATCGGGGTGTCCGAACAGCAATTTTCTCAACTGTGGAATGGGGCTACCAGTGCCTACCCTTTAGAGTTATCATGAGGATTCATGGATGTGTCAGTCAAGTGCTCTGCCTAGTGCTTATGGAAATGGTAGCTTTATTATTGTTTTTAATTTGCATTAAGTTACACTTTCTAGCTTGTTGCTTTTTTGCTCTTACACTCAGACACTTAGTTATAGTTAGTGTACTTGGCCCGCAAGGTTGAATAATAAGTGATGCACTATCCCTCATCTCAAGGAATTTGAAGTCGAGAGGAAGGACACAGATGTCAATGGATCGTTGTACTGCCATGTGATAAATGCTATGACAGAGGTGCTCGTAAAGTGTGAGGGCACCTCAGAGGAGGACCCCAGACCCATAAAAGACATCTGACCAGAACCAAAGGACTGGAGAAAGGGCCAGAAAAGTTGGGAAGAGCATTGCTGGCCAAGGGAGGGACATTTGTGAAGACTCAAAATGGGAAAGAATTTGGGGAAACTGCTAGCCTGCTTTGTGACAGAGTGAAGGGAGACTGACAAGAAACGAGGCTGGAGAAGTGGCAGGTGCCAGGTGAAGAAGGTGTTAAATATTACATTAAGGAGGTTGCTCTTTACCTGTGCTGCTACCATGCTGAGGAGCTACAGAGACAATGGTTCAATATGGGAATGGCGGAGGTGCCTATTTATAGATTAAAGACCTTTAATATAGAAAAGTTGGAGCAGTCTCAAAATCTATAACATTCTGATGGAATATTTCTCAACTTTTTTTTTTCATTATTGCCACCCCTTCCCCTGAGAGCATTTTTAGAACATTTTTCCCCTAATTGTTCCACACCCCTGCCATGAAATTTTAATTCTACAAATATGCTGTGTATGTACTCTATACAGAAGCATACTTGTGCTTTATACACAAAAAGAGTACGATTTTTTTTCACCCTCCCCCAATCACCAGTTTTCACCCGTGGGGGACTATATCACCCTGGTTGAGAACACTTGCTGTAATATTTTGGAATCCGCTCAAGGGCTGGATCTAGGTTTTAACATCTTTGTAATTCCCACAGGTACCCCTTTCAAAATGCAGCTTTATTTGGAATGAAGACATTCTAACGCTTCACAAGTATTTGCTGAGCACGTACTATGAGCCAAGCAATGTCGTAGGAGCTGAGAGTATAGCCAACAAAAATCCCATCCCTTCTGAAGCTTACCTGCTAAAGCAGTCTGTGTATAGATACAATTGTTTCACTCTGATCAAAACCAAGTAATGCCTTCCGTTGAAACTGCTCCAGCAAGAGCTCATGTTGAGACCTGCTTACTAAAATAGAACCTGGCATTACTTCAAGATTGAAAATATGCTGATGGAATTAAAAACCTGTTCCATGCTGATGCAGCAGGAAAATGAGAGGAGGAAGAAATAACACTTTCTTTAAATGAGCATAATATTCTCAGCCTTATCCCACAAGGGCCAGCAGGGCATCCCACAGCACTCAGGATTTTTTGGACGCCTCAGTGTTTTGCCCAGCACTAATGGGAAGGCCCTTGGGAGCGGTAGTCACTGTCTTTCATTGGCAATGGCTGGGAGACCTGTGGTCCCTTTAGGTCTAGAAAAGGGATCTCTCTGCCACTCCTGGAAAAGGAAAAATTTGGAGAGGCTGGAGCCCTGCAGCCATTTCCCTCTGCGGTCCTAACCCCTCCTAGGGACACCGGCAGGGCAGTAGTGTCTAGAACTCATGGTAACCACAGGTCTCTTGTGCATCCCCAATTGAAATATAGCTCCTCTTCTTCTTGACTTCCTGCCCTACATGCCTGGCACAGTCCATTTAATGAGAGTTACCTTTTACAAAAGATAAGAAACCTCATGGCTTTCAGACTGCTTCTGCTTCTTTGCTCTCAAACTCTCCAAGCCACAAAGCCCGAAAACCTATTTGAAATGGTGATGGAAGGGGCTGGGGTCCGGCCTGAGAGATATGAAGAAAGAAACAAATTAATATTTCAGTCTATCATCCTGCCACTCTGAAATCTCTATTTATTCTAGACTCATCTTGCAGAAAACTGGCCATTTGAAACAACTAACCAGACAGTCTGGCCCAGATAAAGAATAAAGAGCAAATGCCATCATCCTTGGACCAGCCCAGAGTGTGGAATTCCCTAGATTCCACCCACCTCTGCCTCTGCCCCCAGGCCCTGTCTCCCCCAGAAGACCTTACAGGGGATCCCTCTAACTTTGGCCTTGCAAAATAATGGGATTTGCTCCTTGTATGTATGTGAAAACTCCTGTGTGCTGGGCTGGGGGTAGGCACTATACAGGACAGCAGAGATCCTGCCCTCACTGGAATGACAGTGGGTCCCTGGTTTCCCACTTCTGTCCCAAGTGTACTTTGTAGACTTTGGGACCATTGGCTGAACAGTGCTGGCTCAGTCAAGCCAGCTAGCCAGCTGCTAGAATCTTCATGCTTGCCTTGAAGAGTAAAGTTTTACCATTTGAAGAGAAAAAAATGGTCTATTTCTTTCTAATTATCTTGGGAATGACTGTGAATCTTCTAAATGCCTCTTCTGCATCTTACTGGGAGGGAAGTTTCAAAACTGACCTAAAACTACTATCTTAATAATACCCACAGCTTCTTATGCACTTAAAGGTGGAATGGTTTCAAATAAGGCTGTTCTCAAGCTGTTTCAATGTGAATACAATCCAGTGTGATTGTCCCAGAGCTATAAAAGAGATTCTAATGTGAGAACATATTTAGTTGACTACTCTAGTCTGCATTATATTATATTTTGGAAATAGAGGCTAATCATAATAATTGACACTATTTGAAAGACCTTTCCCACCACATACCTTGGGCAGACCTAGGGGCTGGGACGGAAAGTGGAAAAATGAAGTGATGAGGCACAAGAGTGGGAAGAGTCTATAAATGGAAGAAATGAAAGGCATTTGGCAAATTGGTAGTGAGTTTCTTACAAAAAATGGTTTTGAAGCAAAGGTTAAATTACTATTACAAAGGAGTTAATTGACTGTTGGATTAGATGAGCATTTCTCAAATGTTGCTGCTTGTATCGCCTTGACTATTCTTTGGCTATCTGCCGCCTGTGTTACAAACAGCTCAGAGGACGGGCTGGAGGGACCGTCCCTCTTTCTCCCTCCCCATGGCTCACAGCACGTACTTATGCACACAGTCGGCTTTCCAGAAATAGCAGGTGATTCATTCTGCTCATGGTCCTGGGCATGGGAGGCAGTTGGGTTGTAATAAAAAGCCTTTAGACTCTGGGAAGGTGGAACAAAGGTGTTTGACCATAAGAATGGATGGCGTTAGCCTTGGGGTTAGAGATCACCCTCTCTGTAATCGCTGAGCACACTGACCAAATAAGTGAAAATCAAAGTGGCATTAAGAAATCCAGCAGATAGCTTAAATATATTATTTTTGCATACATTAGATTGGGTTAGAATAATGAGTAAGAGTATATAGTCTGAATTAGAAAGTGTTGGGTTTAAATTCCTGATTCTGTCATTAACTAGCTGTATAATTGAGTTACTTACCAGTAAATTTTCTCATGTGTAAAATAAGGAAAATAATGAGTATCTCATAGGATCATTGAGGAGATGACATGAGATAATATAAGTATAGCATTTAGTATATGACATAGTTTAGATTTTTGATAAAGGTTGATTTTTAAAATAAATCAGTGAAAATGTTTTATAACTTTTTAAAATATAAAAGGTGATTATAGAAAATTATAAAGTGCAGATAAAGCAAAAAGAAGAAAATAAAAAGCACTCATATTTTAGGCATGCAAAAATAGTTAACCTTAACATTTAAGATTATGTTTTTGTAGAATTTTTCTCCTAGGAAATTTCCTTTAGAATTTTTCCTGTTAAGTGCGTGTATGATTGTATGTGAGTATGTATATGAATATGTGTATATAGTTATGTAAGAGTGCCATGACATATACATATATATTCATTTGTCAGTTGTTTTTTTCACTTAATAATGGATTATCAGTATTCACCTATGTTCTTAAATGTTCCTCTGCAAAAGCTATATCATATTCCATTATAGCATATTTACCCTTTCTACATGAAACTTTTAGTTCCTAAGTTTTCATGTTTTTTTATTTTATAAAATGACACGGTGATGAACAACTCTATAGGCAGATACTTCCACGTTTATATGATTATTTCCTTATGATTAAATTCAAGAAGTAGCATTGTACTTTCAGTAACAGTAAAGAAAATGAGATGAAAGCATGAAAAGCACAGAGTATAGTATGTAATCAGCACATAGTAAGTCATCAATAAATACTAAGAATAGGGGATTCATGTGTGTACTGTAAGAGGGGAAGGAGATTTATTTGAAATCAGGTTGCTAGTTACCCCAAATATAATCTTTTATTTAAAAATATTTAGGGGTTCTTGTTTGTTTGATGAACACACATCACAAAAAATAAACCAGTTTAGTTTAGTTATAGATGTAAGTAGGATGTGTTTCTGTTACGGAGTTCAAGCTTGTACTGCCACCACACGACAGGCCAAGAAATTGAGAGAAGAGTTGTTGGGGCAAGAAATAGTGACTTTATTTGGAAAGCCAGTCAAAGATGGTGGACTAGCGTCCCAAAGAACCCTCTTACCTGAGTTAAAATGCAAGCTTATTTTATACTAAAAGAGAAAGGAGTGTGGCTGCTTGTTGCAAACTTTTTGATGCAGGAATCCTTTGTTCTTGCAGCTGTCCATGTGGGTCTGGTCACAATGTCCCTATACACCTCTATCAAGACACTTGTTATTTTCTGTTCTGCAACTTTTTATCTTTATATGAATGGAAAAGTGTTACAGCTTTAGAGATCAGAGCCTTGAGAATGAGCTATCCCATATATTTCAGGCTATAGGCAACATTCTTTTACAAAGGTGCAGAGCCAGCAGGACTAAGCACAGGCAACAGAGCACAAGGGTTAGAGCTAAAGGAATAGATTCAATATGGAGTCAAGTTTGTTCTTCTCTGTTACATTTCTGTGAAAAGATCTGCTGGTCCAACTAATGGAAATCATCAAGAATAACCCAAAACATAATAATTGATATAGCCTTTGTGTGTGGGGGGGTGCTGGGTGAATATTTTTCCCACTGTTGTGGGTACTACCTGCTGCTAGTGTGATATGGACATGCCCTCCAGCATACTGCCCCTCACACGAGGTTTAAATGCCCAGTTTAGGGCTCTCTTGGCAGAAATGTCCCCAGAAGTAACAAAAATAGAAATATATAGATGGCCTGCTATCCATGAAACAACAATATTGACTGGAAAGTTCTGTTCTCATCCATAGGCTGAAGTGCTGTTATAAAGGAAAAATGGAGGAAAATGCTCATTCTCCACTTGGTCATTCAAAGCCCCTCCCCCGCCCCAGCCATGTTGTGTCTGTACTGAATGTATTGAGGTACAGAGCACATGGCAGTGCTGGAGAGAAGACATGATAGACTCAAGTGAGAAGCTTCAGGAGTCTGAGAAAATGTAGCTTAGTGAAATAGGCTGGGTGAAAACTGTGGTGAGCTGGAGAGCATATGGTTCAGGGTGCTACTTACCTCCAGCCAGTGGCGGCCATGTGAGAAGGCAGGCTCAGACTGGCCGTGGCTTTCAGTTGTCATGAGATGCTGAAAGCCTGGATTTTTCATTCAGATCTTTTCAGTTTCAAATGTTTTGGGGAAAATGTAGGAATAAATTTTTAAATGTATTTTATATATTTATTATATTTTATATTGCTTTATATATATTTTAAATCATATATATATACACACACATATATATAATATATGATTCATTTAATTAAACTGAGTCCCCAGCTTGCTGACTGCAGATCTGGGGATTTGTTAGCCTCCCTAATTTCCTAAGCCACTTCCGTAAAATGAATGAATAAATGTGTGTGCATGCATGTGTGTGTACATACATACATACATAAACACACAGACATATTATTAGCTCTGTTTCTCTGGAGAACCCTTACTGATACAGATACGCATGCCCGCGCGCGCGCACACACACACACACACACACACACACACACACACACACACACCCTTATTTGGAGAAGAAAAAACATGGGGATGGGACTTCCCTGGTGGCGCAGTGGTTAAGAATCCTCCTGCCAGTGCAGGGGACCCAGGTTCGAGCCCTGGTCAAGGAAGATCCCACATGCCACGGAGCAACTAAGCCCGTGCGCCACAACTACTGAGCCTGCGCTCTAGAGCCCGCAAGCCACAACTACTGAGCCTGTGCACCACAACCACTGAAGCCCACATGCCTAGAGCCCGTGCTCTGCAACAAGAGAAGCCACCACGATGAGAAGCGCACACACCGCAACGAAGAGTAGCCCCCGCTCGCCACAACTAGAGAAAGCCCGCACACAGCAATGAAGACCCCAAAAATAAATTAATTAATTTTTTAAAAAACATGGGGAAACAAGGACAGAATCTAGACTTAGTTGAATATATCTTGTTTTATAGATTTGACTTTGGTTCCATCTAAATAGTTTGCAAACTTATAACAAAACGTAAGACTTTAAAAAAGGAGTCATGAAACACTGAAGTGGGGGGGAGGGGGCGGTTGAAACAATTGAACCTAACTGGACATGAGGTTGGTGGCATGACCATTCAGAACAGAATTATTTCAAATGAGTTTAAAACTCAGCCATTTGACTATACCTTCCTAATAGTACATACTCAAGATTTTTTTTTTTTAAAGACAAATTTTAAATTGTTTTTCTTAATCGTACTGTTAGTATGGTAGTGGCATTGGTTTTTCTGACACTGCTCTTTGTGTCTTGTGGGTTAAATCAAATGAGTAGTCATATTGGTGTTATTAAAAACAGGGAGGGGGCTTCCCTGGTGGCGCAGTGGTTGAGAGTCCGCCTGCCGATGCAGGGGACACGGGTTCGTGCCCCGGTCCGGGAAGATCCCACATACCGCGGAGCGGCTGGGCCCGTGAGCCGTGGCCACTGAGCCTGCGCGTCCGGAGCCTGTGCTCCGCAACGGGAGAGGCCACAACAGTGAGAGGCCCCTATACAAAAAAAAAAAAAAAAACAGGGATTTTTTGGTATGGAATAAAGGTAATAACACTAAGATCCATGAGGCTAAATGAAAACCTTCAAGGCCTGAGTTTGAATTGAAATTTCATGTGAACTTATGGTGTATTGCATTTAAAACATATATACAATTTATTTTCTAGCTCTGTTCACATAAACAAGGGCCAATCCAGTAGCAAGGAGCACCCAAAGCTCTCAGCTTGTGGTCTCTAAGTACCATTTCCCACTACAATGAACCCAAGTTCTTATAAGAAATGGCTAGTTCCAGGCCTGGGGCAGGACATGTGTAAGATAACCCTGGAACATCTTGTCATGCCAGAAGCAAGAGGGCTGTTAAAGACTACTGGGTCATAATAAAAGGACTTGAAGAGGCCCCCACTGAGCAGGAATAGAGCAGTTAGAACTTCAATAGGAATAAAAACTGCACTGGAATGAACAAATCAAAATGTTCATAATGATATTTTTAAAAATAAAAACCTCATAGGTTATCTTTGGAGAATATTAGGTAACCAGTTCAATATGTTGAAGACCAAGTCTTCAACTTGGTCTACGTCCAGACCAAGTGCCCGAGTTGCTGCCTGCACTTTACTTCCTCTGATAAAGCGTTATCCCATGCCCCCAACAACAACAACAACAAAAAAAAGGGCTTCCCTGGTGGCACAGTGGTTAAGAATCTGCCTGCCAATGCAGGGGACTTGGGTTCAAGCCCTGGTCTGGAAAGATCACACATGCCACAGAGTAACTAAGCCCAAGCGCCACAACTACTGAGCCTGCACTCTAGAGCCCGCGAGCCACAACTACCGAAGCCCACGCACCTAGAGCCCGTGCTCCACAACAAGAGAAGCCACAGCGATGAGAAGCCCGCGCAACACAACAAAGAGTAGCCCCCGCTCAAGGCAACTAGAGAAATCCCACTCACAGCAACAAAGACCCAAAGACCCTTTATTAATAAAGGAGGAAAAATCAAGCATCTATCAAATTCCTATATAAACTATAGTTTAGGGTAAACATATAGTTGATGACATGCAATTTTTCTCGATAGAATATCCCAGCTAATAAAGAAGAAATAATTATTTTATCACCAGTTTGAAACCTCTAGTGAAATAACAGATCCTCTAGGCAGAGATAACCAGTGGCTGATGACATCACAGCAAAAGATGTTCAGTGCATCCTGATCGAGCATGTGGTAGGCAGAAAAATGCCCCCTACTCCAAAAACATCAATGTTCTCATCTCAGAACCCGTGAATATGTTACATTACTTGGCAAAGGGAAATTAAGGTTATGATGGGATAATGGTTGCTAATCAGGTGATCTTAAAATAGAGAGATTATCTTGGTGTTCCCAGTGAAATTTAAGGGTCCTTAAAAGTGAAAGAGGGAGGCAGATGGTTCGTTGTCAGAGTGACTGGATGTGAGAAAGATTCAACCGACCATTGCTGCCTTGAGAAGGCGCCACAAGCCCAGGAATGTGGGCAGCCTCTAGAAGCCAGAAAATGTCAAGAAATAGGTTCTGCCTTAGAGCCTCCTAAAAGGAGTGTAGCAGCCCCACTGGCACCTTGATTTTCCCCCTTTGAGCCCTGGGTCTGACTTCTAACATACAGATAATAAACTTATGCTTTCTTAAGCTGTTGAGTTTGTGGTTATTTGTGATGGTAGCAATAGAAAACTAATATATTCCATTCTAGGATGTATTCTTTCTAGAAAACTGAGCCTGAATCTTATCAAGCTTCTTGATCTGTTGGCTTACACAAAATACAGGGGACAGAGAACACGTGACATGAAATTATGGGAATGTTCAGCAAATCTAAACTGTGGGAAGTGCTATTGGAAAAATGATGTTTTATTTATCAAATAAAGCATGTTTATGTGTGTGGATGTGTGAGAGAGAAATTGACTGACTGAGGAGATTTAAGGAGATGACCTAGTATTTTACGTATCAACCAGTTGCAATAGGGAACTTGATTCAAACAAGCAGATATAAAGAGAAAACTATTGAGATTCGAACATTGACACTGGGTATTTGATAATATTTATTAACTATTTATTTTTTTTTGGTGTGGTAATGGCATTATGGTTATATTTAACCAAAGGAGGTGGGTGTAGTAGCTATAGTAAATAAGAGTAGCCATAAATTGATAATTGTTAAAGATGAATGACAACTACTTAGGTGTTGCTATTCTTTCTATTTTCATATCCTTTGGTATGTATTTTAACATTTGCATAATAAAATATTAATAAAAATATTATTAAATAATTTGGCTCCTTAAATATTTTGTGAGCCAAAGACACCATGTCCAAAGGTTGAATTAGACCAACAGACTGCCAGTTTGTCATTTCTGCATAGTTTCAGAAATCAGATCTTTTACTTTAACCTGGGAGATCATCTTTTTCTCTTTTCCCCACTCATCTCCTGCCTCCAGTCTCTCGCCACTCCCTAGTCAAAAGGGCCTCCTTCATCTGTGCTAGTGAATGACTAGAGGGCATTACTTACATTTTGCTTCTTTGGAGAATTTGCTCAGTTTTCCAAGATTGCTTGGAATAGATTTTCTCAGAATAAGTGAACAAAGAGGATAATATTCATAATCACACTGAAAAATGCCTCCTAGTATATCATGTCTTCATTTGGAGCCCCCTCATTCTGCCTTCTCAAAAAAGAAAAAAAGAAGGCAATAATTTTGTTTCAATTTTTGAAAACCTAAGGTATTTTGAAATTTGGGCTAATCGAATTTTCCATGTTATCTCTGTGCCTCTCTTTCAGGATGGAATGGGAAACCTGAGAATCACAGAAAAAGGTCTAAAGCTAGAAGGAGACTCCGAATTCTTGCAACCTCTTTACGCCAAAGAAATCCAGTCCCGACCAGTAAGTTTCTGTTGCAAGAAGAAGGAATTGTTCTTTCTCTGGAATCTAAATCTGGGGGAAATTATCTTGCTGTTGGCTGAGTACAGAAGGTTGGGGGCAGGGGTGGCAATGCAGGTAAGTGAGATGCTTTGGACTATGAAATCTTGAGTGTAATCACCACTGTGGTACTGTAGCAAATGAGATGACCTCTCTGAGCCTCTTTCCATCCCTGCCAAATATAAGGTGATAACCTTTATTAACAAACTTTCTAGATTGTGCTGCAAAGAAAACAAGAAAATAAATGCGGAAATGCCTTCAGTACTATACAAATCCAAGAAAGTCTTGCTATTGCTTTTAATTGCCAAGTAGTTCAAAGGCATCTTTAGAAATAGTCCTAAAGAGCTAGAAATTTATTTTTTATGAAGAATTTGGACAATGTAGCCAAGGTTGATTAGAATCAATTTAATATATTACAACTATGCTCAGAATGGTATCTAAATGATCACAGTAGAGTGTGTGCTCTGC
This sequence comes from Monodon monoceros, assembly GCF_005190385.1. Lineage (NCBI taxonomy): Eukaryota > Metazoa > Chordata > Mammalia > Artiodactyla > Monodontidae > Monodon > Monodon monoceros. The sequence goes on from NW_021703768.1 coordinate 132,139,303, forward strand.
CCCATGCACTTTGCTGCTTTGATGGATTATCATTATCTAATGTAATTCATAGATTAGTCTACTGGGGTGGTGAGTATTGTTGCCTTCATTTTACACATTGAAGAACTGAGGCTTAGAGAAGTAGTTTGTCCAAAGCCACATTCTTATGAATCAGTAGAGCAAGGATTTCAACTCAGGAAATCCAATTCTAAAGCTTCTCTGTTAACCCACAGCCTCCTACCAAAGCTCCTTCTCTCATTCTGTTGTTTTTTTTTTAAAGTCATGATGGAAGTGATTCCTAGACACCTTGATTTTATTAACCAGTATTATCAAAATTAATTTTTGTTTTTGAATATATCTTTGGGTTGGTTGTTCTTTGGCTTTCAATTTTGCTTTTTGGTGGGGTGGTGAAGTATGCTGGTTGAAAAGTATTATTAATGTATTTGCTCTGCCTGGGACTGGTTCGCGTCCACCTGTGAGCAAAGAATAACATGGAAGTTCCCCAAAGCATCATTTCTATTGTATGCATCGATTAATGCCATTAATGAAATTCAGCAACTTGATGCAGTGGGTAATTTTATCTGAGTGCTATCTAAACTACTGAATTGCATGAAACTGAGTGCAACTACTGAATTGCCAATAAGTTTACTTTCTTCTGTGCCTGGTGAAAGGGAGGGAGACATGATGTTAAAATCAGCAAGAAGAGCAAATTATTTCAGCTACCCAATCAGTGATTATGAAATTTAATGGGGAACCCATAGCATACTGGCTTAAAGTACCAAGAGTATTATTATAAACTAGTATTAAACTAGTTTATCTCACTAATTTGGACTGGTCATTTCTTTCTTATGGTGTTGGATCTTTCTCCGTAAATATTTTCAGCTTTTATTTTTCTTCTTTTTTATAATTCTTTAAAAATGTAAAACCCATTTTTATCTCAAGGGCCACAGAAAAACAGGCTGCAGGCTGTAGTTTGCCAACCCCTCTAACCTATATTAGCGATATTTCCATAAGTGTGTAAATGCTCAGGCTAGATTTCATATGGTACAAGAGAGCAGATTTTAAGATCATGGGTAGAATAGTTGATATGTGTTAAGTAAAATATCCCGAAATACGTTTCCTTGGTGGAGAATCATAGTCATATAAAGGAATTGAGACACGTGTCTTAGAAGACTTGAAAAAGGGTACCTGGTATATCTCTTAGGCCCACATGCAGGAATTGGACTCTTAGAAAATATGTCAGCCAGCCTATCTGAAAATCAGTAGTCATCTGATCCCAAGTCAAAGATACACTTGATTAGAAGCTTAAAAAGTAATGATGATCATGAAAAACTTACTTTAATATCAAAAAAGCAGTGAGTTAAATCCAAGGCTTTCAAATCCTTGTTTAAAGAAAATTCAAGGGTTAAAATTCACTATTTTTTCATCGTTCTTCAGAAAGTATTTTTCCTTTCAAAAAATAAATGGCAAATGCGTAAAGCTTTTAGCCTTATATGTTTCTGATAACAAAATAAATGTGTTCTAAATGAACAAAAGAAGACTTGCGCATATGCATATATGTTAAAATCCACCAGAAAGTCTTGTGGCCTCTACCTGAAACATGTGCCCATATCCATCCACTCTTCTCCATCACGTCACCCCCCAGTTCAAGCCACCATCCTCTTTCACCTGCACCATTGCTATAACCTCTTCTGTCTCTGCTGCCTCTCACTCTTAGCCTCATCATCCAAATTGTAGCCAAAGTAGCCTTTTCAAATATGAAGTCTCTCCACCCCTTTGCAAAGGATTCTCTGTTAACTTCCCATTATACCTAGAATAAAATCCAAACTTCTCACTAAGGCGAGAGAACAAGATTAGAAGCTAGGGATTTAGTCTGTAGGGCTCTCCTTCCCTCAAACACAGGGATTATTGTCTGCTGAACAAAATTGGGGTTCTGGGAGCAATGACGGTAGAGGGAATGATTGGTGAGCAGGTAACCAGTAGAATTTGCCATGCTTCTTGAATCATAGCCTCATATGATGCTTATGAGAACCTCACATGTAGTAGCTTTCTATTCGCTACTCTGGCATCTTCAGCTTACTGTTTTGTTGTTGTTTTCTGACGTTACCTGACCATTGCTTACATGCCACCTCTGGAAGACTCTTCTCTGTAGAATTATCTGCACTATCACTTCGCCATGGATCACAGCTGTTTCTCTTTCATGGGGTGTCTCCTTCTCTTTTTCCCATTGAAAAGAGATCAGCGTCCAGTGAACAAGATTACACAGCTCTTCTAAGTGAGGGTAACTAATGAAGCAACACTTGACTTCATTTTGGTTTTGTGTTTCATTGATCCGAGAGGAGCTGAGATTGTTTAAGCAATCCACACCATGTTCGATACAGTATCCATTTCATTATTGAAGGTTGCAAACTTGGTAAAGTCACTACAAATTGATTAGTGTGATAGCAATCTCTTAGGAAGATAAATTAATGAGAAAATGTTCATCTCTATAAAAACTCCCATCTGGGAATTGAATGAAAGCCCTGGGATTCTCTAGCTTTAACTACATGGATGCATAGCTTCTAAGTGGTAAAGTATCATGCCACTCAGGAAATAGATTGAAAACGACACACTAAATTAAATATTCTACCATTACATCCAAAGACCACCCTGTCCCTAGTAATTCTACTTGAATGCGTTAGCACAGAAATTTGTAAAGTTAAGGGATTTAATGCCATAAAACTCTATATTTAAATCCCATTTCAGTGTGGCAGGCATCTTTATACTTGCAAAATACAACTACAGATTTCTGACAGAAGCTACTAGTAGATAGATTGAATGCATGAGTGCTAGGAGACCTTTCATCCCAAAATATCATTTTGGACAAAAGTGGCAGATCCCTGCTTCTTCGGAGAGGCATCTTCCCTTGCTTCGCATGATGCTGGAACTAGATGGTGCTTTTGCATAACTTAATGTGAAGTGACAAGAGAAGGGAAGGCAGCATTTATTGAGCACATACTAGTGCCAGGCCTACAGAAATGGGGAAGTTGCACAGTGCATTTATCTCCACACTCCCCTCAAGCTATACATGGGGTGGGTATAGGGGTTCTAGCCCATTGCTATATTGAACTTAGAAGTTTAGGAGAGAAGAGAGTAGAAAGAAAAGTTGTAGGAGGGATACAAAGATGAGTTTACTTTAACAGAATAAAACAGAAAATTATTATATAAAATTTAAGGTTATGTCTTTCAAACTTTTTAGTCTATAAAAACTCACATATTTTAAGATGTTCTACCTACCAAAAAGCTGTGTATAGAATAATGAAGTCATATGTAAACGGGGTTCTTAGAAGTTGTCTATACCAAGAGACAGTATAATACCATGGTCAAGCTCATGTGCTGTATCCCTGTATCACAACCAGTGCTACTGTTTGACCGATGAGTGATCTTTGAACAATTTCTCAACTTGGTAACTCTTGTTTTCTTACCTATGCAACTGAGATGATAGTAATATCTATACCACAGGTGGTTGTAAATAAGTAAGATAGTGTTTAAGTGCTTAATACAGAACTTGACATGAAATGAGTGTTCCAGAAATGGCCATATTCCCACTCTCACCCCCATGTCTTGATGACGATGATGTTGATGATGGCAGATGAAGATTTGATTTCAAGGACAATACTTTTCACTGTCTACATCATCATCGCGTAGTGCACGTCTCATCTGATGTTTGAACGTCCTTTGAACCAAATGGCCTTGCATCCTCTTCTTGCATGCCTTCTTAATAATAAACTCACAAACTTAATCATAAACTCAGTGAAAATCTCTTAGGAAACCCATTTCATATTCAATAGCTTTTGGTTTTCAGTTTTTCTTTCACTGAGTTACACTCTTCTAATGTTCAACCTTTTTTTCTCATTCTTCTGCTTAAAAATTTTCCTGGCTCTGGCACTCATAGATTGCTGGTAGTCTTTCTGAAAAAAATAGTTTTCGATATATCTTAAGTACCTTAAAAGGTTTATACCCTTTGATCCAGGAGTGACGTTTTCACTCATTTTATGATACCAAAAAAAGAAGCAAACTATAATAAAATATTTAAAGATTAATACACACGTATGCCAGTGCTTTATAAATGCTAGTCTGAGTGTTGGTTCCTAGAAAAGCCTGAATTCCACCTATAAAATGGATTTTGAGGGTATCCCATTTTGTCAATGTTTATGAAAGTTGAGAAACTGCTATATGCTTGTTGAAACTCTGAGCTGGTCATTCTCACCATGGATTTTCACGTTTCTGTCTATCATCTCTTTGTTTTATGGAAAGCTGAGTTTTAAAATTCCATTTTGATTTTAGTATGATGTGAATTGAGACTTATTCTATCAGCCTGAATTAACAAGCCATATCTATGCTGGAAGTTGAAAGTCCCTAAGAATTCAGTTAGACCAGTGACTTCATTTAATGTATGGGGCCCTCAGGCCCGGAAAGGACGTTGAACTTACCCAAGTTATGCCCAGCAAAGTCAGAACTGAAATCCAGGATTGCAGTATTTTCTTCCACATCAACACACAGTGTATGTGGTAATTAATTTTCTCATGACGCTGTCTTTAGTACGATAGGTTGAGTTATACATGGCCATTTCCCCCTCATGGGGAATAACTTACTGCAAAGCATATTAAGTTCCTGAGAGAGTTCACAAGCATTAAAAAAAGGAAACTGGAAACAACAGTGGATAATGCAGGAGGACCAAGCTTAATGATGGCTGACCTAATCACTGAGATGATATTCTCTACTTTATCAAGTTACTGTGAGGGTTAAACGACGTAATTTAAATGACCCACCTTATGCACTATGAGGTTAACTATTGATGTGAAGGCTTACGACAGAAGTTGCAAACTGAATCCGGCCTAAAGATACAGTTTATGTGCCTCACACATTGTTTTCCTTTGAATGTGAATTTGTTTCTAATAATTAAATATCTGAAGATTTGACATTTTAAAAAAATCTATATTTTTTGATTCTCACCAAAAAACCTCCAGAAAATCTGGCAGAGTGGTTTGATATTCATAAGGACTGGAGCTAAGTAGACAGTGCCTCCTTTAGATGCATATTTGTTCTTCACTGTGCCACAGCATCCATCAGTCACCACTGTCTCATACCCCACCTGTGTAGCTTGTTTATATAACGGGCCCCTGAAATCCCTTGGGGGTGCACAGCCCCTGGCTTATGGTATTGAGAATGTATCTATCTCATCATGCAGGAGTCCAGAAATTAGGTTGACTTCTTAGGATTTGTAGTCACTCATGACTCACTTCTCCTCACTTCCTGTGTCTCTCTCTTTTACACCAATTTCTCCTAGTCGTCTGGCTCCTGTGGGTTTTGACACAGTGTACAAGCTCAATGGCAAGAGATAGCAGTCTCAGAGCTTCTGGAGGCTGAGTTTCTGGCCCACCAGGGTGGGCCTGAGTCTCCTAGAACACGCCTCTTTTTTGTCTTTCTTCCTTTAACCATAACAGAGCATGACTGGGGAAGAAGCAGACAAGGGGAAGAAAGTTGAAGTTTTGGATTGGGCATGAGGCAAATTAAAGTAATGTAGGATAGCAGACAAGCAGAAGTTTTGTCTGAAGAGGCTCCATTGACAATTTAGTTACAACGAGAGGAGCCGTGTCTCTGGTTGGTTTAGAAACCAACCGAAAGCCGTGGTGTCTTCTCCTCAGCTTCAACTCCCAGCTGAACCCACTGCACACAAAACAGTGTTTCCCATGCCACTTGCATGGAACATGAGCATCCTGCTGTCTTTAATTAAGAAGTTAACTGGACCATGAAGTATTGCCCAAGTAAATAAAAGTGATTTGTACTGAGTCAAAGGGGCGCACTAGGCATCTTTGCATTTCTTAGCTCACACATAAATTATGGAGCTTATTAAAAATTGGAAGGGTCATCTATAAGCCCATCTGTGCTGTGAAGCAGATTGCCATTGCTGAAATGTATTTGTCTTTTTACGTGTCATCATTTATCATGGACAACAGGGTGAAGCAGCTGCTTGCCTTTTTCTTGTTTTTTTTGTTAAAAAGAAAAAACCAGACACACAAACTTTGAATAGGCCAGTGTTTAATCCTTTGGTCCTTTTGTTTGTTTATCCTGGGAAACAGAGATAGTGATTCAGAGGTTTTTGGTTGCCTTAGAATTAAAATGGGCTGGTGGGATTTTGTTCTTTCTTTAATTTTGGAAAAATTGACTGTGTGTGCTTTTCCTGAATGAATATCATGCTGGAAATAGACGAGTTACTGAGGACTTCGGTTAAATCTCAGTTGTAACTCTATCAGCTGGAGTTTTCATAGAAGAGGTAGGTCTGAACTTCAAATGAGGTTGAGAATGTCTAATTATATTGTTTGAGGGCCATTGGGCAAGTCGACTGCACCCCACATTTTCTTGTCTGCTGTGGTGACCAAAGTTCCACCATTAGAATCTCAGTTATTTGAAGATTCAGAAATTTGTATTCATGCCAGACCCCTACTGCAAGTACTCCTTCCCCTTATGCACATAGACATTTCCACAAAGGACTTGAAGTACAATAGCTTGTAAGAAATATGTACAGGGACAGAGTAAGAAAAGATATAATAGGTCAAGAGTAAGAAAAGATATAATAGGTTAAGATCAAGAAAAATATAAAGTAGAATAAGAGGCAGAGGTAGGGGCACTTTAATAAATACAGGAGACAGGCAAGAGCATGCGTGCAATTTTTGATAAGCCTGGAGTTTGGTTATGAAGTTTCCAGATAGAGAGGCACAGTCACTTGGATAAAACCTTTTGTCTATACCTTCTAGAGATTAACACAATGTACTGAATGGGAGGAGAGTTACAGCTGACAGTTCAGTATTCCAGAAAGTACACTAGATTCCAAGTTGGGGAATCTGGATGCTCTTCTTGTCCTGCTGGGATCAGCACCAGCTCTGGAGCAAGTCGTTCCTCTTGGCTCTCAGTGTGTCTGACGTAAAGAGGTTGGGCATGCTTAGTGGTTTTCTACAACATTGTTTTTAAAGCCATGGAATCTTTTTGGAGTCAGATTTTACTTGGAACCCTAAATCTGGACCAGATGGAAGCTGAGCTCCTGTGGTTGGGCAGGGGCTGGGGTGCTGCAGCCCATTGCCCTGCCCACCCAGAGTCTCCCTGTCATCAGCCACAGGATGCCCAGGCCCTGGGTATGGAAGGAAAGCAAATTGTTGTTGTCGTCGTTGATTGCTTGGCTCTTTGAATAAAAATGACTGTTCTCTTAGGATCCTTCTAACTCAAAGATTCTCTAAGAGCCTCTCAGGTGGGGAGATAAAGACAAATTTCTCTTTTATAGGAGCTTTAGATTGAATAAGTTTCTTTATCAGCCTCATACTAAGTATTGTGTTATGTAGAGGATGGCGTGAGTACCTATGTGGTGGGAGACCATGGGGGAACAGGACAGAAAAGGTGGAAGAGATAAAAGTGGTACTAAAGGTACTGAAAGCCCATCTTTCCCTACCTTGCTCTTTTGTGCTGCTCTAAGACTTTATTTGTGCCATCCACAGGCTAATGGAAACTACAGAATATGGAGCTGTGTGTTACAGACAGGAAAGGTGAAGATAACAAAATTAGCACTTTCCACCCCTTCACATCTTTGAGATTCTCTTCATCATCACTATGGCATGTCAGCATCCTCTCACTCTTTTGGTTTATGGAACATCCACTATGTGATGTGAGACTGCTTCTCGCTTATTTCATAAATAACATTGAAGAAGCAAAAGTACATACCAGAGTCTATTGTCATTTGGTTTATGTTCCTTAAATGGTAAGAGTAAGTAGGAATACTTTGGTTAGGTGGCACCTCACAGCCAATAATACTTGTTGAGTATTGGGGGAGAGTAATGGAAAGAGAATCTATAGCTTTAAGGAAGAAGGACATTTTAATACATTCTTAAATATTTTGTTGTTCTTCACTCCTAAAGCCTTGGCAAAAAAAAAAAAAAAAAGATTTTCTTAATGCTTCAGTCAAAAAATACTCATCTCCTGGAAACTCTTGCTGCACCCAGCACTTTGTAATTGCTGTGGGTGTGTTGTAGTTAGTCTTAATTTAAAAACAAAAAACTTGCTCATTGTCAAAAAACACTGATGATTTCTCAGGAGATGTTATTTCAGAGGCTGAAAAAAAAAACTTCCTTGACATGTGAAATTATAAGCAAATACTTACTCTTTAGTTTTGTGATGTCCACCAACAGCTGAGCATAGCCTTTTGACGCATTGCTCTGTAATTTATTACCAGTGATGTTTTAAATGGCAGTTGCCTAAATTATGAGTGTGGGACTTTCCATCTCCATGAATGATTCTGTTTTTATCGGCAATGATTCTGCCTCCAGGCAAATATCACATGGTCCACAAAGTAAATGAGACTTTTAAGACCGATAAATATTTTGCATTTTGTACTTTTTGCATTTTGGAGGGAGTTGAAGAGGGACAGGTAGATGGTGATGAAAATCGCCATGTGGAAAGAATAAGACAAGCACATTACCCAGTTTCTTTCCTTGTTTGGTGCAGTATGGTAGATTTCTCCACCTAGTAAGCCACAGCTTCCATTTTGTAACATCAGAATCATGGAAATAAAAAGTAGCATCTCTCTACAGTAACAGACAAGTACAGATGGTACGGTAATTGCAGTTTTCTACTAACAAGCTGTGTAGATTGCTTTTAGGCCTCAGTTAAGGCTCAGGCAGTTACGCTAAAAAATATGAGAGGAATTTCATGGGAAGATGAACTTTCCTTAGGTCGTAGCTCATTAATAGATGAGAAATGGCGCTGGCTTTATTTTTAAGCTGTTAATGCATAAGTAGTCATATCACTGGATGGATATATAGTCCCCATGTTTGTTTCTGACTATAGTTGTTAACAAACCAAGGTTTTTCATTTATTTTATAGCAGTCTTGAATTTTTTGGACTGGTCTTACCGTCTGAGTTTTCTGAGATGTGGAATGTACCCCCATGCTTTCCGTGGCTGCCACAGAGAGTTTGCTAAATCACAAAGTGTTTCTTTGACCGTGTCTTAGCAGCACTCTGGTTAGGGAGGTACAGGAAGAAGTTTAATGAAAAGAAAACACAATGAGACTACATTACAACCGAGTTAGTATAAAAAGGTGCCCGATGCCAACATGTCTTGGATCGTGCAGGTCAGTTGCTCGCTCTTAGTGGGTGAAGGAAACGGGGACTGTTTCTATTAGGGTTCCTTCCACCACAGCTCAGCACAGGGCTCATGATCCTGCGGGATCCAGCAATGTTGACTTATGGTAATGTTACATGGTTTTGATTTTTAAATTTGGCCCTTATGGCCAAAAGCGCACGTGTCTTTAAAATTACCCTTGTAAAGTCCTTACGTCACCACAAAGTATAGTATCCCTGGCTTTATGTGCACAACCTGGTAGAGTAAATGTAATGGTCAGGAGAACCAGTGAGGCTAAGCCAAGGAGAGGAAGAAAAGATGCTCTGAAGATGGCTGGACCATTCTTTTCCTGAGATAACTAGCAAATGGCAACCAGGAAATGGGGAATGGTTAGAAAATGTTAAAGTGTTGCTAAGTGCCTGAGGGTTTGGCTGTTCTAATATGGAATATCTTTAAATCATCTTAAAGGGTTTGTCGTTATGGAGATCAAGTGAACTAATAGGTTCTAAATCACCTAACAGAGGGCCTTGCTCATAGTAATTGCTCAGAAATATTTGCTGAATTTGAATCAAAATAATATGAAATTAAACCCTCATGTTGTAATAGCTAATAGCCACGGTTCTCATGTAAAGTTATTTCATTCATTCCTTAGAGTATCACTAGAAAGGACCTATCATTTTGATCTTCCATTTAGAGAGAAGCAGTGAAGTAGAAGGGTTAAGGAAAAACATGCATCTAATATTCCAACTCATGTTGACACACATTCTTAACTGGAATGCTGTATTATCTCAGGACAGTAGACAGTATTTATGTGTTGGTTTGTGCTGTTTGTCTAACTTGCTTTCCCTTCAACCCAAAGAAACATGTAAGACCCTTACTAGTTTCATGAAGAGAGCATCTTACTTCCTTTCTTTTTTTTTTGCCAATTGCTACTTCTCTGGCCATTCCCCACCCCGCTCTGTTCTATAGTTGCATAGGCCTCACACAATCACAGCTTCCTGTAGAGGCCAATTTTTCCCCATTCCAACCACAGATCCCCTAAACTGTACCATCTCCCACTACACCATTACTTTTCTCTGGTCATGCTTTCTGTTAGAATTGTATTACAGTATCTATCTGGAAATAATCAAAGATCCATGTGCTAATGAAGTCTGACTCCAGAAAAATATCATGATATTCCAGAGACCTTAGGCTCTGCAGATATGATTTTGTCCAGAACCTCAGACTACAAGTTACTGGTTTCTCATTCTAAGCCCACCAAAGTGGAGCTAATGTGAAGTAATAAAAACCTATAGAAATACCGAATTTCCAAAGACCTGGCCTTTGTTAACTCTGGTTCCTTATCTGAAACTACAGAACATGGAAAATATGAGTGACCATTTTCTTAATTCTTCCAGTTCTCCAAATATCCAGTACCATTGTAGATTCATAAAAGAGAAGTTAACTCATTATGTATAATGTATGCCTTAGGACATCGGGGCTTATTTACCTCTGGGAACCCCTTTGAAGAAAGGATTCTGTCTTCTTCATTCTAAATTCAGCTTCTTTTACAAGTTCTTTAAATATGTTATGTACAAGATCCCACTACCATTCTTATCTCTTGAACTGTTTTTTTCATTTCTTAGCAATATTGTTAAAAATACAGTAATACCCATAATGCAGCAAGTCGTCCTGGATAAAATTTTCTTCCTCTTTTAAGATGAACACTTTTCTTTCATCTCCTTCAGGTATCATGGTAGATGTGCATGTCATTCAGAGTGTGTGCATGTATGTGCATGTCATACACTATTAATTAGTGTATTTTCTTGGTCCAGTAGTCATTAATGGCAGCCTAGGGAATAGCTGAATGTTTTCCTGATCATTTGTATAAGTTATAATTAAATGCAGACACTATATTTGGACACCATCTATATGCCCATCGTTCTGGGTTTTTTACAGTAAAGATTTATATGATGAGCTTATCTGGTCCTACCCAACTCCATCAAGCCATCAGATGTGCCCTGCCTGTTCAGCCAGCAGGGCTCCAAAGTAGAACCCTAACTTTTCCATGTGTCCTCAGTCTTAGTGTAACGCTGCTTGCCCTAGCCCATCCCCTACTCCATTCTGTTCCCAGTTGCCCTCACTCTAAATCAGCCTTCTGTGTGTGGCCTTCTCCTAAGGTGGTTTGTTACCCTCAGCTCTGCTTTTCCAACTTTGATGTGCGCTCTCTCCCTTGACTGTGGGGTGAGTTCTCCCTGTTTGACTCTCTAGGCTTCAGCTATCCTGGATCATCACCCTGCGTGGTACCCTCTTGTCCCCATATGAAAAAGCTCTCTCTAGATATCTGCATTCCCACGGAAAGACTTGCATCAGCGTGATTGTGAAGGCAACATAGCATAGTAGAAAAGTATCCAGGGACTTCCCTGGTGGTCCAGTGGTTAAGACTCTGTGCTCCCAATGCAGGGGGCATGAGTTTGATCTCTGGTTGGAGAACTAAGATCCCACATCCCGCATGGTGTGGCCAAAAAAAAAGAAAGAAAGAAAAGTACCCATGATTTAGAGTCAGACTAAAACTGGGTTTAAAGCTTGGCTCTGCTACTGACTAGATTTGTGACTTGGGCCATATTACTTTATGTCTCAAACTTTAGTTTCTTTATACATAATCTGGGATAGCTGAAAGCATCATAGAATTGTTTTGAAAAATTAAATGAGAAAACGTATACATTGTGCCTAGAACAGTGCCTGGAATTTAGCCCTTATAAGTGGCCACTACTGTAATTAAAGGTTTCATGGTAGAAGAAACCTGGAGACTGGTCTTGAAGGATTAATAGTTTGGGCACCACTGTGTCACTGAAAATATAAATAAAGTTTCTTATAGTCATCTCTATTTATTAATTCCAGTTACATTTGTCAGATGACTGATTTTGAATCCTACCAAAATTGCACCTTCTGAGCCGAAGCAAATAGAAAGGGAAATCTCTCTTTCCCAGAAGCCAAAAGCCATTTCCCAAGAGGTGTCTATTCATCCCAGGCATGCAAATGCTGCTGTGATGGTTTCATCAGAGGAGGTTCAGGACATCACACACCAGCATTAGCCGTAAAGAATGATACTGGGACTGCTGCCTCTTGGTCCACAGGGTGTACCCACAAGGAAAATACAAACAAAAGCAAAGGTAGGTAGCCCCACTTGGCACAGTTGATTGACTTTAATAGGTCCTGATTATGCTGCTCAAATTCCATGAAATTAAAAAGCTTACAAATGTTATGAGCCATTACCCTTCCATTTAAGGGAGCTTATGATATGTTAGCAACATTTAATGAAATTCTTTTCAAAATGCCGTCGGCAGACTCAATGAGATTCCATGTTGAAATTCAACTTGAAGCATTGTTGGAGAAAGTTTGTTCTGTACCTGCCTGTCTTTGTCATAGTGTGTGGAACCTCAAGGCCAGAAGTTTCTCATCGGAGGCGATTTGCAGGCATCAAGAAGGATTCCTGCTTTGACCCTGAGAGTGTTTCCCAGTTTACAAAGCAATGACAAAGACCGCCCTGTTTGTGTTTGGGCTTACAGTGGCAGCTTGGAATAGCCTGCATTTTTACACATTGACACATCTTAAAACTTACGTCTTTTCTATTCAGTTCTGTCATATATCTGTTGAAGATCTAAAACATTCTAGCAAATAAGCAGCGTATTATTGCCTGCCCTATCTTCAGTGAGCTCTTACAATATAATTTGGGAGATGAAACTTTGTACAAAACAGACAATTAAAGCATAGGAAATGAGATGAGTGAATCCTAGATTATATGGCACTGATTGTATAATATATTATTTATTATATAATAAAAGCCCAGGAAATAAAAATATTACAGACAACCGAGTGGGGATTTTTATCAAGTATTAGAAAGATGAGTAGGGAGACGTAAATTATTTAAGAAGAATTAATACTTTCTGTTGAATCTTTCATTTTAACTTTTATGATGGAGATGTTTAATGGCAATATCCGTTTATTTTATCTGTTTGATTCTAAAGGCTTACTACTCATATCGCTATCTTGTTGGTAATGTCCCCTACTAGTTTTTGAGATCTTACAGGTCAAGTATACTGTGTGCTTTCTGTACATTTTCCTTAAATCCTCTTGGCAATCTTAAAAGGTAGATTACATTATCTCCATTTTGTAGGCGAGGAGAACTGAAGTGTAAAATAGTTAGGTAATTTTCTCCAGCTCATCTAAGGAGCAATAGGAATTCAAATCCAGGTATGAACTACCCCAAAGCATGTGCTTTCTATCTCTGTATCAATCTGTCTTGAGAACAGATTATGTCAAGGAAGCCCCCATTCTATCCCATTGCTTTGCAAACTCTGTACAGGAGTACAGAGTTCTGTTGTAGTTCTGTTGCAGGAGTCCTATTGTAAGACTTATTTGTATTCATTGTCTATCACGGTGATTGGCATTCAACAAATACGTGTTGAATAAATATGTAACTTGTATGTTCAGTAAGCACAACTCATGATCAAATGCATCTTTATTTTTGTCTTCACTATTCCTTTGAAATTTGAGTTGGGAATGGTCTTCCCCTATCTCTCCCCCATAAAAACTTGGGCAATTCCTAGTGGATTTTTTGGCCCACTTAAAAGTTAACAGTGTGATGGTATTTAAGGGACAAAGTACAGGTCACTTCAGAAATTTTAGATGTCTCATGTGAGATATTTATCACTTCAAACCTCATTCAAAGTTAATTATTTGTTTTCCCTATATACAGCATTTAGTTGGTGACTCCATACCTTTGGGAGTAGGGGTTGGATTTATTTCAGCTGTCTCTGCTCTCATCTCATGAGGTGCTAGCTGCTGGCTAGAGTTTAAGACCCTACCAGGGTAGGGGTTATGGTAGAGGTTGGAATATTTGTTACTCGGCTGGGTGCCTTTGTGCCCTCTGGGACTGGTAAATAGTTAAACTGACTTCTTCCCTCATGAAGTATTTTCTTGAGTCTTTGGAGATTCCTGACCCTGGAGGTGTGATATATCTCCTACAAATCCTATAGAAAAGGGAGGCAAAGCATTCCATTCCTGGACAGGATGCTTCATCCCTCCTTCCATTCCACATGAAAACGTCTTGCCTCCCATGAAGCCCCCTTCAGCAGGACTTCTGATGTCTCCAGGACAGCTCTCTTTCCCACTTGGCACACCTCTGTTTTGTGAAAAACAGTCATCCATCCCTTCCTAGGCAAACTCTGAGAGCACACATGGTATTTCTGAATTAGTAGCCCTCTCCTGCCTGCAGTACCCTCTAGATTCCCTGCTGGGAAATCTGTGATGGCTTCGGAGACAGGAAACACATGTCAGGATCTCAGAGTGGATTCATTGATGCCTCTTCTCACTGGGCTTGAGATTAGAAAGTAGCAGACCCCTCCCCCCTACTAAAAATATATACTCACACATCCCCTCACCTCCCCATGCTTGATCCTTATTACATCTCCTTGAAACCGGTAAGGATGTTCTTGGTTATTTCCCCTGTCAATTCTGCATATTTTGATGTGATATCTTACTTTGGAATTTTTCATCAATCACATCTCAGTGCCTGATGGAAACCTTGTTTTTACTGTCCTCCTGAACACTTCTGTGATTGGCTGACATTCAGGGTAAAATGGTTAGGAGTGCTGCCTTAACCAGTCCTACCCTATCTTGTCTATAAAGTTCTTAACTCCATGATGGAAGCAAGAAAATGTTTATACCCTCTCAGGCTACTCAAGTGAGTAGAAAGGAAAAAAAGGACACCGCTTGGCTGGAAGAGAGATTCTGCTTTTATGACTTTCCTTGCCATCTCACTGCTCTGGGCCTGGAGAAACACACTGACTTTCCTTACAGCAAGAGTTAACTAAAGGAGAGATGATATATTTTTCCTTGCTACTGAGCTTCTTTCAGAAGATGTCTTGGCTAATAAATCTTTCTCGAATTTCTCAGAGCCCCAGGGTCTTTAGAATAATACATTAGCAAAAACAAACATTGAGTGAGGTAAGCTAAGTGTTTGGCTGAAGGCGCTTCCATTGGATACTATGGTGATGTCATTTGGAACAATTCACTTTATTTTTTTAAAGGAAGAAGGCAAGTATTTGAAGAGAAGATGAGAAAAGCTGCAATGAAAAGATGTTGCTTCCAATGAAACTGGTCAGAATTTCGAATTGAATATGTTCTGCTTTTGCGTTTGTTTTTTTTCTTTTGATGCCTTACTTTCCTGACTCTGTTATTTTGGAGTATTTGAGGAAGAGGGCCCAGAATGACTTTTATGTCCTATACCTAGAGACTTCCCTCTCGTGATCGATTGGAGATACTCCTGTGAGTTCATTGCCATTTCAGTTGCTCATCTCTGTTCTCTGTGGGTTCTCTGCTCCCAGTATCTTATACAAAGCAGACACTTAGTGTTTGTGGCATTAATGTGAAATAAGCCACCTTCCTTTCTTCTTGCCCTGTACTGCTTGTTAGGTAACACTTAAAAAAGAAGCCTCTGAGCTATTCTGTTTGTAGAGCGTTGTATTAAACATTTGGCTACATTGTATGGCATGGAGCAGGTGCTCAATAAATTATTATTGAATGGATGGAAGTAGGTAAGGAGAGAGAGAGAGAAGGAATGGAGGATGGGGAGCGAAGGAAGGAGTTTGGGAGAGAGGTGTGTTATTTCCTGGGATGTCTTGACCTGGCCCAATTTTGCAAGGTTTTCACTATCCCTTCATCTTTGCACATTTCTCTGTTCCATTCTTTTTTTTTTTAGAAATTTCATGTAATATCTGAAACATTTATGTTAACATATTTCCACACAAATAACCCAAAGAAAGTTTAGTATTAGTTTTTTGGGTTTTTTTTTTTGCTGGTTGTTTTTTTATACTGCAGGTTCTTATTAGTCATCAGTTTTATACACATCAGTGTATACATGTCAATCCCAATCGCCCAATTCAGCACACCACCATCCCCACCCCACCGCCGTTTCCCCCCTTGGTGTCCATACGTTTGTTCTCTACATCTGTGTCTCAACTTATGCCCTGCAAACCGGTTCATCTGTACCAGTTTTCTAGGTTCCACATACATGTGTAAATATACGATATTTGTTTTCCTCTTTCTGACTTACTTCACTCTGTATGACAGTCTCTAGGTCCATCCACGTCTCAACAAATGACTCAGTTTCGTTCCTTTTTATGGCTGAGTAATATTCCATTGTATATATGTACCACAGCTTCTTTATCCATTCGTCTGTTGATGGGCATTTAGGTTGCTTCCATGTCCTGGCTACTGTAAATAGTGCTGCAATGAACACTGGGGTGCATGTGTCTTTTTGAATTATGGTTTTCTCTGGGTATATGCCCAGTAGTGGGATTGCTGGACCATATGGTAATTCTATTTTTAGTTTTTTAAGGAATCTCCGTACTCTTCTCCATAGTGGCTGTATCAATTTACATTCCCACCAACAGTGCAAGAGGCTTCCCTTTTCTCCACACCCTCTCCAGCATTTGTTGTTTGTAGGTTTTCTGATGATGCCCATTCCAACCAGTGTGAGGTGGTACCTCACTGTAGTTTTGATTGGCATTTCTCTAATAATTAGTGATGTTGAGCAGCTTTAAATGTGCTTCTTGGCCATCTGTATATCTTCTTTGGAGAAATGTCTATTTAGGTCTTCTGCCCATTTTTGGATTCAGTTGTTTGTTTCTTTAATATTGAGCTGCATGAGCTGTTTATATATTTTGGAGATTAGTCTTTGTCCGTTGATTCATTTGCAAATATTTTCTCCCATTCTTAGCGTTCTCTTTTTGTCTTGTTTATGGTTTCCTTTGCTGTGCAAAAGCTTTGAAGTTTCAAAAGGTTCCATTTTTTTATTTCTGTTTTTATTTCCATTACTCTAGGAGGTGGATCAAAAAAGATCTTGCTGTGATTTCTGTCAAAGAGTGTTCTTCATATGTTTTCCTCTAAGAGTTTTATACTGTTCGGTCTTACATTTAGGTCTCAAATCCATTTTGAGTTTATTTTTGTGTATGGTGTTAGGGAGCGTTCTAATTTCATTCTTTTACATGTACCTGTCCAGTTTTCCCAGCACCACTTATTGAAGAGACTGTCTTTTCTCCATTGTATATCCTTGCCTCCTCTGTCATAAATTAGTTGACCATAGGTGTGTGGGTTTATCTCTGTGCTTTCTATCTTCTTCCATTGAACTATGTTTCTCTTTTTGTGCCAATACCATATTGTCTTGATTACTGTAGCTTTGTAGTGTAGTCTGAAGTCAGGGAGCCTGATTCCTCCAGCTCTGTTTTTCGTTCTCAAGATTGCTTTGGCGATCGGGGTCTTTTGTGTTTCCATACAAATTGTGAAATTTTTTGTTCTACTTCTGTGAAAAATGCCAGTGGTAGTTTGATAGGGATTGCATGAAATCTGTAGATTGCTTTGGGTAGTAGAGTCATTTTCACAATGTTGATTCTTCCAATCCAAGAACATGGTATATCTCTCCATCTGTTGGTATCATCTTCAATTTCTTTCATCAGTGTCTTATAGTTTTCTGCATACAAGTCTTTTGTATCCCTAGGTAGGTTTATTCCTAGGTATTTTATTCTTTTTGTTGCAGTGGTAAATGGGAGTGTTCCCTTAATTTCTCTTTCAGATTTTTCATCATTAGTGTATAGGAATGCAAGAGATTTCTGTGCATTAATTTTGTATCCTGGAAATTTACCAAATTCATTGATTAGCTCTAGTAGTTTTCTGGTGGCATTTTTAGGATTCTCTATGTATAGTATCATGTCATCTACAAACAGTGACAGTTTTACTTCTTCTTTTCCAATTTGTATTCCTTTTATTTGTTTTTCTTCTCTGATACCCGTGGCTACGGCTTCCAAAACTATGTTGAATAATATTGGTGAGAGTGGATATCCTTGCCTCGTTCCTGATCTTAGAGGAAATGCTTTCATTTTTTCACCATTGAGAATGATGTTTGCTGGGGGTTTGTCGTATATGGCCTTTATTATGTTGAGGTAGATTCCCTCTATGCCCACTTTCTGGAGAGTTTTTATCATAAATGGGTGTTGAATTTTGTCAAAAGCTTTTTCTGCATCTATTGAGATGATCATATGGTTTTTATCCTTCTGTTTGTTAATATGGTGTATCACATTGATTGATTTGCGTATATTGAAGAATCCTTGCATCCCTGCAATAAATCCCACTTGATCATGGTGTATGATCCTTTTAATGTGTTGTTGGATTCTGTTTGCTAGTATTTTGTTAAGGATTTTTGCATTTATATTCATGAGTGATATTGGTATGTAATTTTCTTTTTTTGTAGTATCTTTGTCTGGTTTTGGTAACAGGGTGATGGTGGCCTCATAGAATGAGTTTGGGAGTGTTCCTTCCTCCGCAATTTTTGGGAAGATTTTGAGAAGGATGGGTGTTAGCGCTTCTCGAAATGTTTGATAGAATTCACCTGTGAAGCCATCTGGTCCTGGACTTTTGTTTGTTGGAAGATTTTTAACCACAGTTTCAATTTCATTGCTTGTGATTTGTCTGTTCATATTTTCTCTTTCTTCCTGGTTCAGTCTTGGAAGGTTATACCTTTCTAAGAATTTGTCCATTTCTTCCACATTGTCCATTTTATTGGCATAGTGTTGCTTGTAGTAGTCTCTTAGGATGCTTTGTATTTCTGTGGTGTCTGTTGTAACTTCTCCATTCTCATTTCTAATTTTATTGATCTGAGTCCTCTCCCTCTTTTTCTTGATGAGTCTGGCTAATGGTTTATCAATTTGTTTTATCTTCTCAAAGAACCAGCTTTTAGTTTTATTCATCTTTGCTATTGTTTTCTTTGTTTCTATTTCATTATTTCTGCTCTGATCTTTATGATTTCTTTCCTACTTCTAACTTTGGGTTTTGTTTGTTCTTCTTTCTCTAGTTCCTTTAGGTGTAAGGTTAGATTGTTTACTTGAGATTTTTTTGTTTCTTAAGGTAGGCTTGTATAGCCATAAACTTACCTCTTAGAACTGCTTTTGCTGCATCCCATAGGTTTTGGGTCGTCGTATTTTCATTGTCATTTGTCTCTAGGTATTTTTTGATGTCCTCTTTGATTTCTTCAGTGATCTCTTGGTTATTTAGTAGCATATTGTTTAGCCTCCATGTGTTTGTGTTTTTTACGGTTTTTTCCCTGTAATTCATTTCTGATCTCATGGCGTTGTGGTCAGAAAAGATGCTTGATATGATTTCAATTTTCTTAAATTTACTGAGGCTTGATTTCTGACCCAAGATGTGATCTATCCTGGAGAATGTTCTGTGTGCACTTGAGAAGAAAGTGTAATCTGCTGGTTTTGGTTGGAATGTCCTATAAATATCAATTAAATCTATCAGGTCTATTGTGTCATTTAAAGCTTCTGTTTCCTTATTTATTTTCATTTTGGATGATCTGTCCATTGGTGTAAGTGAGGTGTTAAAGTCAGACACTATTATTGTGTTACTGTCGATTTCCTCTTTTAGAGTTGTTAGCCGTCGTCTTATATATTGAGGTGCTCCTATGTTGGATGCATATATATTTATAATTGTTATATCTTCTTCTTGGATTGTTCCCTTGATCATTATGTAGTGTCCTTCTTTGTGTCTTGTAACATTCTTTATTTTAAAGTCTATTTTATCTGATATGAGTATCGCTACTCTAGCTTTCTTTTGATTTCCATTTGCATGGAACATGTTTTTCCATGCCCTCACTTTCAGTCTGTATGTGTCCCTATGTCTGAAGTGGGTCTGTTGTAGACAGCATATATATGGGTCTCGTTTTTGTATCCATTCAGGAAGCCTGTGTCTTTTGGCTGGAACACTTAATCCATTCACGTTTAAGGTAATTATCCATAGGTATGTTCCTGTGACCCTTTTCTTAATTGTTTTGGGTTTGTTTTTGTAGATCCTTTTCTTCTCTTGTGTTTCCCACTTAGAGAAGTTCCTTAGCATGTGTTGTAGAGCTGGTTTGGCGGTGCTGAATTCTCTTAGCTGTTGCTAGTCTGTAAAGCTTTTGATTTCTCCATCGAATCTGAATGAGATCCTTGCCGGGTAGAGTAATCTTGGTTGTAAGTTCTTCCCTTTCATCACTTTAAGTATATCATGCCACTGCCTTCTGGCTTGTAGAGTTTCTGCTGAGAAATGAGCTGTTAACCTTATGGGAGTTCCCTTGTATATTATTTGTCGTTTTTCCCTTGCTGCTTTCAAGAATTTTTCTTTGTCTTTAATTTTTGCCAATTTGATTACTGTGTGTCTAGTCGTGTTTCTCCTTGGGTTTATCTTACCTGGGACTCTCTGCACTTACTGGACTTGGGTGGCTATTTCCTTTACCATGTTAGGGAAGTTTTTGACTATAATCTCTTCATATATTTTCTCTGGACCTTTCTCTCTCTCTTTTCCTTCTGGGACCCCTATAATGTGAATGTTCTTGCATTTAATGTTGTCCCAGAGGTCTTTTAGGCTCTCTTCATTTCTTTTCATTCTTTTTTCTTTATTCTGATCTGCAGCAGTGAATTCCACCATTCTGTCTTCCAGGTCTCTTATCCGTTCTTTTGCCTCAGTTATTCTGCTATTTATTACCTCTAGTGTAGTTTTCATTTCAGTTATTGTATTGTTCATCTCTGTTTGTCCTTTAATTCTTCTAGGTCTTTGTTAAACATTTCTTGTTTCTTCTCAGTCTTTGCCTCCATTGTTTTTCCGAGGTCCTGGATCATGTTCACTCTCATTATTCTGAATTCTTTTTCTGGAAGGTTGCCTATCTCCACTTCATTTAGTTGTTTTTCTGGGGTTTTATCTTGTTCCTTCATCTGGTACATAGCCCTCTGCCTTTTCATCCTGTCTGTCTTTCTGTGAATGTGGTTTTTGTTCCACAGGCTGCAGGATTGTAGTTATTCTGGCTTCTGCTGTCTGCCCTCTGGTGGATGAGGCTATCTAAGAGGCCTGTGCAAATTTCCTGATGGGAGGGACTGGTGGTGGGTAGAGCTGGCTGTTGCTCTGGTGAGCAGAGCTCAGTAAAACTTTAATCTGCTTGCCTGCTGATGGGTGGGGCTGGGTTCCCTCCTTGTTGGTTGTTTGGCCTGAGGCGACCCAACCCTGGAACCTACCTGGGCTCTTTGGTGGGGCTAATGGCGGACTCTGGGAAGGCTCACGCCAGGGAGTACTTCCCAGAACTTTTGCTGCCAGTGTCCTTGTCCTTACGGTGAGACACCAGCCACCCCCTGCCTCTGCAGGAGACCCTCCAACAATAGCAGGTAGGTCTGGTTCAGTATCCTGTGGGGTCACTGCTCCTTCCCCTGGGTTCCGATGTGCACACTACTTTGTGTGTGCCCTGCAAGAGTGGAGTCTGTTTCTCGCAGTTCTGTCAAAGTCCTGCAATGAATTCCCACTAGGCTTCAAAGTCTGATTCTCTAGGAATTCTTCCTCCCGTTGCCAGACTCCCAGGTTGGGAAGCCTGACGTGGGGGGCTCAGAACCTTCACTCCAGTGGGCGGACTTCTGTGGTATAAGTGTTCTCCAGTCTGTGAGTCACCCACTCAGCAGTTATGGGATTTGATTTTACTGTGATTGTGCCCCTCCTCCCGTCTCATTGTGGCTTCTCCTTTGTCTTTGGATGTGGGGGATCCTTTTTGGTGAGTTCCAGTGTCTTCCTGTCGATGACTGTCCAGCAGTTAGTTGTGATTCTGCTGTTCTCGTAAGAGGGAGTGAGAGCATGTCCTTCTACTCCGCCATCTTGGTTCCTCCTCCCTCTGTTCCATTCTTAATTCTTTTCTAAGTAATTCGTAATTGGAATTTCATTCCAATCAAGCTATGGATAACAGCTAACAGTTTCATATATTAAAATCAATGGATGTATGCATTATGGGAAAGGGCTACTGGGGATTCAGAATTCAAAATAGCAGTTTTTGGCCCTTTGGCAGAGCCTTTGGAAAGACCCTGTCAGAGGGTGCCTTGTGTTTGTAAAATCATGGCAAAGAATACACCACTTACTGTGCGCATATCTGTGTCTGACCTTTGTGTGCTGAGCGGTGCTTCTGAGAGCTGTAGGGAAAAGGGAAGTGTGCCTGCTGGACTTGGCTGTCTTGGTTCTCCCTCTGTATATGAGTTTCAGCTCGGACACAGTTCAAAAGATGGATTTCATCGGAAGGGCAACCGGTATACTGGAAAGACCACAGTCTTTGGGACCACATGGGTCTCGGACAATGCCAAACCTGTCAAAGTGATATTTTCCTCAGTTGTAAAATGGGAGTATGAGCTCATGGAGTCAGGAACCTTATAAGCACTGTGCACAACATTAAGTGAATAATAGATTTTCTATTTTACATACACAGCACCTCCTCAAACTACGAATGATTGCCAATTCTTTTTTTAGGGATGGAAACAAATGGGTTCTGAGAGGGTTTTAATGTGTCCAAAGCTTTTCAGGCAGTTAGGACTTGAACCCTAGACTCCCTGACTCCAAAGTCCATATGCTTGACCATGATGTTATACTGTCTAATTATCCCAAATTTGCTATGGCTAGAAGTAAGGTAGAAGTAATGTATGTACAGCACTTAGCTCAGTCCCTAGGGCATGCTACATACTCGAATGTAGAAGCTATTATTATTCATTATTTATCCTATTGATGATTTCTCTCTGTATTTAATAGCAAGCTATTTAAGGGAGAGTAAGAATTACAACTTTCTCTCTGGGGGAGGCAATTGATATCCCAGATGTTTTTTGTTTTGTTTCGCTTTTCTCCATATTTATATCTGTGGCAGAACTTCAGTGTCTTCCAAAAGATGTCTTCCCTTTTGTATGTATAACCCTAGCTAAACCACATCATTAAACAGGAATTTTACTTCTATTCCTCCCTGAATATTTACATGAGAATCCTGAACCTTAAATTCTCCCGTGCCTTGGTGGAGACCTTAAGCTCCTGATTAATTTAACAAGCATTTATTGATCCTTACTTTGCATCACAGTTGGCTTCTTTGTCTCACCACATTCCAAAGTGCACATCAAATCCTGATGGCCACGTTCTCCATGGTAGAAGCAGTAATGAATAAGTATAATATTTACCCAATTGCCTTGCTGTCAACATGGTGGTCAGGCATAAATTCGAAGGCAGTCAGTTATTTACTTCTTCAACAAAGTTGTATTGAGCATCCCCAGTGTGATAGGCAGGATACTATGAGCTAGGGGTACAATTTTTCAAGAGAGAAATATTTTCCTGTTTCTATGGAGTCAGTAATCCAGTGGCGGAGGGGGGGTAGGGGATAGACAACAAAAAACAAGTAAGTAGCAATTGTTTTAAGATTTATGAGGAAAACAAAATGAGATGAGATGGCGAGAAATTACAGAGGAAAGTCTAATTTAGATATTGTTATTGTAGAAGCTGTTTCTAAGACCTAAAGAAGCTAGCCATGGCAAGAGCAGGGAGGAGGATGTTTCAAACCAAAGGGATGTGAATGCAGAGTTTCTAAGGCAGAAAGGTTGATATGCTGAAGGAGCAGAAGGAAGGCTAACACAGTTGGAGGAGTAAGGAAAGGAGAGAGTTGTACAGGCTGAGCACAACTTGTCCTCAAGTACAGCGTGTGAAGTACAACACCTACAAGCGTGTCTGAATAGGTAATATTGATGGCCTGGGGTTTTATCCCAAATGAGCTAGGAAGTCAGGGAAGAAACTTAAGGTGGGAGAGAATATATATTGGGTTTTTTTGTGACTGATGTGTAAAAAATAAATGGACCATATTAGGGAACAGCAGTGGGAGCCAGGAGATCGCAGAGGGACCTGCTCAGGGGTTTGAGTGACAGATGATGGCAATTCCGAATGGGATGGTGGTGGGGAAGATGGAGAGGTAAGAGACTGGGGAAGTGTTTTGGAGGTACAGTAGGCTGGAGCTGCTGAGACAACTCTTGGGAGCAGGAAGAGGAAGAGAGAGAGAAATCGATGATGATTCTTGGATTTCTGTTGGAATGCATTTTTTAAAAAAACATGTTAGTCTTGCCAAGATCATAAAGTAAGTCCTTAGCATGGATGGAGGGTGGTGGAGGAACGCATCACAAGAAGGAAAAGGAAATGAGACCTAACGTGTGTGGAGCCCCTAAAGTATGTCAGGGACTATGCTAAACTTGCATACACTATTTAATCTACTTGATAGCAATCCTATGAAGTAAATATTATGACATACACATTTTACATACAAGGAAAAGCCTTAGGGAAGTTAAATAACTCACCAAAGGTCATAGAGTTGGCAAATAAGGGAGACAGCAATTGAACCAGATCTCTTTCTTTCTGAAGTCTCATCTCTTTCTACAATAGCGTGCTATTTCCGAGAGCTAAGATAATGCCATAGAGCTCAATACTTTATTCCTTGAAAAGTGACTAGCATTATGCTAGGCATCTGTTGAATATTCATTACATACTGGTTAAGTAATAGATTTGAATCATCAGTGCAAACATTTGCCTTTACTGAAATGCCAAAGGTTTCAAAGGCTATGAACCTAAAATATATAGCATATTTCAAGATGGGTTGATCAAAACAGTAGACAGGGGCTTCCCTGGTGGCGCAGTGGTTGGGAGTCCGCCTGCCGATGCAGGGGACACGGGTTCGTGCCCCAGTCCGGGAGGATCCCACATGCCGCGGAGCGGCTGGGCCCGTGAGCCATGGCTGCTGGGCCTGCACGTCCGGAGCCTGTGCTCCGCAACCGGAGAGGCCACCACAGTGAGAGGCCCGTGTACCGCAAAAAAAAAAAAAAAAAAAAAATTAGACAGAATGTTAATGGCCAAGTTAGAAAAAATTTATTTCCTCCCCTCGCCAAGAAACTTGGTGGCATAAAGCATGCGTTCTCCCGAATCCCCAAAATATTTGAAACTTTAAATACAAGCCACGCTAAAAGATGCTAACAGACGTTCCAAATCGTTGGTGTTGGAAGAGTTGAGAGGAAGGGAGAGAATTCCCTGTATACTCAGCTGGTCAGAGGATTACATGATGTGTTTGGAAAGATGACTTCTGTTGTATTTAGCTTTGTATGTCTTTGTTTATAGCATGCTCTGGGGCATATTATTCTGAGTCTAATACACTTAGAATTTGAGCATCTTTACCTTGGACAAAGAACTACATGGAGCTTATATGGAAAAGAGGACGCCTTCATAGACTAAGTTATTAAAACTCTGGGGAGGAGTTTACAAATTGTAAAACAACAGGTCCAATTTGCAGGGGGTGTGTGTGTGTGTGTGCATGTGTACACACATACATATGTAAATATGTGTGTTTGGGGAGGGAGCAAAGGATGTAATTTTTTAATGTTTTGGGGCAAAATATATCATTCCCTAGATTGACACAGCCTCTGCCACTCCTTTTTGTCTTAATACAACCATTTCACCTACATATAATAACTGTCTTGCCTTTCAGGGTGGTTTAGTTTGCAATGGATGTATTACACATGGTCACCTTTGATTTCTACATCTAACTGCAAGAGTTTATCAGAATGATTTATCTGCATTATATGAGTATGACCTGACTTTCTGGAACCAGTTTATATGAGTGCAGTCAGCTTTCTGGAAAAAATTAAGTACTCTTTCATATCCTGTCAGGTAATATGTATGCCTTATACATATTAATTCACATAATGCTCCTAGCAACCCAGTGAAGTAGGAACTATTATTATCCCTTTATTACAGGTAAGAAAACAGTATAGTGAGCCTCAGAGATATGGAGTAACTTGTCTTCAAGCTAATAAGGTACACAACCAGCATTCCCACTTAGGCACTCTGCGTTTCAAGCAAGCCTTAACCTTTTGTTTGTATTGTCTCCTTGTAATAACAACCCACCTCGTGTCTTCTGCTTGGCAGCCTTGCACTGGCATAAAATAAAGAATTGTCCAGAGTATCACAGCAAATCAGGGGCAACTACAGAGCAAGAAATCTGAAACAGGAAAGCTGGGTACTATTCCCCGGTCTTTTGAGATTAGAACTTGCAGACCATGTAACCTAGGTATGTGAATTCAAGAAAATAGAGGCAGGTATCCAGGTAGACAAAAGCCTAAAGTCCAGATGATGGAAAGGCCAGGTCATGGATCTAGAAACCAAAGGGGATTCTGGTTCTAAAAAACTTCTCCAGGCAGAACTGCTTTTATGATATCAGCAGGAACCCTGGCTGGCTTTATCTAGACCAGGGTTTCTAAGCCTCAGCACTGTTGACATTTTGGGCTGGAAAAGGCTCTTCTGTGCCCTGTAGGATCACTGGTCTTTACCCAGTAGATGTGAGTAGCAACCCACATAAATACCAGTTATGACAATCTGAAAACATTTGCCAAATGTCCCCACTGACAACCACGGATCTAGATGAAGAAAGGATGCAAGAGAATCCATTCCTTCATTCAACAAATGCTTGCTAAGTGCTACTCAGTTTTAAGTATCATGCAACTTCAGGTCTTTCTTACAAACGTTTCAGTAAAAGAGGACTCTTGAATTACAGTATTAATCTGGAGACTTCAGACAACATGGCGCTCTTGAGGAAGGCATGTGCTCTGGGTCTAATCCATTTCGGGTTTGGGCATCTTTACCTCGGGCAATTCACTACCTACCTTGAACCACAGATGTCCCTCTCTGAAAACTAGAGATGATAGTAATAATACCTAACATACAGGTTTGTTGTGAGGATTAAATGGAATAATAAAAGTAAGAGGCTGGGCCAAGTGCTAGACACACAGGAAGTGCTTACTCTGACCTTATGGTAGGTGATGTCTGTCATATCCAGGGGGACCCAGAGATACTCTTTGGTGCTCTGAAGCAGTACTAGCTGACCCTGTTTCTATGGCTTTACTCTTAGGACAAGAGTGTCAAAAAGTGGCCACTGAAGTGATCATTCTGTGATAGTAGGAAAACTTCCACAAAATCTGGTAGACCCTGTGGGTTGACTGGCTTCATTCCCACCGCAATTTTGTTGTTAAAGGATTTAAGAGATTAACAGCATCTCTTCAGGAAGCAGCTTGGAAAGCTCAGCTGGGTGTATTCCAGTGAATGGGGATTTTCTGAATTAAATCTCTTCTTTGAGAAGCAAGAGATGTGTGTAAGTAAGAAGTAAGGAGGGGGACCTCAGATTCAAGTTAACAAGGAGTTGGTTACTTAGGCTAAGTGATATCCACCAGCCTAGGAGGCATTAGCAAGAGTGTCAGAGAGAGGCAACAGGCAGGTCGCGTCATTATCCTTCCTCTCCCTAGTCAGGGGAAGCAATGTGAATATCTTGCATTAAAGAGCTAGCCTAGTTAAGGCTGGCTTTCTGATCCTCAGTTCTGTGAGTAATTTCCTGGGGGAACTTGGATGGGCCACTCATCCTACCCGGATATCAGTTTACCTCTCATTTAATTAAGAGAAATATTTGAGAACTGCCAGATTGTGAAATTCAATTTCCAGTCCTTTCTTTCCCTGCAAGTCTGGAACGTCTGGCCATGGGTCTCCTGGATCCCACGTTTCTCAGTCTGAGCCTTCCAAACGATCCACAGTGAGAGCTCCAGAGGGTTGCAGATGAGGGGTGAGCTGTGGATGACCAAGGAAGCCCTCTTTTCATTCCCTAAAAGTAGAATTTTCTGAATTATAACCACCCACTACAGATTGGGAACAGGACAGTATAGTGATAACAGTTGTCTGGATACTGAAGGAAGAGTCTAGTTTGGGAGAAAAGAAAGGGTCTGGGAGAAAAGAAAAGGACATTTATCTAGGGTGAAAAGCAAAAATAACTTGCTTTGCCTTTTTGGGCATCTCGGGTTCAGCCCCTACAGGAGGCCCTCATAGGCAGTGTTCGCCGTCCCTGTGTCTTCAAAATGTTGAATTTGAAGGTTTTTAGGTAAATGTGTATAGTCCCATCAGTTCTAAGTATCACCACTCACTATTGTTTGGCCCATGAAGACATTTGAGTTTTGTTTCCACTGAGTTTGAAATAAGACCAGTGCTAGCATGTTGGCAGCAGCAAATGAACTAGCAAAACAAAAAGAAAGGTCACAGTGGTTTTACTCTTGGCCAAAAGGGTAAAAAGCAGCTTTTTCAAAGGTGAAAGAAAAAGTAACTGCACTAGACAAGGACAACATTTTCTCCATAAATATGGGCGTTGGGATGTTTTATCAGGAAGTGATAGTGATAATTATTAATATTATTCTGCATTATGAGCTTCAACATGTATGCACATAAAAGTAATAATAGGAATAACTATAATAATTACTGTTATCACTGACTATGTTAACTAGCCTTTACTTTGTTTGCCTTAATGTTAACACTCAGAGCTAGATATGAGTAGTCTCACTTTTTAGGAAAGGAAACATATTAGCAAGATGAAGTGACTTGCCTAAGGTCACACAGCTGGTAAGGGAAGAAGTCTAAGTCATCTTCTGACTGGGTGACGGATTCAAACTCTGGCTGTGCCACTGAGTTTTGTGTCCTTTTAAGCATGTCAGGGTATTTGACTGAAATAAAGAGGTTGGACCAGATAGTTCTTCAAACGTCTCCTTGCTTTAATATCCCATTATTCTAGGTGGTAAATTTTTAAGTATGTATATCCCATGAAATGAAATACATAATAATATAAAGAGACTTCTGTGAGTTTGAACTGAATGCCAGGGACAGCAGATTATACTTGCCCACACTCAGTCTTTATCAACAAGTCATGTCCATGGCTACGGTGAAAAGAAAGAGGAATGCACCAAGAGGAGTAGGTTAACGTGGAGTCAGGAGCCTCAGGGTTCCTATCCCAGCTTTGCCACGGCAACCGTGGCTGTGACCAAGACACTAAGCCTCTCTGAGGCCTCAGTTTTATCATCTAGCAAATGGGAATCACACATGCCCAGCTTGTCACACGGTTGTTTGGAGGCAGAAGCTTGCGAGTATGGGTTGGGGAGTCCAACCCTGGGGGATGCTGAAGGAGTGTTGAGGTTACAGAGTAAATGGAATGAAGAGGGACTTCACTGCAGGAAACCTGGCTTCCGCTCCTGGTTCTGTAACTAATTAGCAAATGTGTCATGCAGGCGTCAGTTTCTTCATTTGAAAAATGGATGCATCAGTCTAGAGCAGCGTTTCTAAACTATCTGTCAAGGATGAGTATCCTTCCAAAATGTCTGAGAGATATACATTTGGAAAACAAAGCATAGTCTCTTCCCCTCTTCGATATTAGCATCGGCATAGTCTGAGATGCTCTGTAGTAAAGAAACACATTTAATTTTATAGAGCTCATTTTCCAAATTAAGTTGACCGTGCAGCTCTTTTCTCTGGAATACTTGTTAACATGTCATGAAACATAATTGGGAAATTCAAGGTCAGGTGGGTGTAGTTCTCTGAGGAATTACAAAGAGAGATTATGATTTATCTGTTATATCTATATCTACAAGGGTCAGGGACCACTTTTCTTTCTTTTCCTCTTTTTTGTATCTCTATTTATAAAATTAAGTTTGCCTTCTTAGTTGGCAGGCCAATGGGCATGTATATATATGTGTGTGTTTTATTAGCAAGTATTTTGAACACCATTGTGTCTACTACTGTGGTAGATTCTGTGGACAATGGAAGAACAATATAAAATAGAGTCCTTTAACCTCCATTGTGGACTTTACTGTCTATGAAGGAAGTCCAGGTGCTGAATAGTTTTCAGATTATTTTATTTCACTGAATTCTATGGCACTAAATGTGATAGAAGGCAAAAATGGAGATTTTCATGGGCTCAGGTAATTAGAGAAAACTTTATGGAATAAATGGAATTTTGTCTAGACTTTGAAAATTTGTGACATATGGTGTCAGGTAGAAATAATATGGAATAGTCAGGAATGGAGCCAGGATCTGAAGGGCATGAAAAGTATCTGCACTTGTTACAGTGAACCCTAGTAGCCATCATTAGTTATTGAGCAAAGAAATAGCAAGGAGAAAATGAAGTTTAGTGGAGAGTCATCTGGGAGGTGAGATGAGCAGGGCCTTTGGTGTAATCCCAGGACAGGTGACTGGATATAGTAAGGCATTGTCATGCAGGAAGAAATACGTTGGATTTCAAACAAGAAAAATTGCATTTGTGTCCCAATTCTTTGATTTAAAAAATGTCCCCCCCTTTATAAATATTTTATAATTAATTTAATGATTTATTTTAAAGTAATAGTTTCACATTTTGGTCCCCCTTCTGCTTCAGCTACCCATTTCCCCTCCAGAGAAGCAATTATAATTACCAATGTCTTACATATCCTTCCAGAGAAAGTTTCTCAACCTCAGCATTGTTGACATTTGGGGATGGATAAGTCACTGTTGTGGGGCTGTCTTGTGTGTTGTAGGATGGTTAGCAGCATCCTTAACCTCTACCCGCTAGAGGCTAACACTCCCTCCTCCTCAGTTGTGATAATCAAAATACCTCCCAACAATGCCAGATGCCCCCCTGGGGGACAAAATGACCCTGGGGGAGAACCACTGTTCCAGAGGTGTTTTATAACGAGGAATCACTGTGCTAAAAGGTGGCGGCAATGTTGATAGGATTTTTACACCAACAAAAGAGTGAGAGGATCGAAAATTGTCTTCAAGGACTCCAGTCTATGTAAATGGAAGAAGACTAAAATCTCTGTCAGTTACGATGCTTTGGGCTGCAAGTATCAAATATGCAGACTTAAACTGACTTGAACAAGAAGGAAACCTATTAGCTCACTTGACATGTGGTCTTGAGATAAGTCACACTCCAGGTTTGATTGATGCAGTAGCTTTCAGGGTCATCATGGACTCAATTCTTTCTGGGCTTTGGCCTGTCACCCATCGCATTGGGCTGGTTCCCCTCCGGGCTATGAGATGGCTATCAGCAGTAACTGTGTCTAACCACTTCCTTATTTGTGCCCAGAGGTAGACAAACGACCAGATGCACTAAAGATTAGCAATGCTTCTTTCCCAGGAACCATCGGAAATCCTCTCCTCATGTATTCCTGGCCCAAACTAACTTAGTACCCTGCCCTACACCTCATTCCTTGAGCCTCTCTGACCACATAGATAAGATCTGTTTTGTAGAGTGGATATTGCATTCTTAACCATATTAGCCCCCATACAGTCTTTGGAAGGAAAAAAGATAATCAGGCAAGTATGGAATACAGTGAGTTCAGGGTAATACCTCATGCATTTTGAGCCAGTCACCATTCACATAGATTTAGTGTTTGGGTCAGTGAGAATACTGAATTGAATATAAGCCAGATCGTGAAAACTCTCAAAGGAGGAATGTACTGAGCATGTGTGCAAAGAGAAAAGAGCACAGAGGGCCAAAGACCGTAATCTTGGAGGAAATTGGATGTTGATAATTAGGGCAAAGGTGTGAGAGATTTAGTCTTGCTTGGAAACAGAGCTGGCTCAGCCACCTGCTGGGCGTGTGATCTTGGCCGATTCACTTTTCCTTTCTGTTTTGTTTTCCTTATTTATAAGATTGGGAGAGTAAAACCTTCCTCATAAGGCTGGTGAAAGGGTTAAATAAGGCAGTGCACACACAGCACTGAATCAAGTGATGGGTGTCAGGGAGCATAA
Organism: Monodon monoceros; assembly: GCF_005190385.1. Lineage (NCBI taxonomy): Eukaryota > Metazoa > Chordata > Mammalia > Artiodactyla > Monodontidae > Monodon > Monodon monoceros. The sequence goes on from NW_021703768.1 coordinate 132,170,906, forward strand.
TGACCCGTCACTGGTGATGGTAGGTGAGGTGCCTGTTACTGAGCTGGGAGAAGTAAAAGGAGTGAGGAGGGGGGAGTAAAGGGGGCTCTGGAAGAGCAGGGCAGGTGCCTGTGTGCTTGCAGGAGGGGATGGCTGCTCCAAGCATCCTAGAAGAACTTTAAATAACACTCTAAAATACCCTATATCTGGGTAAGCATTACAGAACTTTAAAATTTAGCTCAGCCCTGAGCTATATAAGGTCCCGCCAATTTACAAAAGTTGCCAACTCAGACAGGAAGCTATTTTGACCATCTGTCTCTTCCCACTACTCATTCCCTTTCCTATGTCAATAGACAATGTCCACAATTTTTTAAAATATCAACTTAAATCTGGGAAATACGTTCCATGTTTTTAGAAATGTTCAATATTCCATGAGCATTTAAATATTTACCTTGCCCAAAATACAGTGTCATCTTTGATCACAGATTGGTACTAAAGGAAAAAACATCTGTTGCATGTTTGTTTGTTTGTTTTTTGCGGTACGCGCGGGCCTCTCACTGTTGTGGCCTCTCCTGTTGTGGAGCACAGGCTCCGGACGTGCAGGCTCAGCGGCCATGGCTCACGGGCCCAGCCGCTCCGCGGCATGTGGGATCTTCCCGGACCGGGGCATGAACCCGTGTCCCCTGCATCTGCAGGCGGACTCTCAACCGCTGCGCCACCAGGGAAGCCCTGTTTGTTTGTTTGTTTCAGTAAAACAGAGTGTAGAGTATGTCCATCATCAAAGCAGGATAAGCTCAGATTGTCAGCCTAGATACAAACATGGTGGTATTTTATAGCCCTGTATTTTATAAACCATTTAAAAATGTGGTTCTGCTGTTTAGCATACTTGCCTACAAATATTCGTCCATTCCATCAAACACACTTTTCTCAAGCACCTGCTCTGTGCAGGGCATGGACTTGTTTTGGTGCCTGTACAGAGATTCCCAGGTAAGGTAGAGGATAGGGACCTAGAAGGACTTAGCACTTACAAGGCATGTGTTCTACTCCAGTAAATGAACAGGGAATAGGCTATACTAGATAGAAGGGTGTGGGTTATCTTGTCTAATTCACTTAACCACCTTGTTGCACTATGCCACGTTTACTGTGTCTACTGTTAATGGGGACATCAGTTTCTCTTTGGTTACATGATTTTTAGGTACTTTGTTTAAATACTGAGTGTTCATTAATAGCCTCTCAAGCTCTTGGCTTTCCATGCCGTTGCCTAAACTCAGAGCTAATAGGTGGGTGAACTGAAATTCTTGTCTAATTCTGACTGCGGTGCCCAAACCCTTTCTGGCAAGTAACTCTACTTCAGAGGTGGACAAGAAGTAATCACTGCCTCCAAGAAATTTACTGCCTCATAGGCAAGTGAAAACAACACAAATAACCATTATCATCCTCATAAAAACAAAGTGTACTGAGCCCTTACTAGAAAACAGGCACCATTCCAAATATTCTACATACATTAACTCATTCACAGCAAGCCCCATGCGGTTTCTACCATTATGAGACCAGTTCCACAGAGGGGGGAAATAGAGGTACAGAAGAAGTAAGTAAAAGCTGATACACAGAGTTAGAAAGAGGTGAATCCAGAGCTTAAAACCAGTGAGTCTTTGTTAAAGCTCATTACCGCCTTGCTACCTCTCATAACCATACTTCAAGGTTACAAGTACATGGCTGCTAAGAGAAGTACAGATAAACTGTATTTCTTACCTGAGTAAATGGGGAAGGCCTGGCGGGAGGAAGTGGGGTTTGATCCAGTCTTTAAGGAACAGGGAGAATCTGGTTGTGTAGAGCTAGGGAAATGGGCATTCCAGGGTAAGGGCTTTCTAGCTTTGAGCAAAAAGGGAAGAGATGCTGGTGTCTATGCGAGGTAGTTGTTTCACACTCTGGAGGGTTTGGTGATGAGATACAGGCTGGCTTTGCTCCCCTCCCACCCCCAGCCTCACTGCCACCATTTACGCCTGTGCACTGCGAACCTGGGACACGCTGGCAACCCCAGGAGAGCTGACTTTATGTCCATTGATTTATCCTCAGACGCCTCTATCCAAAGATACATCACCAAGCACTCCTGCTCCCAGAGTCAGTGGATGGAGGTTTATGACTTAATTTTACTGGTTCGCTTGTGCAGACAAGTGGCTTCAGTTGTGGAGGAGTCATTTGAAATAAAACATCATTATTAGATTCCCTCTCCCTGAGCCCCCTCTCTTGGCCCGTGGTTCCCTCTGAGTTAAGGGTCAAACCAGGACCTGCTGGAGGACTTTTCCTCTGTGGACTAAAGATGGTCCTTTATTAGCAAATAGAAATTTAAGTATGTTTTCTAATGTGGTGTTGAAGGATTTAGGGATTATCGTGCTGCACAGAGATGGCACTGAATTTTTCACTTTGTTTTTTCTGCCTTGGTAGGTCATCTCCTTTGTTCCAGTGAAGTAAACAGTTCTGAGATAGAGAGAGGCAGATTTCAAGAGGGGCATGTCACTTAGTTCCTTCATGACACGACTGTCTTGCTCTTCCAGTATTCCTTCTGTCCTCAGCTATTATCCTTGTTCCTCATACCTGAACATGATCATGCCTCCAGATCTCTTCTGACCTTGTCTCCATAGTCACCAAAACCCTTGCCTCCCGCGCCCCAGTAACACAAGCATCCTCCAACTCAGGGCCTTTGTGCTTTTACTGCTCTTGCTGCCTGGGAGGTTTTTAGCTCAGATATCTGTCTCATCCTCTCCTCTTATCCAGATCTCTGCCCACATTCTCAGGACATCAGAGTATCATTCCAATGAAAAATTTGCCATTCCTAACACTTAAACCTTGTTGTATTTTTCTTCTTAGCACTGATCACTGCTGGACATGTTAATTATTTGCTTTCTTTCTGTCTCATTACACTCAAGTCTGTTCTTTTTGGCGGCTCCTCCTCTCAAATGTGTTTGTCCATGGGAATTGGGCAGGGGCTTTTCTGTTTTGTATTCTTTATCTTCTTTCTCTTTTTAAATTTATTTTTGGCTGCGTTGGGTCTTCGTTGCTGGACGCAGGCTTTCTCTAGTTGTGGCGAGTGGGGGCTACTCTTCATTGAGGTGCACAGACTGCTCATTGCAGTGGCTTCTCTTGTTGCGGAGCAGGGCTCTAGGTGCACGGGCTTCAGTAGTCATGGCACGTGGCTCAGTAGTTGTGGCTCGCGGGCTCAGTAGTTGTGGCACACAGGCTTAGTTGCTCCGTGGCATTTGGGATCTTCCCGGACCAGAGCACGAACCTGTGTCCCCTGCATTGGCAGGCGGATTCTTAACCACTGCGCCACCAGGGAAGTCTCTGTATTCTTTATGTTTAACGCCTGACCCACAGTGAAAACTTGATAGTCATTGAATGAACGGAAAGAATGTGAAATGAAAGAAGTGTGAAATGGAAAGAATGAAGGAGAAAAGGGAATGAAGAAGGAAAGAAAGAGGAAGGAAGAAAGAAAGAAAGCATACACAATTCTGCTTGTTCCACGTTTGTTAGGTTAATCACGTCGCAGTGACATCTGGTTCTAAGAGATACCTCTCCTAGTCTAGCACCGTCCCCAGCAATACTTGCTGTTATACCCCTTGATCCAGAATTCACCATTTCCTTGTTTTTCTATTCCATGCTTTCCTACATTTTACTTTTCCTCATAACTTCTACCAACTTTTTCCCATTCTTCAAAAGGCTGATGAAAGTATCTCACCATAAAGCCTTTCCTGACTAACAGGAATGAATGACCTGTCATGGAGGCATTTGATTTGGCCTGTTTCCCTCTAAGGGGTGGCATCTCTGATGCACTGCCCAGGCCTTTGTCCACAGCATGGACAGCTGTAAGCAGATCTTCCCCTCTGTGGATTTGCCATTCAGTATTGGGAATCAACTAGAATTCATGCTACAGACAGATAAGTGTATGTTTCTCTCGAACCTTACACTTCCCTCATCATTCCCCTGATGGCATCTGGGTGAGAGCCTGTAGGACAAATGTGTAAATGGGTTTTCTCTCGGTTTCCAATTCAAATAGCTTAGTCCTGTCTGCATGGAGTACTGTGTTAAGAGAAACTGGGAAACTGAATCTGAGCCCAGTAGAGAAAGTGGGTGTTTATCGATTAGCAATGTCTGCTTTAGGCACAGGGTGGAGAACTGGTGGTACCACAGTTTCCCGTTTGCCATCCGTACCCTAGTAGGATCTCACATTCTGTATTTTTATTTCTGATTAACTAACTCAAAGCAAGCATGCTTCTGTTACTCATTCATCTTTTAATAGAATCAAGTGTAAACAGAAGACTTTTTTTTTTTTTTTTTCCATATATGGTTCAAGTATAAATGGGTTTGGAGGCCCTGTGAATGGGGAAAAGCACCTGACCTACTAAGAATAAGGATCAGCTCATTAAAAAATAAGAATTTTCTCCTGGAGTCAACCTGGAGTATCTCCATCTGTTATTTCTGAGATAGCAATAATATTATTAATGATAATAATAACACTAATAATAATATAGACCACTTTACAGTAGAGCACAGCCATCCTCTGTGTTTGTCATCAGCTCAGAATACTTTTAGATTTTTTTTTCAGAATCCTCTTTCATCTATAAATTCATCTAAACCCTTAACAAACTGAATTTCTTATTTAGCTCATTGCCCCTTAAAGGATACCAAGCCATACAAATGTATATCTTCATTCATATATCCTAAAATCACTTGTTAGCATACTTTGAAAAAGGTCCCCTGATTTTATCCCTTTGAAGACAAGTCATGATCAGTTGGACTTGCAGTAGGGATTGCACTGAATCTGTTGATCAGGTAGGTGAATACTGCCATATTCACAGTATCAAGTCTTCCAATCCATGAACACAAGATGTTTTTCCATTTATTTTGATCTTTAATTTCTTTCAACAGTGTTTTGTAATTTTTAGTGTACATGTCTTACACTTCTTTGGTTAAATTTATTCCTAAGGGTTTTTTAAAATTCTATTACCAATGGAATTATTTTTCAAAACCTCTTAAGGTTTAGATGTTTCTCCTTTTGAAGATTCATCTTTTCTGCCTGTAAATTCCCATTCATACCTTCTTAATTCTTCTTTCTATACAGCTGTAATTCACATAACATAAAATTTTAGTTTTCAAAGCATATGCTTCAATGGTTTTTAGTATATTCACTACATGTTACATGTGTAACAATTACCACTGTCTATTTCAGAACACTGCCATCATCCCAGAAAGAAACCCCACACCCATCGGCAGTCACTGTTCATTCTCTCTTCCCTACCACCATCCCCGACAATCCCTGATCTGCTTTCTGTACCTATAGATTTGCCAATTTACATTTTATATAAATGGGATCTTACGTAATATGTGGCTTATTGTGTCTGACGTTTTTCACTTACCATCATGTTTTCAAGGTTCATCCACATTGTGGCATGTACCCACACTTTATTCCTTTTTGTGACTGAATTAAATATTCTGTTATTTGGATGTATCACATTTTGTTTATTTGTTCATCGGTTCATAGACATTTGAGTTGTTTCGTGTCTTGGTTATTATGAAGAATATCGCTATGAATATTCGTGTCCAAGTTTTTGCGTGAACATATGTTTTCAGTTTTCTTGGGTGTGTGCCTAGGAGTGGGATTGCTCAGTCATGTGGTAGTTTTATGTACCTGCCAAACTGTTTTCAACAGTGACTACACCATTTTACATTCCTACCAGCAATTAAAAGTGTTCTAGTTACTTCATGTCCTCACCACTACTTAATGTTTCCTGTTTTTTGTTTCTATTATAGCCATTCTAATGAGTTTGAAGTATTATCTCACTGTGGTTTCTAGATGCATTTCCCAGATGACTAATGATGTTGAGCATCTTTTCATGTACTTATTAGCCATTTGTATATCTTCTTTAGAGAAATGTGCATTCAAATCCGTTGTCCACTTCTTAATTGGATTATTTATCATTTTATTGTTTAGTTATAAAAGTTCTGTATGTAATCTGGATACTAGACCCTTTTAAGGTATGTAACTTGCAAATATTTACTCTCATTCTGTGAGTTGTCTTCACTTTCTTGATAGGGTCCTTTGGCACCAAAAAATGTCTTTATATTTTGATGAAGTCCAACTTACCTATTTTTTTCTTTGTGTGTTTCTGGTATCCTATCTAAAAAGCTTAATCGCAGGTCATTCATATTTATACCCAGATGTTATTGTCATATTTGGTAGTTTTAGCTCTTACATTTAGACCTTCTGTCCATTTTTAGTTAATTTTTTAATATGGCATGAGGCAGGGGGACAACTTCATTCTTTTGCCTGTGGACATCCAGTTATCCTGGCACCATTTGTTCAAAAGACTGTTTTTCCCCCACTGAATGAGTTGGGTGTCCTTGTTGAAAATCAACTGTAAATGTGTGGGTTTATTTCTGGACTCTTGATTCTATTCCATCGGTCTCTATGTCTGTTCTTATACCAACACCACACTTGATTTCTGTAGTTTCATAGTAAGTTTTGAAATCAGTAAGTATGAGGCCTCCAAACTTGTTGTTCTTTTTCAAGATTGTTTCGGCTATTTAGAATCCATTCCCTCTCCACATGAATTTTAAGATCAGCGTGTCTATGTCCGATAAAATATCATTTGGAATTTCAGTGGGGATTGCACTGAATCTCTTGATCAGTTAGGGGAATATCGCCATGTTGACAGTATCATGTCTTCCAATCCCTCAACACAAGATGTTTTTCCATTTATTTAGATCTTTAATTTCTTTCAACAGTGATATGTAATTTTCAGTGTACATGTCTTACACTTCTTTGGTTAAATTTATTCCTAAGAGTTTAAAAAATTCTGTTATCAATGGAATTGTTTTCCAGAATCTCTTAAGCTTTAGGCCTTTGTCCTTTTGAAGATTCATCTTTCCTGCCTGTAAATTCGCATTTCTTAAGTCAATGATCACAGCTCGTATGTGTGTTTATTTGCCTGAACAGTGACTTGAATGTGTGATACCTAAACACTTTCTGATACAGACGATGGGGGAAAAAAATAAACAGTTGCCAGGAATGGGCCCAGAATCAGGCTCCATAAACTCATTTACCTCCCTCCAAATAAGCTAAGCCCAGTCAATCTTAGTGTGTTCCCTAGTAGAGCAGGGGATACCTTAAGAAGATTAAATTGCTCATGGTTATTTGTCACCTAAAAGCTTCCATATCATTTTTGTCATAGTCTCTCCCTTTTTTTTTTTAACATCTTTATTGGAGTATAATTGCTTTACAATGGTGTGTTAGTTTCTGCTTCATAACAAAGTGAATCAGCTATACGTATACACATATCCCCATATGTCCTCCCTCTTGCGTCTCCCTTCCACCCTCCCTATCCCACCTGATATAGTCTCTCCCTTGAAGGATCCTTTTTTTTAGAAGTTATCCTTTCCTGTGATTTTCTAGACTCCCACTATCCCAATATCCAACTCAGATCTACCCATCCTTGTTGCTCTCGTACTGCCGTATTCTGGAGTTTTTCTTCCTTCACTGTATCCCTCTGTGTACAGTAGAATCTACAAACCAGGGAAATCATCCATGGTTAGCAATGGCTTAAAATGGCTTCCAACTAATGCTGAGATCCTCGTGGGTTGGAAACTTTGTTTAATTAATTTTTGCATCCCTGTAGCTCCTCCGTTTTGCTGGAGTCTGTGCTAGATAAATGTTTGTGAAATGAACAGGACAAGAATCTTTAGACCCAAGCTAGTTTAAAGTAGGGTAAGAACCAATGTGAAGTCAAATTATATAATTTTACTTTTGGCTTGGTTGAGACATATATTGGACCTTTCTTAAACATTTTCTTTTTTGATGGAAAACTACATAAATGAGGACATAATGTGACTATTTTTGCAGACTTACAGGAAATAGCCACTTTTTTGTAATGGTGGTTATAGGTTATACGCCAAAGGACCATATTTACAAATACAGAGCCATATGTCCTACTACGTAATAATTTCTATTGTTTAGAGACATAATGTCACAGAATTAAGAGGACATTGATAATGCGGTCTTAGTGTGTCTACTCTTAATTGCCAGTGCTTTCCCCACTTTTAATGATTTTCTGGCTGTGGAGGATGAGTGCCTTTGATTTTCCCTTTTTTTTTTTAACTAGTGGGTGCTCTTTATTTGAAAAAATCAACTGTGGCTCTGAAATTCCCATCTGCAGAATATTTCTATCTTCTAAATATTTTCCCAGGAAGCCATCAGTTGGTTGATCATTTCCAGCCTGCAACCGCATAGTTACATCTGCAGCTGAGCAGGATGTTGAAGACTCCGTAGCAGCACCATCTGTTGTTCGCAGAATGTTTTCTTTCAGATAAAGATGGGGGGTGTTAGTCATAATTAGGCAAGTTGCGTGCTAGGATCAGAAGCTGATAGGATTTACCAGATTTCTGCACCAGTAAGTACTTCTGGCCCTATGGGTATTCATAAATTCAGGGGGAGTTAAAACTAACGCTGCTATTGTTGGTTATAATTTTTCTTACTAGTACAGGAGTCAGCAAAGTACAGACCCTGGTCCAAATCCAGCTGGTGGTCTGTTTTTATAAATAAAGTTCTACTGGAACACAGCCACACCCATTCCTTTATGTATTGACTCTGACTGCTTTCACAACAGAGCTGAACTGAAGAGTTATGACAGAGATTATATGGCCTGCAGAGCCTAGAATATTTACCATCTAACCCTTTACAGTTTTCTTGCCCTTGTACTAGAATATTATTAGATGATTTTCTGTTGTCAGTAGATTTGTATGACTTTCGTGTTAAGTACATGACCATTTTAGATTTGAAAACGTTAACTTAAAACAGAATATCACCACCTCCAGGAAGCCTTCTGTAATGCTTCCCCTGTACTCCCTATCAAGCTGGGCATAATGGTCTTTTCCTGGCCTCATCTAATACTGAAGACAGGTCTCAATTACTGCATATATCTTATTATTTTTAGTAACTTAATATCTAAACTAAATAATTTCTGTGCCTGCTGTTTCCTGTAAGCCTGTGAGAATTCTCACATTATGTCCTGTTATAGGTAGATGTTCATAAAATAAAGGAAATATTACTGTTCTGAGGAAGGAGGCTGCCTTATTTGTATTCTTAGTGCCTAATAACAGTACCTAGAGTGAAGAATGCACTTGAAAAAAATGTTGAAGGAATGGATTGAATGAGTTATTAATTAAAAAGAAGATATTATTTAACTCTCCTTTAAAGGCTGTTTGGGATAGAGGTTAAGTGTGTGCTCTCTAGACTCCAATCTGTTGATGTGAAGCTCCATTTCCACCACTTACAAGCTCTTAGTCTTTGGTCAAGTTACTTTCTCTCTCCTGCTTCAGCTTCCTCACCTGTAAGGTGGAAATAGCAACATAACCTCCCTCCTACATTGTTGTGGAGGACAAAACTGTATCATCCATGCAAAGTTTCAGCACAGCACCTGACTCGTACTAAGTATTCGACATACCATGGTCATTACTGGTGACTCATTATTTCTTTTAATCAAAAGCCAGTTCCCTATCATGTCACCATTAGTTTTGTCACACTTCTGAGTTATTACTTGCAAGAATCCATGAAGATATCCTTTATACAAAGAGCCAATTTTTTGGTCTCCTACTCTGTATCAGACTGCGCTAATCACTGGGGATAGAAAGTGGATCAGATGTCTTGATGATCCTTAAGTGGCCTAAATCTGCCACTTGGGAAAGGACGTGTATAGCTCAGTCACAGAGGAGGTCAGAGATTGATCATCACTGAGGACCACTGCCCTTCCTGGTACTTGTTTATGATGGGAGAACAAAACCCTAAATGAATGAAATGAGGTTGTATCTTAGGAATGTCAGATACCAGCCAAGGAGTCCAGTTTTGTGCGCAGAAAACTTTCCAGATCTTCAGTGTGCCTCCAGACACCATTTCTGACTGTACTTGCAGATGGCCCTAGTTAAAAACAAAACTAAACTAAAACCAACCAACCAACCAAACAAACAAACAAAAGCTCAGATTGTTGAGAAAACCTGAGAAAAAGTTCTGTACTCATTAGTGTTCAGCTGGGTGAAAAGGACTGGCAGTACCTGGAAGGCAAGACAAGACATTTGGTGGATGAAGTGCCAAGGCCATTTGCTATGCAGAGGACAGGGCTAAGAGCTCCTGTTCTGGAATCTGACAGAGGTGATTTGAATCCCAACTCTGCTATTTGCTAGTTAGGTGATCTCAGGCAGGCCCCTTTCTCATCTCTGTTTTAGTTTTCTGATTGGTAAAATGGGATGGTCATAGTATTAACTCCATCCAGTGGCTGTGGGATTAAGTGAGATGGCATAAAGTGTTTGACAGTGCCTGGGGTATAGTAACAACTCAATAAACATTAGCTTTTCAATGAGAGTGGAGGTTACATACAGAGGAAAGCAGAGGCCCATCTAGATTTTGTTTAGTTATCCAGAGGAGTGTGTGAAGGTAGGTCTATTTCTAGTGGAAGGAAGATGAGGGTTTTAGCCTCCAGCCTCAGTGACACTGATCCGTTTTCAAAAGCACCCCTCAATCTCTCAGACCGGGAGGTTTTCCATCATGAAGCCAGCAGGCTGGGATTCCCTCATCTGCCACCGTCCTCTTCCCTGGGCTCAGCCTCTGCGTGGTGGCTTCTTCACACTGTGCAATGCAGCAAAGATATACGCGGGCAAGGCATCAGAGTCTCATTGATACTAGTAAGCTTGCAAAGGGGGACTTGGGTTCAGTACATGTTGGAGCACTGAAAACAAAAACAAAATAGTAAGTGCTGTCTAGATAGAGATTGAGGCTACTTCTGACTTTAAAAAAAGCTATGGTGGCAGATTTCCACGAGAGGCAGAATAGAAAAATAATTTAAAACGCAGGCTCAGGAATAAAACGTTTCAAATTTGCTACTTTGTAGCTGTGAGACCTGGAGTGAGTTACCTGATTCCCCTCAGTTTCTTCATCTGTGAAGTGAGAATAATGGTGAGTACACCTCTGGGGCACTGGGACAAATGAAAGGTTTTGCACAGACCTCAGTAACAGTGGTCATTAGGCAAGATGCTGAGTTCCTGCACCTCCACAGGAAACGTGTGTACCCTCTAATCTTGTGTATTAGAGACCTGGACCTGTACAAGGAAATTTTCCTTCCCGAATATGTGTCGAGAGGATTTTAGACTCTAGATTCTAAAGGTAATGAGAACACTGCATTATTTTAAAGCAGTGTAATTTTCTGTCTAATGATATTTATGAATCCTAGGAGGTAAAAATTATGGGTATCTTCATATTGTTCTCTCCAATAGGAGAGTAAAAAGGTCACTGTCAGAAATTGTCATTAAACACCTCCAGTGGTAATAGAGGTCAGAGTTGAGAAATATAAATGTGCATTGCCATGGTGATGGAGTTAGGATTCTGTTATGAGCTTGTTTTATTTATGATTAGTTATTTCTTTCAGTTTTCTTTCATCACCTTTGTTTTTTCTTTTTTCGCAAATTACTCAACAATTAAAGAATTTGGCAAGGGAATGAGCCAGATGTAAGTTTCCTCTTATATCCCTTGATGGAAGCAAACACGCTGTAATGTAATTTTTCTTTCCTCTGCCAGAGCTACTTCCCTTTCCCGCCCCCGCCAAATTCTCAGCTTTAGAGCAGTTACAGAACCCCTTGGAAGTGGAAAAGCCCATATTCTCAGTGGAATGTAATTAAATTTAAATACTGTTGCATCAGCCAGTTGAAGAGAGGAATCTGGAGAAAAATCCTCCCATTTCTCAAAGTTACTTTGGGCTACACCCAGAAATCCTGCTAAGTGCTGACATGAGTTTCCATATGGTGGTGGCATTAATGAAACTGTGGGCTGTATTTATGCCATGATGGAGGAGGCTCACGGAATCTATAAAATTGAAAGACTTTATAACAGAAAACAAAGTTTAACTGAATTTTAATAAGAAACAATACAGTGTAGTAAGGTAGTCATGAACGCTGGTTTTGGAGTTAGACAATTTTTCGACCAATTTAAATTTGTCTTCTGCCTGTGGTTCTCTGGATGAACTTAGATCAGTCAACATACTTGATCTTTGGTTTCCTCATCTGAAAAACAGATGAGGAATAATAATGTTCATAATTAATGAGATTGTTGTTGGATTGAAATGGTCCGACATTTATAAAGCTCTAACTTTAGCACAGAGTATATACTCAATAATAATAACTGCTAGTGCAATTATTTATTAGCCATGGAGGTTCCATAACAACCATGTTAATTAGAATTCCCTCCATGTGGAAGAGAGAAATGCACAGGTAAAAACCAGTCTTAATTTAGGATAAGACTGAATCAAAGAAAATGTGAACAGATGTTCCATTTTGTAACTCCCGCCTGCACGTAGAACACGATGTCCTTCTCTTGACAAGAGCTGATTCTTCTCCTACACTGTGGGCCATTTCTCAGCTCTGGCCCTGAGTTTTCCCCCTCTGCAAATAAGGAAGTCAGAAGAGATGATCTTGGAGGACGCTTCCGGGTCTGGCTTTCTGAAGATTCTTCCAGGATTGGTTCAAGCCATGTTTAAGCTTTGAGAGAAATATTCATCCTTGCCTGAAAAACAAAGAAACGTTCTTCATTTGAAAGGAATTAATGAGCAAGACAGTAGCAAGAGACTGTCTGAAATGTATCCAGCCTTATGTTAGTCCAATAAGCAAAGCAAAGAAACTCTTAGGAAGGTTCTTCTGACTGTTCAGGCTTGGATAACTCAGTTTTGATGGGTTAGAAGCATAGATCAGACCTGTTCCTGTTAAGGTAGGGGTTAGTGTCACCTGCTTCTCTGAAGGTATAAAGAATCAACCTAATGGTACTGAATGGGCATAAGTGGTTTTCCAGTATCTGGGCAGGATCCTCAGGTCAGTCCTTCCAGTAGGGGTGCAACCTACAAATGGGCCACGTTATTTTTTTCATTGACATACTAAGATGTGGTATTATGGAAGGAATGCTACATTTAGAGTTAAGGACTTGGGTCTGAATTCCAGGTCCCACATCCATGATCTTGGATAAGTTACTTCACGTCTTTCATTGAATTTCAGCTACCTTCTTTTTACAAATAGGGTCAGTATTAATCGTATTAAAGGGTCGTCAGGAAGATTAAATAAGATAACTCATGCAGAGCCCCAAGCATGTATGTTGTACATGTCAGGCACTTGATAAATAAATAAATGATATCTATTCTTCCATTTGACAAATATCTCCTGAGCACCTGCTATGTACCAGGCACTGTTACATTAGAGACCAAAGCAGACCAAGATCCTGTACGTCTGGAGTTTAATTTCTAGTGGGGGAAACATAAAATTTTGTACAACACAGGGAATATAGCCAGTATTTTGTAATAACTATAAATGGAGTATAAACTTTAAAAACTGTGAATCACTGTGTTCTACCCCTGAAACTTATATAATAATGTAAATTAACTATACCTCAATTTTTTTAAATTTAAAGAGAAAAACTTAAAAACCCAGTAAATGTAGTAAGTAAATTATGTACTATGTGAGAAGGTAATAGTTATTGTGGGGAAAACAGAAAAATATAGCATGATGTATAGGACTCCAGGGTGAGTGGGCGAGGTTATGGAATTAAGTTGGGTGGTCAGGGAAGGCCTCCTGAGAAGTTGCCATTTGGGCAAAGACAGGAAGTGGGGGAGGGAATTAGCTATGAGGATATTTGTGGGGAGAAGTTTCCAGGCTGTGGTGCAAAAGCCCTGAGGCGGGATTATGTGTTTCATGTTGAGGAACACCAAGGAGGCCAGTGTGGCTGCGGCAGTGACCAAGGATGGGTACAGCAGTAAGAAATGAGGTCAGACAAGTCATGGGGACCAGACCCAAGCAGGACCTTGCAGGCCCTCGTAAAAGGCTTTAGCTTTTACTCTGAGGGAAAGGAGGAGACACTGAAAGATTCTGAGCAAAGGAAACACATTATCTGACTTAGATTTTCAAAAGGACCACTTCAGTTGCTGTTTTAGGACAGCAGTGGTGAGAGAGTGGGGAGGGGAAGCAAAGATAGAAGCAAGGAGACCAGATAGAGGCTGTTCGGAATTCCAGGGAACAGGTGATGCTGATCTGAGCCATGGGAGGTAAGAAGGGATCAGTTTCTGAATATCAGGCAAAGATCCTTCTTTCCACCTGCCTTTAATTTCTTGGAGTATAGTAACAATATTTACAATATTTACCTAATTCCCTTAAAGAGCTATTAACAGGAGGAAGATGGTGATGACAGACAGTTATTAACACAGGCGCTGTGAAAATTACCCATCAACCCTATGAGATAGGAATAATTAGTAACTGTTTTTGACACATGATCTGAGGCGCAGAGAGACTGAGCAATATACCCAAGGTCTCACGTTTCCAAAGTGTTGCAGTTGGGAGTCGAACCTGGTCCGTCTGCCTCTGGAACTACGCTCTGAGGATATGGTCAGTGCAGTGAGAAGAGTTTCTCTAGAGAATCTCGAGACTGTTCTCTCCTCACTCCCTCAAGGTTTTCAGACAGAGTCAAAAAGAGATTTACCATACTCAGTGTCTTCCCTGTCTGGAATCTTTATCAAAGAAAGAGGAAGGTAAAGATGATGCTTGATGGTAGCAGAACTTTGTCCTTTGAGATGCTGGTTTGTTGGTTGGTTGGTGAATTGATTTATTGGAAAATAAGAAAAAGAATGAACAATTATATCAAAACACTTTTTCTTAATCTCCCAAGGTCACAATGCATTTAAAAATTTTTTTAATTGTGGTAAAACACACTTAAAATAACCTACTTTTACGTGTACAGTTCAAGTTAAGCACGTTCACAGTTTTGTGCAACCATCTCCACTGTCCATCTCCAAAACTCTTTTCATCTTGCAAAACTGAAACTCTGTACCCACTATAACACTAACCCCCCCATTCCCCTCTCTCCCCACCTGGCCCCCACCACTCTACTTTCTGTCTGGATGAATTTGACTTTTCTAAGTATCTCATGTAGGTAGAATCATACAGTATTTGTCCTTTTGTGACTGGCTTAATTCATTTAACATAAATTCCTCAAAGTTCATCTGTGTAGTAGCATGTGTCAGAACTGAATTCCTTTTTAAGGCTGAATAATATTCCATCGGGTGTATATACCACATTTTGTTTATCCATTCATCTGTTGAATCAAAACACATTTTAAGAATCTTATAGGGCTTCCCTGGTGGCGCAGTGGTTGAGAGTCCGCTTGCCGATGCAGGGAACACGGGTTCGTGTCCCAGTCCGGGAAGGTCCCACATGCTGCGGAGCGGTTGGGCCCGTGAGCCATGGCCGCTGAGCCTACGCATCCGAAACCTGTGCTCCGCAACGGGAGAGGCCCCAACAGTGAGAGGCCCGCGTACCGGGAAAAAAAAAAAAAAAGAATCTTATAACACATTAACTCCTTGAATTTTAGAAATCACATCATTTTATAATCAAAAAGAAACTGAAAAGTAGAAATTCTCTTCTGTGCTCCTAGACTCTAAAGAAGGGCGATCCGAAGGCTCAGTGACTCAGAACTGATTTGTCTAAATTAACAGGACAGTCTCACAGTTAACAGAGCAGAAATTTCTGTTGACATTTCTTCCATAGAATCATAAATGTGGAGTGTTTCCTACCATACATTTTCATCTCATTTATTACGTTTCATTTGTCCTAAATTAAGCTGATCATTTTGTTTGCACAACAGTTTGCTTTTTGGGTTGTATTTGGGTTCTGTGAAAATTTTACTTTCCACAGTAAGTAATAGATTTGTTCAGATATTAACCTTGGGGAAATGTGATTTGACAGTTCTTCAAAGAATGTATAAAACTAATTATAAGTGAAAGTCATTTCAATTTCAATAGTTAAAGAAAAAAACCTGCCAGTGCTGGATTATTCTCCTTCAGCTCATAGATCCGTCCATCATTATGGTCCTACACATGTTCGTTGACCAAACTGCATGATCAAAAGAAGTGAAAACTTAAATTTTCTTTTCATGTTTTATTCAGACTATTTTTTTCAATGAAATGCGCATAAACTCAGTTTTAAAAAGCTAATAGATATCTACCAAAATGAAGATATTTCTGGTGTTTACTTCTGAAAGTCACATGGTTTACTTTACCTGTTTTAGATGGTAGACTATTTTATTATTGGAATATGGTCATACCAGCTTTAAAGGGCCCAGCATATTGTAGATTCATCAAACCTCGGGATGGATGAAACTTATCCTAAAGCTTCTCCAGTCCCCACACCCAACCTGGGCTGAATCCACTGGGTGGTCTGTGGTCCTCTAGCCTTTGCTTAAACACCCTCTATCCTGTGTCACCCACACTTTAGTCATCTGCGTACCCCTGGCATAACAATGTGTCCTCCTTACTAGTTTTACTTAATATTTTCCTTTTACAGGACTCCTGTGTTTCTTTGATGCTTTAAAAGAGAAATTAAATACTACTCTATGTGAAAAACCAGTGTGATTTCCCATGGTTAGAAGGCAGATGTAAAAAATAACTACAAATAGCAAGGTAGTAAGCTTGAGGCCAACTCTGCCTTTGGTAAAAATGAAAATGTGGAAGTGTTGCAGAGATATTAATGTCATTGCAGGCTCAAAATGAGATAGTATGTCCAACATCATGAAAGGTAGAAGAGAATTGACAGGCAGTGACTCTCTCCTATGTAATGCTATGCTCCATGCCACCTAAAATCATCTTGAATACTACTGAGTCTCAAACCTTGGGAAACAAGGTGTCTTCCTCTCGTTCCATTTTTCGGAACAGCTTGGCGGTTAGAAAGTTCTCCTCTCATCAGCTTGACATCTGTCTGTATACGTGGTTCACCCACAAATTATCCCTCTCTTCAGAGCCATCCGGATCAAATTCAGTCTCTCTTCCCCATGGTAGCCCTTTGATTCTTTGAAGACAGCTCTTACATCTAAGCTAGGCTTCTCTTGGCTGGACTCCCTCCGTTCTTCATATCTTTTCTCATATGAAATAATCCTGCAGTAGTATTCACCCACTTCTGCTCTTTCACTATTTTGACTGCCTATATTAGTCAGGGTTCTCCAGAGAAATAAAACTAGCTCTGTGTGTGTGTGTGTGTGTGTGTGTGTGTGTGTGTGTGTGTGGATGGGTGGATGGATAGATAGATAATTTTAAGGAATTTGCTCAGGAGGTTATAGAGGCTGACAAGTCCAAGGTACCCAAAGTGCACTGGCAGGCTAGAGGTCATAGTGCAGTTCAAGTCCAAAGGTCATCTGCTACAGAATTCCCTCTTGCTGGGGAAGGTCAGCCTTTTGTTCTATTCAGGACTTCACCTAATTGGATGAGGCAAACCCACATTATACATAGCAATATACTTTACTCAAAGTCCGCTGATTTAAACACAAATCTCATCCAAAAACACCCTCCAAGTTGACACACAAAACTAACCGTCACAGGACCTTCCCTGGCAGTCCAGTGGTTAAGACTCTGTGCTTCCACTTCAGGGGGCATGGGTTTGATCCCTGGTTGGGGAACTAAGATCACACATGCCACGCGGCGTGGGCGGAAAATAACCAAAAATAAAGCAAACAAACCGTCACACAGCCATTGGTATAGCATCATACCTTGTGTTATGATTAACAAAATAAGCTCAGAATTGGTAATTTGTCCAAAGCAAGATATGAAACTTATTGGAACATGTAGAGCCTTCCACGAGACAAATTCAAGATGCTTCTGAAATCTTTAACTAAGCAGCCCCGAGGCTGTGGCCAGTGAGTGACAGGTGCTGCATGATGATAACGTTGTTATGATTATAATGATTAGCCATGTCAACAGCAGTGGCTAACATAGACTTGCAGCATGCTATCTGCTAGGCATGGTTCTCATTGCTCTTCTGACATTATCTAATCCTCATGATAACCTATAGAACAGGATCACTTTTATTTCTATTTTATGGAGAGAGAACCTGAGCAATAGAGGAATTAAGTAATGTGTCCAAGTTTATATAGAGCTTCCGTGAAGTAGGGACAGAATTCAAGCTCGGGCAAGTCTAGTTCCAGAGTCCTTATCGTAGCCATCACGTGGCCCCAGCCCCTTTTCTTCCCCCACTGAAACATTGAAAAGCATGGTAGAGTATATAGGGTGACCGGAAAGTCTGGAAACATAAGTGACTAGCTGACATATTTGAATACATGCGTGACCAGTTAATACCCGTACTTGACTGGCTAGAAGTTTGCTCAGAGTGTTCCCACCATTCCACACCAGAGTGGTGAGGGTCTGCTTGGCTGATCATCTCTAGACCTGCTTTGGACATGTGAACACATGTAGGGGGCTGCCTGTGTGCCAGATCTGAACCCTTCTGACATGCTAAAAGTGCAAGTTTGTTCCATAATAGACAAGAATCATGTTAGGCAATGCATCATAGATACTATGCACAGTTGAGGAAAATTTGTTAATACACCACATTTACTGCAGTTTCTCAGTTCATTGAACTGTGTATTGCTAATGAGAAACAACACATTGAACATATCACATAATACATCATGCATTGTAATAAAATACCATGGAGCCATTTTTACGTATGTACACCAACGTTTACAGACTTTATGGCCATACTGTATTCACCATCTTGGTTGTTCACCTTTTTCTGTCTCCTTTAATGTGTAGGGTCTAGACTGAACACAGTATTCCAGATGTGCTCTGACTATACATAGTAAAGCAGGGCCATCTTCCCACTCTTCATTGTTTTTGGTACTACCATCTAAATCGTATAGACTTTTCTGGCAATCAGTTCAACAAGCTCAAGTCGACTTTGATTTTCATTCATACGACAGTCGTTTTTCGTATCTACCTTGTATGAGACACTGTTTTAGGCACTGGGGACACAGTGGTGAACAAAACGAAGTCCCTGCCCTCAGTGATCTTCTGTTGTAGTAGGAGGAGTCATTAAAAAAAAACACAGTCAAATAATTACATAATACATTTATGTTGTGCTAAGGTAAATGAAGAAAAAGAAAGCTTTTCTGCTCTGTCTTTAAAGGATATAGAGAATGAAGAGGTTACTGTGTTAGCCAGGTGCATATCTGGGAGAGGACATTTCCAGGTGCAAGGAACAGGAAAAGCAAATGCCCCAGGGGGGAAGAAGAAAAAAAGGCCAGTGTCCCAGCCTAGAGTAGAAATAACAGTGGGGAGAAGGGCGTGGTAAGGAATAAAGATTGGAGAGATAATAAGAGACCAGATGACATAGAGTCTTGTAGTAAGGAGTTTGAATTTAAGCCTAGTTGTGACAGAGAGCCATTGGAGGATTTTTTTCTTCTCACGGGAGTGACATAATCTGTGTTGAATTGTAAAAGGATTACTCTGTTTTGGGATAATAGACTTGAGGAGGGCAAGAGTGGAAGCAGGGAAATCAATATGAACTACAACAGCTATTTTTATATGTCCAAGATAGATTTTTTGTTAATTATCTGTCTTACTTGATTTACAATTTAATTGCACTGCAGTCGGAAAATGTGTTTTGTATGGCACTGGTTGTTTGAAATTCCTTTGTGAACTAGCACCGTGTCAACTTTTGTAAATGCTTTAGTGTGTTTGAAAATTATGGAGAGCCTCAATTTGTTGGTTGCAGAGTTTACATGTCCGTTAGTTCAACCTAGTTGAATATTGTTAGTTCAGATCATTCACATCCTTGATGTTATTTGGTCAGCAGAGTCTGTAATTTTCTAATAGATTTTTGTTCAGATCTCATGCTAGGGTTTGCCAAATTTCCCTCACACTTCTGACAACTTTTAATTAATGTTTTCAAGCTGCATTGTTAGTTAAGTGTCTAGTCATGGTTTGTATAACTTCTTGTTAGAGTTTTTTTTTTTTTTTTGGCAGTACGCGGGCCTCTCACCGCCGTGGCCTCTCCCGTTGCGGAGCGCAGGCTCCGGACGCGCAGGCTCAGCGGCCATGGCTCACGGGCCCAGCCGCTCCGCTGCATGTGGGATCCTCCCAGACCGGGGCACGAACCCGCGTCCCCTGCATCGGCAGGCGGACTCTCAACCACTGCGCCACCAGGGAAGCCCAGGGTTTATTTTACGTGTAGTTTCTACTTAGGCATTAATACCTTTTGCCTTAAATAATAGTACTTGTCTGATGTTAATTGCTGCGCCAGCCTTCTCTTAGTAAGTATTTGCGTGGAATATCTTTTTGCATATCTTTATTTTCAACCTTTCCATGTGGTTTTGTCTTAAATGTTTCTTTCTTTTAATTGATTTTTCTTCGAGTATAGTTGCTTTACAATGTTGTGTTAGTTTCTACTATACAGTAAAGTGAATCAGCTGTACTTAAATGTTTCTTTTATAAAGAGCATTTACTTTGACTCTTTATATATATTATGGATTTTTTTTACTTCTACCATCTTGGTTTGTGTTTCTTCTCTACTAGTCTGTTCCTTTGCTTTTTAATTTATTTTAAAAAATGTTTTATCTTTCCTTCTGGTGGATGAATTTTTTTTCTATTCCTTCTCTTTCTCCTCTGTTGGTTTCAGACCATGGATTGTATTTCAGTTTGTTCAATGACCACTTTAATTTATAACACGTATACTTATTAAGTAATTATATCTTCCCTCTTATGTATGATAGAGACATTGGTCTACTTTATCCACTAACCTCCCCAGCACACACTCCTCCTCTTCCCCAGTGCCAACACACAAACTGTTACCAAACTCAGGTTCAGCTGCTTGCTGCTTGAAAGCTAATACTCAAGAGACAAGTGCTGGTAGGAAGGGCAAGGTTGCTTTATTCAGGCGGCCAGCACCTGGGGAGATGGTGGACTCCTGTCCAAAAACTAGCACCTGGGGAGAGGGTGGACTCCTGTCCAAAAACTAACTCCAAATATTCTGCTTGACCGTGAAAGCTTCTACAGGGAGAATCATTGGAGGAGGAGGTCAGAGTCTTCCTTATCTTCAACTGTGCAGATTTCTTGTGATTGGTTGGTGGTGAGGGAACAGGGTGGTACAACAGGAATCTTGTGCTCAGCCTGAAGTTACCATCCTCCACCTCGGTAGGGGCCTTAGTTCCTGCAGAAGAACTCAAAGGTATTGTTATGTATATTTCTTGAGAAGGAACCAGGACCCTGCCCCACAGCTGCACTGTTGTTCCCTGACTGTTCCTCCTTTGTTTCTGCATCCCCTCCCTTCCCTGATAAGCAGCTGTTTGAATCTGCCCTTTGGAACTCTGGGAAGGTCAAGGAGATTGAATGAAGTCTATTGCCTACAAACAAGAAATTGGGGATACAAATAGGATTTGTACTCAGGAGGGCCCCACAGGGTGCTGCTCCATTTAAAAACCTCCCAGCAGGACGTTCTCTACCTCACAGAGAACTCTTGAGGTTCCCTTTACTTTGCCTGATCTTACTACGCAATCAGTATACCCTCCTTCTAGACCTTCCTGGCTGCAGGCCTTTGTCTATAGCCCATATTCCACTCAGTGATTTCTTTTTCTAGTCCATGCACAAGGTTGTCCGTTTTTTGTTTTTTTGTTTTTGTTTTGTGGGAAAATACACATAAAATAAAATTTACTTTTTGCATCAATTAAAAGTGCGCGATTCGATGTCATTAAGTACCTTCACAGTGTTATGCAACCATAGGCCGTCTAGGTCACAATCTTTTATTATTACCCCAAACAAAAATCCTGCATCCATTAAGCAGTCACTCCCCGGTACCCTCTCCCCCACCTCCTGGCAACCACTAATCTGCTTTCTGTACCTGTTCTGGATGTTTCATATAAATGGAATCATAGAGCATGTGGCCTTTTATGTCTGGCTTCTTTTACTTAGTATAATGTTTTCAGGGTTCATCCATGTTGTGGCATGTATCGGCATTCCATTCCTTTTCATGACTGAAAGACATTTCATTATATAAATATACCTCATTTTAAATGGTACAGAGGAACCGGCTTGCAGGGCAGAAATAGAGACACAGATGTAGAGGACGAATGTATGGATACCAAGAGGGGAAAGTGGCAGGGGAGGGGGTTGGTGGTGTGATGAATTGGGAGATAGGGATTGACATATATACACTAATATGTATGAAATGGATAACTAATAAGAACCTGCTGTATAAAAAATAAAATAAAAATCAAAATGAATATATATATATATATATATACACACCACGTTTTTTTAATCCATTTATCTGTTGCTGGGCATCCGGATTATTTCCACCCTTTGGTTATTGTAAGCAGTGCTACCATGAACATTTGTGTAAAGTTTTTGTTTGTTTGTTTTTTTAACATCTGTTTACAGTGTTTTGGGGTCTATACCAAGGAGTAGAATGGCTGGATGATATGGTAATTCTATGTTTCACTTACTGAGGGGCTGACAAACTGTTTTCCATAGTTACTGCACCAATTTTCGTTCCCAATAATACATTTTTATATTTTATATTCATGATATTCCTGATTATGAACATATTATATATTCATGATTTTTATATGGTTGTGAAAATAATGCATGCTCATTTCTTCCTTTTTTTTTTTTTTTTGAGGAAGAAAATTAAAATCACATATTATCTGCCGCTTCTTAAGAGCTGTAAGGACTCAGGGAGTATGACGTGAAGGTCCCAACACTGCGTCTAGATTACGAGCCTGGGTTCTAAGTCAGGTTCTGTGTGACCTGGGGATTATTACTGCTTAACCGTTCTGTAAATCTGATAATTAGATGAATACAAAGTGCAAACAGTGCCTCAAGTACGAAATATTTTGTTTTAATGCTCCCTTTCCTTTTCTGCCTACCCTTCATGAATTACCCGTCCAGGTGGACCTGGTCTCAGATCCCATATGGAATTAGTGTTCATGTCCTCCCTTTGAATCAACAGTTAGCTACCCTGTCTCCATTCTCCACTAGCCTAGTTCTCCGTGACAGCTGGTGAGGCAGGCTTACATGGTAGGAGCAGTCTCAACCATGGGCCCTTCAGACCCCTTTTGTGGTCTAGGTGCCTTCCACCCTCCTTAATCACTCCAGAGAACCACCTGCTCTGCCTAGACACACATGCTATGCAGGACACTCTTCTTGTCCTTACTGTTTCTACATGTTGAGTTCTTACTGTTTACTAGGCACCGTGCTGTATGTCTTGCATATGTTATTTTACTAGTCACAGCAACCTATGAGGTGGGTACTTTTCTCCCTCCACTTTATAGGTGAGGTGACTCAGACACAGAGAGGTTAAGTTGCACACTTGCGTTCACCCCACTGGTGAATAGAAGAGCCATGGTCAGCTCATCTTCCTAAAATTAGACTCTTAAGCACCATGGACAAGCAGAAATGTTTCACGTCCTCATAACTCTGGCAGTATGTTGGGGCTGACAGAGCTCATCAGCCGTCAACATCAGTGACCTCTAATACCCTTTTAAATATATATATATTTAAAGGTACAAGCATGATGCTAAATTCCTTACCTGTGCTATTTTAGTTAATCCTTCCAGCTCTGTAAGGGAGCTACTGTTATTATCCCCATTTTTCACGTAATTAGCCCCATTTTTCCAGTTGAGAAAACCCAGGCTGTGTGGTCTAGGGCTCCTAGCTCAGAAATGTCAAAGCTAGGTCTCAGCCGAGGGCTGTGTAGCCCCAAAGCCAGACACAACCACAATAGCACAGCACAAGGAAAGGCTCGAGTGACCCAGGGTTAGGAGTCTGGAGGTGGTTGGATTGTTTCTATGTCACTGGGACTGATTTGTTAAGAGGCAAAGCCTCCGTCGAGTCCATCAGCATTGAGCTGGGCATATATCTTCCAACACAAATCACATCGCAACTCTCCTACTACATAAACTGGGCGTAAGCGGCAACTGGCTTTCTATCCACGTCAGCGACGACAGCCCCCCTTGTGCTCGTTTCTCTCTGAAGGGCTCACATCATCTTTACCCGGACTGTTCCTCAGAGATGCTTTTTGCCTCCTTAGCAGGCCACGCACCGTTCTGTGAAAGGCCAAGGTCCAAAGCAAAAGGCCCCATTGTTGGAGGGAGGAACTTACAAACAGAGCTAAGGAATGTGTGGGGACAGCCACAAAGCTGGACTTGTTTTTTCTTTGTTTTGTTTTTTAACGTCTTTATTGGAGTTAATTGCTTTACAATGCTGTGTTAGTTTCTGCTTTATAACAAAGTGAATCAGCTATACATATATCCCCATATCCCCTCCCTCTTGCATCTCCCACCCTCCCTATCCCACCCCTCTAGGTGGTCACAAAGCACCGAGCTGGTCTCCCTGTGCTATGCGGCTGCTTCCCACTAGCTATCTGTTTTACATTTGATAGTGTATATATGTCCATGTCACTCTCTCACTTCGTCCCAGCTTCCCCATCCCCCTCCCCGTGTCCTCAAGTCCATTCTCTACGTCTGCGTCACAAAGCCGGACTTGCGCTCCTAGGTCTGGGGATGCTCTTGGGCCACTGCAAGGACACCACGCGTGGAAGAGACCTGTTTGCAAATATGACCCAAAGCCAGGCAAGTTTGGCCTCCAGAGTTTCTGTAGCAAAGAACAGGAGTGGAAGAGTTTTTACCTGTTGCTTTCTGTGTTAGGAAAAACAAACTTCCATGAGAAAAGCTTATCCTAACCTTGGTGCTTGTTGGGTTTTAATGCTGTCTTATTGGAATCAGCTTGACCTCTTGTGGAAAAGATGGAGCTGCTTCCTTGCACTGTGGGATCTTTGTATTTATTGGCTTTCTCAGAACCCTGGTCATGTCTCCCTTCCCCTCCATGAAGATTGCCCTAACTATGCCAGCCAGTACTGAAGACTTTCTTTAATTACAACTCTTACACTTTCTGCTTAGGCTACACCTCCCACAGCAATAGAACAGGGGGAAAGTGCTCAAGTCTACAGCCCTGAGTTCTCTCCTTCTGCCATTTACCGGCATGCAAGCCTGGGCAAGTCATGCCCCACACCTAGCCTGTCTTCCCATCTATAAAGTGGCCAGAACACCTGCTCACTAGGACTATCAACATTAACCAATCCAGCAGGCATTATTGAGAGTCTATCATGTGTCAGCTTCTCTGCTAAGAAGCCCTTTGATGGTTTTTACAGAGATAAAGCGAGAGATATCTAAGTCCTAACATACGTTTGTAAAGCAACTAGTAACGTACCGTTTCCCCACATGGGTCCTCCCATGTTTTCTGTCGACATGTATTTTAAGAAAAATAAAGTTATAGGATTAAGTAGATTTTAAAACTCCTGTAGGTACACAACAGTAAGCAGATTATGTTGATGTGGGACTTCTTAGAGCTGATGATAGACTAACAAGTACTCTGCAGCTAAAAGGTAGAGGAAGTAATGTTGAATTTCCTGAGTTCCCCCCCGCCCCCACAGAACCTTTTTGGTGCAGGTTTTTATTTTATTTTGAAGAATGGCTACTCACCTGTTATGGAAAAATTTTCTGCAGAACACTAGGAAATACCAGAAAGGAGCTTCAGTCAGTTACTGAAGCTAGCATCGTGTTATGTGCTGTGAAGATGAAATTGTCACCTGAGATAATGTTAGGGGAGTGCATTGGACATTGTCAGGTGACCCTTCACAGTCTGTCTCTGATGTCATATTGGCTTTGGATTCTTACTTAAATATGGTATCTTTCCAAATACAGCAAAGGCTCTGGATTACCTCTTACACTGCCGTTACAATTTCTAGCCCTGTGTTGGGCGCATAAAAGGGTAACCAGCTGAGCTCTGACCTTGGCTTCCTCAGCCAAGCAGGTATAAAACATCTGCCCCTTTACGCATCCCCAAAGCAATCTCTGCAATAGCTATACTCCCTCAGAATTGAGTCCAGGTTACAATATGTCCCTTTGGGCTCTTTGGTTGGAATGTGGAAGAAGTCATCCTTAGCCAAGGTATCCCAATTAACCCTCAGATCTGACCTTACCCCCAAAGAGGAAAATGTATCAGCATTTTCTTTTCTCCTATGGAGATAGCTACATTTCAGGAACCTTGAGTAGCAAATTAAATTAATTCATAATTTTATGTCTCCTGCTAACTTGTTTATTGTATATGTAATTAGAACCTCTCCCCTCCACCAGCCTTTGGACACATCCACATACATACCCATACACACAGACCAGAAGAACCACTGACTTTTCTCTTCCTGAGAAGTTTTGTTCAATTCTTTGTAACCTTCAAACTATGAGAAATTTGGCTTGAGATGTTACCTTTAAGTTAACGATTGCATTATATGTCTCCCTCTCACAGGATCCCCAATGATGATTTCTAGAGAAAGTAGAAGGCAAAATTTAAGCTGCCAGAAAGAATCAACATGAAAATGCACAGATTTCTGTGTGAGTTTTGTCAGCTGAGATAGTTTGTGAACATTTTTCTAAAGGAGCTTTTAGTATTCATTGTGGATGTGCAGTGGAACTTAAAAGATAGGATGTAGGGTGGAAAGAAATGCCAACTCTACACCTCAGCGTATCAGACTCTGAAGCAGTTCATACTTAGCATGTCCCAAGCTGAGTTCTTAAGTCCCCAACCTCCCTCCTACCAGACTCTCCCCTCAAATATTCTCTCTCTCCCCCACTGTTCTCTGTCTCAGTAAATGGCCTACAACCTCTCCAGTTGCCAAGAAACATAAGAGCCATCCTGGACTCTTCCCCTTCCTTGTTACCAACCCCAATCAGTCACCAATTCTAAGATATATATGTTTAACCTTGCTGCTCATCTTCCCTACTCCCACTGCAGTTCTAGCTGCCATCCTTTCTCACCTGGATGACAGCAGTAGTTTCTCACCTGGTTTCTCCCATCAAGCGTTGCCTCTTTCTTGTCAGTCCTCACAAGGTAGCCAGAGTGACCATGTTTAGATGAAAATCAGCTCCAGTTACGGCGCTGCTTAAAACCCTTTGATGACTTCCCACTTCTGGAGAAAGTCCAGTATCGTTTAAATGGCATCTAAGAGCAAAGAAGGAAGACGGATCTATCAGATATTTAGATGTACCATAGACCATAGAAATAGAAGAGTACAGTATTGATGCCAGAACAGACAGATGGTAGAACAGACTAGAAGGCTCTGACACAGTCTCGTGTATATTTGGAGAGTAATATAGGATAGTGGTGGCACCACGTATTGGCAGGGAAAATAACAATCTCTTGGTAGGGAGCGTTAAGGAAAATGACTTCCATTTGTATTCCCACCTAAACTGTATACAAAAGTAGATTCCAACGGCAATGAAGACTTAGTATGAGAAGTGAAACTCAAATGTGAGTAGAAAAGAATATGAAAAAAGAACTAAGGCAGGAAAGGATTTCTTTATGAAACCCCAAGGAACCATCCTTAAGGAGAAACAAATGAGTTTTCTTACATCAAAGTCAAACATTCCCATTTATCAGAGGACAGCATGGGCTGAGTTAGCAAAGCTGATGGCAGACTTGGGGGACATGTTTTCCCTCTCCCCGTTGATCTTTAAGCTCCATCTACATTTTCCTTTCTCTCTGTCCCTTAAATATACCAAGCTCCCTCCTGCCTCAGGGCCGGTATACATGTCTGTCACTGTCTGAAAAGTTCTTTCTCCTCTGGTTTAGTTAATTCCCATTCACACCTATGATCTCAGCCAAAATGCCTCTCCCTTAGGAAGACCTTTGTTGACTGCTCAGATTAGGACAGGTTTTCCTTGCACGTGTGCCCATTTCAACTTCTACTTCCTGTTCATTGTACTCGTTGTAATCGCAATTATATAATCTTTTACGGAACTCTTAACTTCATGTCCATCCTCCCTACTAGGGGTGGTAAGCTCCAGGAGAGCAGAGGCTACCTGCTCAGTACATAGCACAGTGCTTTATGCCTAGAAGATATCTTTAAAATGTTAATGGAATGAACAAATGACAATTGAAAGAGGGCATATTCCATACCACGTGCCAGATGGGTGCTACAAGCCCGGGGAACGGGCTTAATTTAACCCTTAGGTCAGCAAGAATTGGGGATAATGATGTGTGCCCCTGCTTCTCCCTGTCGTGTGAAGTCTCAACATCTCAACTCTCATTTGTATCACCTACGGTTCCTTGCACTCAGCAGGTGGTGAACAAGTATTTGTTGACTACAGGTCTATACTGCCTCCTCCCAGCACCCTCAGTTTTCTGTGTTTACACTATCACATCAGCCATGCTTAATGGCTTGCCTTTTGAAAGCTCTCTTTGAGAGTTGATGTCAGCCTTCATTTCTTTACTTCTTTTGTTGACAACTCTCTCAGTTGACTCTTAATTTGATCTGAGTATTCAGTTATTCAGCAAATATTGATTGAAAGCCTAGTGAGTGTGCCAGACACTAGGAAAGCTGGCAGTCCCCTTCCAGATTTTTTTTTTAATATTTATTTATTTATTTATTTATTTGGCTGTGTCAGGTCTTAGTTGTGGCGCGTGGGCTTAGTTGCTCTGCGGCATGTAGGATCTTCCCGGACCAGGGCTCGAATCCGTGTCCCCAGCATTGGCGGACGGATTCTTAACCACTGTGCCACCAGGGAAGCCCTTTGTCATGTTTTTAAAAGGATCAATTCAGAGACAACTAAAGCATCCTATTTACAATAATAATGGTAATGGAGACATTGGATGCCTGCTGAGGATAAGCTTACAAACTACCTTTTGGGATGATTTTAATGACAAATACAAGTTTGTGTCGGTTTGATTTTTCTAGTCGTATCAAGAGTTACTATTAGAAGTAGACTCACAGACATAGAGAACAGACTTGTGGTTGCCAAGGGGGCAGGGGGGAGGGAAGGATTGGAAGTTTAGGGTTAGCAGGTGCAAACTGATATATATAGAATAGATAAACAATAAGGTCCTACTGTATATCACAGGGAACTATACTCAATATCTTGTGATAAACCATAATGGAAAAGAATGTATGTGTATGTATAACTGAATCACTTTGCTGTACGGCAGAAATTAACAAAACATTGTAAATCAACTGTACTTCAACTAAAAAAAAAAAAAAAAAAAGAATATTATTTAGTGAACATGGATCACTACAGCCAGTACATTGTGATTCCTACCACAAAGAAGCTGGCGACTTCTGACTACCCTGTTTTCTGGAAGCTGACCAGGGGAGAATGATAGCGTATAAAGAGCCGTGCATAGAGAACTGGCTGTGAGAGGCCCGTGCACTCTTGTTTATTTTAGTATTCCTAAAGATAGAATCCCATGGAAATAAATTTGTTTAGGGGAGAATTTTCTAGTAACATGATCCACCCCAGAGTGAAATCACATGTCCATGATGTGTTAAGCTTCCTGCCTTCGCAGAGATGAGTGCCTTTCTGAGGTCTCTTCCTAAAGTTCTAGATCTTGGAATTTGGCAGCCTAATATAGCTTTCCAAAAAAAACACTAAAAAATTTTTTTGAAAGGTTTAAATATACAGACAAGTTGTAAAGATCATGCAGAGCATTCTTGTATATCTCATAGCCAGTCTCCTCTATTACTAGCATAGAACATTGGTATGGTACTTTTGTCACAGTTAATGAACCAATACTGACACATTATTACTAACTAAAATATATCCTTTTAGTTTTTATGTAATGTCCTTTTAATATCCAAGGATCTCATCCAGGATACCACATTATGTTTATTTGTCATGTTTCTTTAGGTTCTACTTGGCTGTGACAGTTTCTCAGACTCTCCTTGGTTTTGAAGCCCTTACCATTTTGAGGAGTACTGGTCAGGTGTTTTACAAAATGACCCTCAATTAAGATTTGTCTGATGTTTTTCTCATAATTAGATGGGGGTAATGGGTTTTTAAGAGGAAGACCACAGAGGTAAAGTATCTGTCTCTTCACATTTTTCAAGGGTGTATACTATCAACATGATTTATCACTGTTAATGTTGACCTTCATCACCTGGCTGAAGGGGCGTTTGTCAGATTTCTCCACTATGATGTTCCTATTCCCTATTTCATGCTGTATTCTTCAAAAGGAAGTCACTATGTGCAATCCATCTTTAAGTAGTAGAGAATTAACTATGAAAATTGGTTGGAATTCTTCTACATAGGAGATTTATTTTTTTCTGCTCCATTTATCTATTTAATCATTTATGTATATCAGAATGGACTCATGGATATTTATTTTATGTCTTGGGTTATAATTCAGTGCTACAGTATTTATTTTGTTGTTCACATTGTTCCAGCTTGGCCATTGGGAGCTCTTTAAGTTTGTCTCCTGTGTCCCTTTGACATGCTCCCCAGTAATTGTGGGGTGTTTTTCTGTTTGTTTTTTTATTTGTTTTTGAGCACTTCATTCCTTTCTGGCACCGCAAGATGTTCCAGGCACATCTTTCATATTTCTTGCCCCTGTCCTAGAATCAGTTGTTTTCCAAGAAGCCCTCCTGCTATAGGTTTTGTCTGTTTCCTTGTTATAGTTTATGTAGCATTTTGGTAGCCACTGTGCTAGGCCCTTGACATATACTGTCTTTTTAAATTCTCATATCAACACCGTTAGGTAGCCTTTAACTTCATTTTGTAAATATAGAAAGTGAGTCTCAAAGAGTATAAATGATTTACCCAACACCACACAGTTACTAAAAGTAGAGTTATGATTCAAGCCCAAATCTGACTCCAAAGCTCACACTCTAAACTGTTACTCCACAGGCCAGGCTCCCCTGTGTTCTCAGTCAGCATTAGGTGGATACTATGCTATTGTGAATTGCTGTGCCTTTTTGTTAGGAGGATAAGGCAGAAGCCAGCAAAATTCTCCTGTGGCAAGATGGCTCAGGATTCCAGCCCTGCTGATCCCTTCCTTCTCTGAGCTTCATTCCCACTGAGAGTTGAAAGCCTTCCCTGAATGTGGAAGTTGTTTATGTGCTGTCTTGGGGTTTTCTCTCGTTATCTACATTCCCAGATCAGACTCTTAGCTCCTCAGAGGGCAAAGAAAATATATGAAGATAAGTAACTTCAGAACAGGCTGTGTTGATGCGGCTGGCATCAAAAGCAAATATGAAAATCTGTGCCCTCCATACCGGGAGAGCATAGATCTTGATGGAAGGAATGTTGCATTGTTGTCATGGTTATTTTCCATTGACTCAGTCTCCTGCTGGTCAAGGAGTAACTCCAACACAAAGGTCGTACCTTTCCTATTCTCCAGGGCCAAGGACAATATATAACATGTTCTAGACACTCAGTATATACAAAATGCGTAAGAGAAGCTCTTGGGTCCTGGACTAGACACTATTTGCTCTTGAATTACACACAAGTTTAACCTGCTTTTTCCACTTAGGAAGGCAGAAGTAAGAGGTGGCTCTAGAGATAGACAGATTGATGGCAGTGAAAAATGATAAGTCTGCTTCATTCAGAAACCCCATTCAAAAAGACAGTAAATGGAAAAGAAAACTGAAAAGGAATAAACTTACATGGTCATAGAGAAAGAGTAAAAACGATGGAAAGGGCTGATGGAAAGTGGGTCAATGAGAGGGGGCTGGCCTGGCAGAGCTGGAGTCTACAAATGTGCAGTGAAGGAAGCAAAATAAATAAATAAATAGAGTGAGAGAGGATCCATGATACAGAGCCCTGGAAAGGCTCTGGAAATAGATGTCCCTGATGAATTGAGAGCCACTGTCCAGAATGAATGGAACAGGGTTACTCATCCACAAAGCACTTGAGGCACAGTGCCTAGGGCCAACAACAGTCATGATGCACTCTGGAGTGAGGCTGACATAAAGGACTGGTTGGAAGATCTGCATAAATACCAGTTAAACTCAGCATCTATACCCAGATCCCATCCCCAATTGACCCAGCTAGGAAGTACCTCTTCCCAGCCTAGCAGAAGACAGGAGGATTGTTATCTACAAAGTTAAACCGTCCAGAAGTATTGAAAAGCCTTCTCTAAATAGAAAGGAGGCAAAAATCTGTAGGAGAGAGAAAATTGCAACTGGAAAATAAATCACTTAAATGAGTCAGTACATAGATTTAAAAAAAATTTTGTGTGTGAAAGTGATAATTAACTGTTTTGATGATTAACTGTTTTGATTAACTGATTTGCTGTTCATTAACAATGAACAGCAAAAGGATAAACATGAAGTTGTTAAAGAGGAAATAAAAATCATAAAATGCTGGGGAGGGTAGTAAGAAAATGTAGATATTTTAAAAAATGTGTTTGAGCCTATATTACTATCAGTCTAAAGCAAGTAAATATAATAATGGGTTAACATACTTGAAAAGCAAAACTACAAATCGAAAACATACAACAGATTCACAAAAACTAGAAAGAAGAGAACTCAAGTATAATACAGAAGAAAACCATCAAACCACAAAAGGAAAAACAAAAAGAAAGGAACAAAGAAGAAATACAAAATCAACTGGAAAACTGGGTTCAAAATGGCAATAAACACATACCTATCAATAATTATCTTAAATGTCAATGGACTAGATGCTCCTATCAAAAGAC
Organism: Monodon monoceros; assembly: GCF_005190385.1. NCBI lineage: Eukaryota > Metazoa > Chordata > Mammalia > Artiodactyla > Monodontidae > Monodon > Monodon monoceros. The sequence goes on from NW_021703768.1 coordinate 132,203,239, forward strand.
ATAAAGTGGCAGATTGGATAATAATATTCTGTCTACAAGAGACCCACTTTAGGGCAAAGGACACACGTAGATTGAAAGTGAAGGGATGGAAAAAGATATTTCATGCAAATGGAGATGACAAGAAAGCAGGGGTAACAATACTCATATCAGACAAAATAGACTTTAAAACAAAGACCGTAAAGATAAAGAAGGACACTATATAATGATAAAAGGATCAATATGAGAATAGGGTATTACAGTCATTGACATATAGCACCCACTATAGGAGGACCTAAATACATAAAACAAATACTAACAAGCATGAAGGGAGAAATTGATGGGAACACAAAAATAGTAGGAGACTTTAACAGCCTACTCACATCTATGGAGAGATGTTCTAGACAGAAAATCAGTAAGGCAACAGAGATCCTAAATGACACAATGAAACAGTTAGACTTAATTAATATTTTCAGGACATTATATCAAAAAAAGGACCCCACAATACATATTCTTTTCAAATGCATATGGAACGTTCTCTACTATAGATCACATACTAGGACAAAAAACAAGCCTCAAAAAATTTAAGAGGAGAGAAATTATTTCAAGCATCTTTTCTGACCACAGTGGCATGAAACTAGAAATCAACCATAGAAAAAGAAATGAGAAAAAAAAAAGATTATTTAGAGACTAAACAACATGCTACTGAAAAACCAGTGGGTCAATGATGAAATTCAAAGAGGAAATTAAAAAATACCTTGAGGCAAATGACAATAAAAACACAACCAAACAAAAATCTGTGGGTTGCAGCAAAAGCAGTACTACGAGGGAAGTTCATAGTGATACAGGCCTTCCTCAAAAAGCAAGAAGAATCTCAAGCAACCTAACCAACCACCTAAAAGAATTTAAAAAAAGAAGAGCAAACAAAGCCTAAAGTCAGTAGAAGGAAGGAAATGATAAAGATCAAAGAGAAAATAAATAAAATAGAGATTTAAAAAAATAGAAAAAAATCAATAAAACCAAGAGCTGATTTTTTGAAAGGGTAAACAAAATCAACAAACCTCTGGCCAGCCTCACCAAGAAGAAAACAGAGAGAACCCAAATAAACAAAATAGGAAATGAAAGAGGAGAAGTAACAACTAATAACACAGAAATACAACAACAAAAACCTGTAAGAGAATACTATGATCAATTTTATGCCAATAAATTTGACAACCTAGAAGAAATGGGCAAGTTTCTAGAAACATACAGTCCACCGAAACTAAACAAAGAAGAAATAGACTGATCACTAGAAGTGAAATAGAATTTGTCATTAAAAACAAAAAAACTCCCTGAAAACAAAAGTCCAGAACCAGATGGCTTCACTGGGGAAGAACTTACACCGTTCCTTCTCAAACTCTTCCAAAAGATTGAAGAAGAGGAAGTACTCCCAAAGTCATTCTATGAAGCCATCACCCTGATACCAAAACGAGGCAAAGACACTACAAAAAAGAAAATCACAGGCAAATATCTTTGATGAATGTATTGGGTTGGCCGAAACGTTCATTCAGATTATTCCGTAGAATGTTATGGAAAAACCTGAACGAACGTTTTGGCCAACCCAATAGATGCAAAAATTCTCAACAAAGTATTAGCAACAAAATCCAACATCACATAAAAAAGATCATACAGCACAGTCAAGTTGGATTCATCCCAGGGTCACAAGGATAGTTCAACCTATGCAAATCAATCAGTGTGACACATGACATCAACAAATGAACAGACAAAAATCACCTGATCTTCTCAATAGGTACAGGAAAAGCATTTGACAAAATTCAGTATTCATTCATGATAAAAACTCTTACCAAAGTGGGTATAGAGGGAACGTATCTCAACATAATAAAAGCTATTTATGACAAACCCACAGCCAACATAATACTCAGTGGCGAAAAGCGGAAAGCCTTCGTGCTAAAATCTGGAACATGATAAGGATGCCCACTCTCAGTGCTTCTATTCAACACAGTATTACTAGTCCTAGACCCAGCAGTCAGGCAAGAAAAAGAAACAAAACGTATTCATTTTATTTATAGTGAGGTGGATGGATCTAGAGTCTGTCATACAGAGTGAAGTGTCAGAAAGAGAAAAACAGATGCCATATGCTAACACATATATATAGAATCTAAAAAAAATAAAATGGTTCTGAAGAACCTAAGGGCAGGACAGGAATAAAGATGCAGACTTAAGAGAATGGACTTGAGGACACGGGGAGGGGGAAGAGTAAGCTGGGACGAAGTGAGAAAGTGGCATGCACATATATACACTACCAAATGTAAAATGGCTAGCTAGTGGGAAGCAGCCGCACAGCACAGGGAGATCAGCTCGGCGCTTTGTGACCAGCTGGCAGGGTGGGATAGGGAGGGCGGGCAGGAGACGCAAGAGGGGGTAGATATGGGGATATATGTATATGTATAGCTGATTCACTTTGTTATAAAGCAGAAACTAACACACCATTGTAAAGCGATTATACTCCAATAAAGATGTTAAAAAAATAAAAATAAAACGTAAAATTATCAGTATATGCAGATGATGTGATACTGTATAGAGAGAAAACCCGAAAGACTCCCCACAGAAACTACTAGAACTGAAAAACGAATTTAGCATGGTAGCAGCATACAAGATTAACATACAGAAGTCTGTTGCATTTCTTTGCACTAACAATGAAATGTCAGAAAGAGTTTAGAGAGTTTAGGAGCTTAGACAATTCCTCTTTGATGAAACTAGCCCACAGTTACTGACTGCCCACAGAGACTGACATTTGGAGGTTTTCCATTGAATTAGCCAGTTCCCCAATTCCCTGTGGCAAGGTTGACTCTTCCAGAAACCCAGAGTTTCCAAAGAGCATTTTTATTTCGTCTAAGAGAGGGTAGTGTGTCAGTCGAACATAGAAGGGATGGTATAAAATGAAGTTTCAAAAAATAAGAAAATTACAAGTACTGTAGTAAAATTTTTTTTAAAAATCAGCAGAAATATTGGAACTTAAAGCTGAGGTTATTTCCCAGAATACAGAACCTAAAGAAAAAGGATTCAACATCAGGAGGAAAAAAACAAAAGTAGAAAATAAAGCATTTTTTTTAAATGAAGCATTTATTGACTCTACGAAAAGAAAAAAAAAAAGTGTACAAGAAAGAAAAAGGAAATGTAATCAAAGAACATGACTTCGCTCAGCTGTGGACAATATTATGCATAATCATAATAATGTAGATTCTGAATATTGATTTGACCAAAATTGCATGGAAGAGTCCATACCATTGGAGAAATTCAGTGGATAACGTCTAAAGTTGATAGATGAGCGATAGCACAAAGTATATTTTGGGCCATGGGGAGGGAAGTACCTGAAGGAGAATCCTGGCAAGTTGAAAGCTATTGCTTTCAAGGTGGTGAGAGGTATGAACCACTGCTCTTCAATATAAGCTTTGTAGTATTTGATGTTCATGTGGACTGCCTTCATATGAGAACAAATAATACATTTCAAAAAATCAGATACACTGATTTTAAAATGTCAGCATGATGGAGCCATTTAGTGTTCAAACAGCCACATGCATACAGTATAGTCCCTGGAAAGCATTGCGGGATAAATAATGTTCATTGCAGCGGTCTTGCGTCATCGAGAAAATGTGTGATTCTGTTCTGCATGTTCTGCTCTAGAGAAACAGATACGATGGGGGTTCTTCTCCATCCAAATGCTGCATGCTTTAGTTGTTTGGGGAGAGTCCTGATGTGGAGTATCCTGATCTCCCAAAGTGGGAGAAATGGTGTGTGTCCCCCTTCCTCATGTCCCAAGCAGCCTCACCCCGTGTCCGGGAGGATCTGGGCTGATTGGCCACAGACTGACCTGCTCCGGCCCAGAGCTCTGATAATCATCAAACACCCTCGGGATTGCCAGACTCCTTCATTTCCGCCAGGCGGGGCTGAGCCTCCCTCGGGCTCCCCATAAGCCCCTCGTCCTTGGATGGTGGCCTTGAAGTCATTCAGGGAGAGTCACTGGCCCCAGAGCAGGCTGTCCTGTGGCAGAAATTAACCTCCCCAGGCCCGGAGGCTGCAGTGGTGAGTGGGAGGGACACAGGAAAGAGAAGCAGCTGAGAGAGCAGAATTTAGCCTCTCCTTATAAAGTGTTTCCCCTACTGGTTCTGATACCACAGAGACCTCAGACGATGCTTCGCTTGGCTGCTGCTTCCTGCTTTAACCTCAGTAAAGCGAGCCAGAGAGCCAAATAAAATGGCCCTGACCCAGCTGAGTCAGAGCTTGCTATCTGGTGGTTTGTGCTTTTTTCCTGGTGATCTTTCTGTTTTCAGGTACTGTGTATGGGAGGATTATAGCAAGATGTCCCAGGCTAGAATGAGGCTCTTGGTTTAAACCCGCATGTAGCAAAGACTGTTTCCCAGCGTGTTAAGCATCATAGACCAACTAATGCTATATGTTAATCTTTTGATCTAGCAATAAAAGGGAATGGCTGGCTTTATTTTATCTCTTGCTACAAACCTTGATCAAAGCTGTAGAGATTTTTTTTTTTTCCCTCAATAGAATTTTGTGAATATTAAGGGCAGGCAGATACGTTTGAGGATACTGGGATTTGAAAGATAATAGTGAACCGGCCACTAAAGGGAGATCCTTTGAAATCTGGAAACAGAATATTGGATGTAGAGGATACCCCTGACTTAGTTCACAGATAGGTTATAAGGATTAGGTAATACAAAGAAAGGTCAACCTTTTCCTCCCTCCCTCCTTTCCCCCTCCCCCCTCCTCTTCCTCTCTTTCCCCCTCCCCCTCCTCCTGCCTCTGTCACTAACCTACCCTGTCTGCCCCCTCCCCTAACCCTACCAACTACAGAGGACTTAACTGTGTGCCTGGAACACAGTTCATTACATAGAGAACTTAATAATTTTAATAAGATGTGTCTTTTAATAATTTAATAATAATATGTGCAACATCACATATGTGAGGCTTACGATGCTTAAGTTACTTGCCCAAAGCCACCCAACTGGGAGGTGGTAGAGTGGAGCTTGGAAACTAGGTAGCTTGACTCCAGGGCTCCTACTGTGTGCGTGGCTCATAGAGAGGGCTCAGTTATGTCAGCCCTGAGCTGCTGCTGATATCGACGTTGCAGAAAATGAACCACAGAATGATTAAGTGATTTGCTCAAGGTCGCACACTGGTCAGTGGCCATGGAGTTTATCCAATTGTCTGATTCCGGGTCACCCCTCTCTCTGCAGTGCCGGGTTGCTCAATATATGAAGAGTTAGTGCTTTAACTTCTAGAAACCTATATCCTCCTAGGCAGGTTCCAGGTTCTGAATTCTCACATTGCTTGAATTGTTCATTAAGTTTGAAGTAGCACAGTTAAGCGCTGCCAGAAGCAATGGCAAAGAAACTATTTTAGGTTAATATCTGTTTCCTAATGGATGGGGAAAAAAAAAAAACTGTGTCAATATTAGATTCAATGTATTTCTTCTTCCCTGATGCAAGTAATAAGCAAAAAACAGAACTAAAAAACCTTTATTCATCAGGCAAAATTTTAATTTCAAGCTACCGGGGGGTGGGGGAGGGGCACAGTGAATCAGTGGTTGCCCAGATGTGGCAGAAGTTCCCTCTCTTCTCAACAATAGGACAAGAGCTCTCACCCAAGGTTAACTGGTTTCTCAGGGCTTGAGCGGGTCAGTTATCCATTTATCCATTTCATCAGTTAACCTCGGGTGAGAGGGACCGTGGCTCTAGACCATCAGTGTGTGGAAAACGCCTTGGTGGTGGCCGCCCCATCCGTCTTCTCCGCTTGTGAAAACTACCTCAGACCTTGGCCCGAGCTGCCTGTCAGCACAGCTCTGCCACTCCACCGTCTGCAGGCCCTGGCCTGGGCCCATGAATCCCCTGTTTTCGAAGGAAAAAGACATAAGACAGTCAGCCCACAACCGTCCTCGTTTTCTCATTCCATCTTCGGAAAAGCCTATCTACATTCTGTTCCAGGCTCAGCTCAGCATGATCATCCCCTTTGTGTCTCACTCCACAGCCTTAAGCCAGGAACAGTCTCACCCTTCAGGAAAGTTCCCGCACACTACTGCTCTCTTATCACCCTTACGTTCCTCTGCCTGGTATTGTAGGTGTGTGTGCTGCGTCATTGTCCCCACTGGAATGTAAGACCTTGAAGGTGAAGAGGGTCTTTCCTATCTTCATTTTCCTGACAACTCGTGGCACAGTGGTTTTTCTGTATTTGGGACTCAATTCATAGTGGTTTAACTGAATTTTCAGGCAGGTACATGCCATGTGGTAACGAGGGTTTGGAAAGACAAGGATGACTACCTACATTCTTCTTCCTAATAACCATCTGGTTACTGACATGTTTTGTCAGAGATTCGTCCTTTTGTTTATGGCTTTAGTTTACTCCAAGAAAGGAAGAATGTCTAAGCTGGGGGTTGGCAAAATATGGCCTATGGGCTACATCCAGCCCTCTGCCTGTTCTCATCTGGCCAGTGAACTGAGATAGTTTCTACATTTCTAAATGTTTGGTGGGGGAAAGACAGGGGGAGGAAGAGTAATATTTTATGACAAAATAAGATTATATTAAGTTTAAAATGATATGAAATCAAAATGTCATTATCCACGAAGAACGTTTTACTGGAATACAGCCCTACCTGTTTGTCTATGTATTGTCTATGGCTCATTTGCACTAAAGCAGAAGATTTGAATAGTTAACACACAGATGATATGTCCCACAAAACCTAAAATATTTATTATCAGGCCCTTTATAGAAAAAGTGTGCCAGCCTCTGTTCTGAGTCATTCTCAGAAATGTCTGCCACCATGTGGAAGGGGGAATCAGATGCCCTTTTTGATTAAAGGGAGATGGGTTTGAAGGCACAGGATGCCTGGAGGAAAAGAAATCTGGAGAAAGAAAAGGAAGAAAGGGGAGGCAGAGGCCACCTTGGAGATGCTGGATCCTCCTGGGTTTTGTATCCGTGCGTGGCAAACATTCTACAAAAAGATTTCCATCTTTCTGAGGAGCACCTGGATTGTCACAGCCAGTGGACCTGCTGGAGGGGGAAACCTGGAGTGTTTTCCACAAGCATTTTCCTCTCCACTAAGAACTCTTCATAGTTCTTTGGAGAAATTGTGAACTAGAAAGGGTGAGAGTAGGAGATTATCACTCACTCCTGATCATTCCGTGTACCAGAGCTAACTAACATCTACAGTAAGATCTAAAGGGCTCTGTGTCCTTGTTGTCTTTGATTCAACAAACGTGTGTGTGTGTGTGTGTGTGTGAAATCTCTTTGGAGTGTGTCTGTCTATCTGTGTATCTCTTTGGGGAAAATCCATTCTGATTGAATGCCAATTAATTATCATGTATGTGGGGATCATTAAACATTTAGACTTTTCAAAGAAAGATACATCAATTAGAACTTGGCTAAGATCAGCTCAGCCCCATGGAGAGTGGGGATTACAGTTTTGTTTAGAAATCTGCTGCTACCATATATAAAATATATAAACAGTAAGACCTACTGTATAGCACAGAGAACTATACTCAATATCTTGTAATAACCTATAATGAAAAAAAATCTGCTGCCATTTTCATATGTTTCTCTAATTTTCTTATTACAGGGTAATGCCCTGTACTTCAAATCTGCCAGAAATGTTACGGTGAACATCCTCAACGAACAGACTAAAGTCCTAACTCAGCTGATAACAGGTGAGAAAAGAAAGAACTTAGCAGTGTCTGGTCCACGGTAAGCGCTCAAAAAACATACAATGGAAGGTTGAATGAAACACCATGTGAGGTATCTAAAGAAGGGAAAGTCTGCTCGCACATTTTACAGTGTCGGAAAAGAGAACAAAGCATGTGTTCCCTGATGCTACTCAAGGGCAGAGTCTCATCCTATACACACGTTCAACTTAGGCAAATCTGATGATACTCGTTTAGGGGGTGGGGAAGAAGAATAAACTATTTTTCACGTAGCATGGCCCCTAAACACCAGCTGCTTCAGCTGGTGCTCAACCACAGGAAAGCTCTCTGCTCCAGTGCCAGAGGAAAAGCTGGCTGTGTTGTATTAACTGGAAGAGAGCACAGTGTACACAGAACCGTGCACATGATACTTTATGGATTGTAAAAGGGATTTGTAGTGATAGTTTGAATCCATGCCACATTTGCCCTACGTGCTGACTTTGAACCTAGCTCAATTGCGAGATGCAGATGTACCCTGACTGAACATGTTTGTGTAGTTCCTTTTCATAGCGCAGATCTGCTCCTAACAGCCGTGGAAAACACCCAGTGGGGTTTAAGCTGCACAGTCCTGAAATTTAAACAAGAGTTGGTTATTCACCATAATGACTCTAATGATGAACATGGGCCTCATGGTTGCGGTAACACGCTGGGTGGTATGACCGGTGCCCCCTCTGTAGGTTATAAGCAGTGGTAAATAGGAGCTGTTATGCACCTCCACGGCAGAAGGGGAAAGGGGGGCTATGTCTGAACGGCATTGTTACACTTGCAGACAGAAGATGCCATTTGTTTGGCTTCAGGGCTGAAAGAAATGTATACAGATGGACATTTCGAGAAGCCAGTTGCCCAAATGTCCTGAAACATTACTGCCACTGAAACATCTGGAGCCCCACTAATCCCAATGCCGCGGGGAGGCAGGTGCCTTTGTGCCCAGAGTCCTGCTGGGGAAAGAGCCTCACTCTCCCGCCACCAGATGTGTATGTCTGGAGAGCCACAGCTGGTGGGTGACCTGGACTGGCTCCCACTGGAGGAACAGCTGTGGCAGAGCCCGTAATCCATAAAATTGCTCTTCCAGCGCGCGCCCAGCTCAGCGGCCTCGCTGCTCTAACATGTGGCCCGCAGTCACGATGCTAAATAATTAAATAAACAGCTTCAGTAAGCAATGATTTAAGCAGTGTGCGTGAAAATTGCCTCCAGGAGGGAAATAAATCCGACCTCCAGCTCCCAGATTCCCGCGTTCAAAAGGGACTTATTTAGCCTGATCATTTGATCATTTGCCATTTATTTGCAGTGGGAGATTTGGCTGACTTCAGAGATTTTGTTTTGATAAAGCTGGAACCGGACGAATGAGTGTTACTCAGGAAAAGTCTTTCTGTCCCCCTCCTTCTCCCCCCACCTCCTCCTTTTGCTTCTCTCTTCCGACTCCCCCTTTTCTCCTCCTTCACCCCCTCTTCCCTCCCCCTCTGTGCATCTCCCTTTGTCTCCCTCTGCCTCCCCCTTCTCTCTCGCCTCTTTCCTCTTTCTCTCTCTCCTTTTCTTCTTCTGTTGTTCTCTCCTCTCTACTGCCTCTCTGCTTCCCCATCTTCTTTCTGTCTCCCCTGACCAGGGCAGGCCCCTGGAGCTGAGACCCCATCCCTACCTCTTAAAGTAAGGCACAAGGTAGCTAATATTAAACGAGATGGGCAGAAAGCCGTCCTAACACCAGCCGGCAGCAGCCTTTCAAGATGCCTTCTAGAGAGGATAGTACATACGTTGAAATAGAATTCCCAGTACATACACCCATGCACGATCACCCCTAAAGTTTCCCTTCAGGGTTCTCCTTTTACATTGATGCACATGGTGGAAAGCACAGAGCAATTCCAGGAGAAAGTATCCTAAGGCCCGTTACACTTAGTGGTGGACTTACCTGACAGCAAATCATTTTGCCTAAGCGGCCGGGTTTACTATGGCAGTCCTGAGGATTCAAGAGTTCTCCTGCTTATTACCTAATGATCATGTCTCAAAAGCCCAGAAGAAATTCCAGTGTTAGCGATTCAGGTAATCTTTTCACAGGAAACAATGTTTTAAATGATGGTTAAGTTCCCAGGCCAGGCGACACAGGCATACCTGACTCATGCTGCTGCTGATTTAGTATCATCTCAGTAGTAGGTCCAAACAGGGAACCCTCTGACCTGCAAGGAGGAAAGTCGTACAAGTCTTATATGACATCTAGCCAGAGCGGGGAAGGGCCCCAGGATCAAGGGAGTTGAGGAAAGATATTAGACTGCACGGCCCCCAGGTCCTTCTAGCTCCCAGATTCATGGCATTGGCAGGACTGGGAGATGGCCAGTGCATCCTGATGGAGATTGAATAAGGAGGTGCTTCACACGTACACTGCTGTGCACAGAAAGGGATTAATTAAAGATTAGTTTCAGGTTACAAATAACGATCTTTTCCATCCTGGAGAGGAAGTGAGCTCACCAAGAGACCTCCTGAGCAAACGCAGGTCTCCAGCTCCATTTACATTTCTTTGTAGAATCGTTTTTTTGTTTTATTTTTAAAGATTTCATCATGTCCAAGGAGCTTTGGCAGCCCCAGGTGAAATCAGCAAAAGGACCAGCCATCTGCACCATGGAGCCAGCAGTTGCTCTGTGGGGTTTTGGCTAAAACTACCAACTACTGAGCTTTATATACCCAAATGGTTCCGTCCCTGGTAAAGTCCATGTTGTATTCTCAGAAGCCTTGAAAAGCAAGATAACTTAATGGTGTCTTGTGTTCTCTGATGGCTGCAGTCTCTTCAGTACACGCTCCTGTATCTCACACACCATTCGTAAGTTCAGAGTAAGCTTAGTTTACACACAGACCAGTGTTCTTGACGCCTCAGTGGTGTGTCTCATGGTATTGCCCAAGTCCATGAAAGCAAAGTCCAAGCATTTGTGTCCACAAGTCATACCGCCATATCTGACTAGATCCAGAGTGGGCAAATTGTGCTCACCCCATGGCCATCCTGAGATCATTCATTCATTCACTCATTCGTCCATTCATTCATTAGCACTAGACCTCCTGATCTCCGGTCTCCCCCCTAAAAAGAAAAGGTAACAACCGCAAAGCATTGCCAAGTAATACAGATTTTACTGAAGGTTTCTTGTGACCAAGAAGACAGCTACATCTTAGCCCTCCCTAAGCAACCTAATCCCAAGCCCTCACTGTACCTGTCTCTTCTTTCAGGATTTCTCTCTTCCTTGTCTCCAGCTTCCTAATTCCTCTCATCCTCCAAAAGTTCCTCTCCTAATTGCCCCAGCATCCTTTTCCTTTCTAGACAAATAAACATCCCTTTTCTGCTATGGAACAATTCCTAGGTCACAGTTCCGGATGCAGATCTGCCATTAGCTCGCTTGGTGACCTTGAGGGAGCCCTTGGCTTTGCTTTCACCTGTTCTCACGTACAGCGTGAAGGCAGTCAAAGAAGACAATGTCCAGGTCCCATACCATTTGGAAATGTGTGCTCTGTCTGCTGTTTCCATCCCCCACTCATTAAAGAGCCTTTCCAGTGTGCTTCTTTTTGTCAGAGGGCCAGTGTGGATGTACTGGCAAGAGATCAGTTTTGCTGAATTGTGACATGATGATGCGAATGAGGGAAGTTCACTCAGAGATGGTCACCATTTGTTCATTTCAATGTGTTGTGACCATTGCATTAGAAAAATGGCGATGGTTATGATCCCAGTGGCGATGATAATCACAAGATCAGTCCCCTACATTTCACAACTCTTTTCTGCCTACAAATTTCTCTTTATAAACACAGTATAATTCAGTCCTTTTAACCTTTCTATGCGATAGATAGAATCGATGGTAGTAGCACAGTTTTGCAGATGCAGAAAATGAGGTTCAGAAAGATCAAATGATTTGCCCAAAGTCACATTACCAGAAAATGAGAGAGTTGGGACGTAATTTTTGTCTTCTGATTCTTAGAGGGATAGCCTTGCCAAAGAGGAAAGCGGCCCCAGACATCCAGGGGCTGGCCGGGCTCTATCAGCCAAGCGTTGGTGTTCTGTGTGGACATAAATAATTTCACAGAACATCAACACCAGACAAGGCCACTCGTGGCCATGAAGGATGGAGAAAAAACAAAAAGCAAACACAACCCTGATCATGTCTGAACGTAGATGAAAAATAGAAACTTTTATCCAAACCACAGGAATCACCAGACTTCCCCCTATCCCCCTATAATATGAATGACTACTGTTTGTTTATCCATTACAGTTTGGCATTGTTCTGGTCTTCCCTACTCTAGATAAGATTTACTAAGATGCTAATCGTAAAATTACTCCCAGTACCTGACAGCATGTAATCCACAATGAAACCTTGCCTCCTTAAACCCTGCCTCCAAATAACCTATTATAAGGCCAGATCCTGTAATAAATTCTTTCTTCTTGTTGAGAAGCCCTGTGGTTCCCCACGGGTGTGTGTTCTCTCTCACGGCAACGAGTTAAAAACCCAACTTGTTCAACTCCAAGTGCGTTCCTAGTGATCTTTGCCTGGAAGGCACTGAGGGCCCTTTCACTACTACTTTTTACTAATAAGTGACACTGTCTTGAAAAATAACTAGAAGGAAACAAAAATGCTATACAGTCGGCCCTCCATATCCACAAGTTCCACATTCCTGTATTCAACCAACTACAGGTAGAAACATTTGGGGGAAAAAAGTTCCAGAAAGATCCAAAAAGCAAAACTTGAATTTGTCCCATGCTGGCAACTGTTTACATAGTATTTATATTGTACTTGAAACTATTTACACAGCATACGTTGTATTAGGTATCATAAGTAATTAGATAATTTAAAGTATACAGGAGGGGCTTCCCTGGTGGCACAGTGGTTGAGAATCCACCTGCCAGTGCAGGGGACACGGGTTCGAGCCCTGGTCTGGGAAGATCCCACATGCCACGGAGCAACTAAGCCCACGCGCCACAACTACTGAGCCTGCGCTCCAGAGCCCGCGAGCCACAACTACTGAGCCTGAGTGTCACAACTACTGAAGCCCAAGCGCCTAGAGCCCATGCTCCGCAACAAGAGAAGCCACCACAATGAGAAGCCTGCACACCGCAACGAAGAGTAGCCCCCGCTCACCACAACTAGAGAAAGCCCGTGCGTATCAACAAGGACCCAACGCAGCCAAAAATAAATAAATTAATTAATTAAATTTATAAAAATAAATAAAGTATACAGGAGAATGTGCATAAGTTGTATGCGAGTATCACACCGTTTTATATAAGGGACTTGAACATCCATGGATTTCGATATTCGAGGGGTATCCTGGACCTAATCCCCCACAGATACTGAGGGACAGTTATATCAGAATCTCCTGGGCAGTTTTGGAAAAAATATAAGCTTCCTGGACTCTACCCTCAAATATTTTTCTATGTAAATTTCCAGTCCAAAAGATAAATTCCTTTTTGATCTCAGCTATTATCATTGAGAATGATGACACCCCCAGGTTATTCTGATGCATTTCTGTGGTCTAGCTTTTTGGAGCCTTCTGAACTTCAGGTATTTAGGTAGCTCTATGTTGTTGTTGTTTTAAGAATTCTGACACACTACCCTGTTCTACTTTTTCCATAATACCTAAAACTCTCTGCAGTTTTCTAGTTGATTTATTAACACATGTTTAAATGTCTGTCTGTCTGTCTCTATCAGCAGGTAAGTGCTAAGGGATCAGGGACTTTGTCTTCCTTTTGCCGCTACTATAGCCTCAGCTTCAAGAAGAGTATCTGTTGTGATATGATAAAACCTCTAAAATTTATTTTTTATTGAATGAAATTCTATCATGAAAGATTCAGTAACTTTCAAGGCAATTAATTACAAGATATTATAGCCTCTTCTGTCAAGAAATGACTTATATACTTGTCTGGTGTCAAATGCAGCCAGCGAGTCAAGGGTAGAAAGAGTGAGGCAGATTTCAGCTGAATATAAAGGTGCCCTTTCCAACAGTTAGGGCTGGCCAAAGATATGCCGGTCCTTCAAGAGGTGGTGAGTAGGGCTTCCCTGGTGGCGCAGTGGTTGAGAGTCCGCCTGCTGATGCAGGGGACGAGGGTCCGTGCCCCGGTCTGGGAAGATCCCGCATGCCACGGAGCGGCTGGGCCCGTGAGCCATGGCCGCTGAGCCTGCGCGTCCGGAGCCTGTGCTCCGCAACGGGAGAGGCCCGTGTACCGCAAAAAAAAAGAAAAAAAAAAAAAAAAAAAAGAGGTGGTGAGTATATTGTGCTTTCATAAATGCAAGCCAAAATCTACAAGTATTTGAAAGTAATTTGCTGGTTAGCTGAGGGAAATCTCACTCAAGCATTAGTTTGGAGGAAGGACGTAATGGTTTTTAAAATCATAGCTGGAGAGCGTATGATTAAAAGTAATTGACAAGATATGGCTAGAGTCATGAGGCTGACTGTCACAGCTAGCTTCTGAAAACCAATCCATTTACATTAAAGTCCAATACAGTCTTGTCAGATGTATCTGTTCTGCGAAAAGCTCTTTATAATTGAATGCAACGGAACTAACGTATTCCCTCTCTCCCCCTTCTAGGGCCAAAAGCTGTAGAAGCTTATGGCAAAAAGTTCGAGGTAAAGACAGTTTCTGGAAAATTGCTCTTCTCTGCAGATAGCAATGAAGTGGTAGTAGGAGCTGAGAGATTAAGAGTTTTAGGTAAGTAAACTTCAGCCATTGAACTGGTTTAATGCTACTGTGTACATTTTAGAGGAAAAGTTAAATGGTGTCTAGAAGAGTGATTTTGGCTAATTACCTGTAAAGGTAATTTTACTCTCTCAAAGCAAGGACGATGAACCTCCCAGGCACAACCTTAAAAGTTTCTCAAATCATGAGTCTTTGTGGCACGTCTGCCATCATCAAGCTTCGGGTGGGGATGTGTGCTCATACCAAGAAATGTACTAATCCTCACAGGTTGGCAGTCCTGCAGTAAGCAGTCAAGACTTGTATACGTTGTTATAGTGATTACTAAACCTGGTTGTAAGTTAAGAATCATGTAGGGAACTTCTGAAAAGTTCAGGTTCACAGATCCAAGCATGACTTAACTGAATTAGAAGTTCTGTTATAAGGACCCAAGAATTTATTTGTAAAAACAGGAATTTCTCTGTTGGTTCCACTATTGGGATCATTGAATTTGGCTGTACACCGAAATGGTCTAGCAGGGTGGTTTAAGAGTTCTGGTACTGGAGCTAACCTAGCTTTTCATCCGGCTCTGTCACCTACTAGCTGTGTGATTTTAGACAAATTACCAACATCACTGAACCAGTTTCCTTTTCTGCTCAATTGGGCTAAGAACATCTACCTCCTCTAGTTCTCCCTAGGGCTCAATCAGATTGTGTTAGATCATGTTATACACACTTATCACAGTGCCGAGCACAAAACAGTACTCATTCAGTGCTGCTGCTGTTAATACTCATGCTACTATTAATTCTAATCCTGCTTTTCCTTCTCTTGCTCTCTATGAGTACCAGTTAAAAGCTCAGACTCTGGAATTAACCCACTATATTTTTAATGCTATCTCTGTCCTTTAATAGCTGTGTGACCTAAAGCAAGTTAGCTAACCTCTCTACACCTATGTTTTGCTCATCTGTAAAATGGGGGTAATAGAAGTATCTACCTTCTGAGACTGGAAGGATTGAATGAAATAATCTATGGAAAGTGGTTAGTAAGTTGGCTAAAAAATAGGAAGTGTTCACTAAGTGCTAGATGTTATTAACTTAAATTATTATGTTATTTGTACTTGAACTTATTATTTGCTGTCTACATTATTAGTTGTACCCTGCATCTTCTTTCTTCTCTATTAGTGCTGTCTTCCCTCTGTTCATCACCTCCACCCTCAGTCCATCAGCTTGTCTGGCCTGTCTGTCTGTCTGTCTATCTGATATAATACACATTCATATCTAACTTTCTTTCTAGATGACTCCTAAGTTTCCATCTCCAGGCCTAGCATCTTCCCTGAGTTCTAGGTCTTCCTTTTCATCTAGATATTCCACCAGCCTCTCATACTTAGTGCATCTTGAGTGCCTAACATAATAACACACGTGAACATGCACGCACACGCACATACCCCCCACACACACTCACCCTCTACTCTCCCACCTGTATTTACCCCTGACTCCCCTATCGCTCTTACTGGCCCCATTATGCTTTCCTCTGTCAGTGTCAAAACTTCAGCATCGTTCTGACCAGCATCAGGCTCAGCAGAGTCAGAAGATGGCAGTGGCCATCCTGACAGAGCTCAATGGCATGGGAGGGCCGGGTGCAGAGGCAGCGAGCCAGGGGCCGTCTAATCGCTGGTCAGGTGCTCACTGGGATGGAACAATTCCTTTGTCTTTCAGGGCCTTGCTTTTTCCTATCTGTAAAATGAGAGTTGTCTAGAGCAGAAGTTTCAAACAATTTTTTAAAACTTAGCAACAGAAACTTTTAAAAATAAAATTTCATACCAAACCCCAATCAATAAAATGTATAAAAGAACAGCACTGGGCTTCCCTGGTGGCGCAGCAGTTGAAAGTCCGCCTGCCGATGCAGGGGACACGGGTTCGTGCCCGGGTCCGGGAAGATCCCAGATGCCGCGGAACGGCTGGGCCCGTGAGCCATGGCCACTGAGCCTGCGCGTCCGGAGCCTGTGCTCTGCCACGGGAGAGGCCACACCAGTGAGAAGCCTGCGTACCGAAAAAAAAAAAAAAAAAAAAAAGAACAGCACTGCTCTGGGTTGTGGATGGGGCTTTTAAGGCATAAAGGTTAAGCTGTATAGCTTCTTTCTTCCCCCCCCACTCTGTCCTTGGGAGACCTCTTAGAACTTATTTTTAAAACCCCTTAAGTAGATAGTCTTTAAAAGAAAAAAAGGTAAAGTCTACTGACCACTTGCATGATCCAAGTAGCATGCTTTATATGCATTATTGCATTTAGACCTCACCAACACCTTGTGAGGCAGGCACCGTTTTTATCATCCCCATTTTACAGATGATGGAACTGAGCTATAGGGAGAGGTGAGCCATAGTAAAGGGTGAGAGCCAGGATTCCCAGCCAGGTATTTGAATACAGACTGCTTCACATTAAAGCACTATACTTTGCTGCCTCCGCAAATTGGTCCCATTTTTACATGAGTACACTAAGGCTTGAAGAGGTGAAGAAACTTGCCAAGATCAAGTACCAGTAAGTGGTGAGACTGATGTTCAAATCCTTGCCTATGGACTCCACCCTCAGTGCACATGGCTACACATAAATGTAGTTCTAAGACCTTTGCCAACTCTCACAGTGAATGTTTTTCTCTATTATTCGTAGAAATGGCACTTTCTATGTTAGTTCTAAGTTTTGGGGGGAAAAAATGCAGAAACGTTAAGCTATCCTCTTAGTCAAGAGTCTTTTGCTCTACCAGTTCTAAAATAACTGCCCAGGGGAAAAAGTGATGGTATCTCATGCCGAGATCATTTTGTACAAATGGTGTTTGGCACTTCCCATTAGTCTTTGGGGCTTCGTGAGTCACCTCACTGCTTTAAAATCTGACTTTGCAAAGATACAGATATGTTAGATGTCCAAACACTGTGGTTTCATCCTAGTGTACAAAACTCTATGATGGTATCATGTAAGAACTTCCCCCCCTCCCCTATCGTGACATAAACTAAGGATTGGAAGACGATTGTAGCATTTGGTCGCTTGAAGGCAGGTGGATAATTTTGCTGCTGTTGTTTCTTGTGCTTGTGATGTTTCACTTACAGAATGATTTAGGATAAAATCTGTCTCTATCCATCATCAGAAGCATTTGCTTTTTTGTGTTAAAAATGTAGAAAGGAAGCATCGTAATAAATACCAATGCTGCTACCAATGCTGAAAAGAAGAGGAAATGACCACCCC
The DNA here is from genome assembly GCF_005190385.1 of Monodon monoceros. NCBI lineage: Eukaryota > Metazoa > Chordata > Mammalia > Artiodactyla > Monodontidae > Monodon > Monodon monoceros. The sequence goes on from NW_021703768.1 coordinate 132,220,819, forward strand.
ACAAATCTCACATCAACCTACTCAGTGGAATGAGCCTAGTGTGTTGCAGAAATGAGCTTCCTGTCATCTGGGATTCAGCCATATGGTGTGGAAGGAGAAGTTTAGGCAATTTCATTTTCAGCTTAATGAGAAGTTTGTCTTTTTGAGTCATCAGACTGCTCAAACTCTTGGGAGGTTGGAATCTGGTTGCGTATTTCGTGGTGGAATCTAACATAGCTGGGTTTGAATCTTTGCTCAAGCATTTACGATCTGAGTGACCCTATCCAAGTCTATTTTTCTCTTTAAGCTTTAGTTTCTACACGTATAAAACAAAGAGAGAGGAATACAATAAAGAATGGAAGTAAGAATGAATGAATACAGTAAGAAACATCTGTAAATAAATCAGTAATTTTAGCTGATAGCTGAGTAAGAACAAGCTGTAGAAGATAATAATAACCCTAAGGAGATAATGTCTCTTGGAAACAGTTGCTTAACCCATGGGCTCAGAACGATTGTTTATACTCCTCTCTGGATAACCACACCCACCTATTCAGTTTTCAGGATAATGACTACCTTGGGCACACTCCAAGGACCTTGAGTAGTCTGGCTAAAGGACTAGTGGCCATACCTCATAAAGAACAGTCTGACTATCTGGAAACTTTTATCCTGGAAAAGATATGGAGGAATCATGTAGGCAGACAGCAGTTGCTGACGTTTCATAATGCACAGTTTCCTGGGGTAAAAAGAGCAGGCAAGAGCTGTGTAGTTGAGTGGTCGAGAGAACAGGTCTAATCCCGGTTTCTGTCATTTGTCAGCCAGTGCCTTGGGATATGTCATTTACCTTTCCAGGCTTCCTTCTACTCTGTGACGTGGTGTAATAATGCCTGATTCTCTCAGGAGTTCGGAGAAGTAGATGGTACAGTACATGTACTGATTATCAGCACGGTGACTGGTACAAGGTCAGCACTCTACGTGCTGACTGTTGTGTCGGTGATGGTCTTTGCTGTTCCACTTGGACTTCAGGGAACCCATCAAGTTCTAAAATTGTACCTAGCCCTTGTATGTTCACAGAAGAAGGTACTCAGAAATTGGCTTAGGACTTGTAGGAGTGTTCAGATATCAGTTCAGTTTGGACTGGTAGATATCCTGAACACAGCTAGGGTCAGAAGAGAAAACACCTTTTGAAGATAGGGATTGAAGGCCTGGGTTGAATTCCCAAAATTGTAGGGTCTTTCCTTCCACTCAAAGACTGGCTCTCAGAGCATGGTCCTTAAATTAGGAGCATCAGCTATGGTCTACTTGTTCGACATGCAAATTCTCAAGCTCCACCCTACACCTATTGATCAGAAACTCAGGAGTAGGGCCAGTAAGCTGTAGGTGATTCTGATGTAGGCTAAAGCAGGGGTTTCCAACCCCCGGGCTGTGGACCGCTACCAGTCCGCAGCCTACTAGGAACCAGGCTGTAGAGCAGGAAGTGAGCGGCGTGCAAGTGAGCCAAGCTTCATCTGCCATGCCCCATCGCTCGCATTACCACCTGAACTATCGCCCCCCTCCCCAGTCCGTGGAAAATTGTCTTCCATGAAACCGGTTCCTGGTGCCAAAAAGGTTGGGGACCACTAGGCTAAAGAACACTGACCTAAGACAGTCACAGCTCAGTCATTTTGCCACCACTTTGCTGGTAGCTCTCATTTGAGTTCAGGTTCAGCTTTTTCCACTTTGCTCCAGAAAAGCTACAATATAAATAGAGCAAACACACACAGAGGGCTTATTCTGTGCAAGATGCCGGTCTCTTGCCATGAGTAAATGCATTTGATCCACAGCACAATCTTAGAGGAACCTGGCTCATCACCATGATTTATAGAGGGGCAAACTGGGGCACAGAGTGCTGTGAACTTTGTCCTCAGTTCCACAGAGGGACACTGGCAGAGTCAGGACCTGAATCCAGGCAGTCTTACCCACTGTGCCTGATGACCTCTGTCACAGCGAGCTTCAACTTCCCTGAACTCCATAGCACGTTGCATCATACTGAGCGGCAAAGAGAACTGGACCACAGTTGTCCACTTATTCCCCTCATTTCTGGCTTCTAGAGACGCCGCTCTTCCCACAGTTTTCCCACGTCTGTAACTGTTCCTCCACTTCCTTCACTACCTCTTCTTTCACTTACTCAGGGACGTGGATTCACTCCCGGCACCACACATGGACTTGTCCCTGGGTCAGTCCTTAGTTTTCTTTTTTCACGTTTCTATGGAAAATCCCATACTCACGTACAGTTTCAATAATTGCCCTTTTCAGGTGACCCTCAAATCTGTATTTGCCTTGAACTGCCTTCTCATTTGTAGTTCCACATTTCCAAAAACCTGGACTTTTCTGCGTGGATGTCTCTCCATCACTTTCACTTCCTCACTTGCAGCTGAACTTACCAGTCGCCCTGTCACACTCCCCACCTCTCCAGCACCTACTTCCCTAACTCTCCACGTGGGGCCTCCATGCCCCTAGGCTTCAGGGCCTTTCTTTCATTCAGGTACCAGGCCCTGTCTTTCTTCCCATGGGCATCAATGTCTTTGTCAACCTTAGGTTTTCCATATTACAAAGGTATCTATTTAGGTCTTACACAAGAGAATTTAAGGTTATAGCCAAGCCCGTTCATTTAATAACCAAAAAGGTGTAAAATTAGCGTGCAGGATGAGGCATGGTATAGTCTAACTTTAATTACAGAACAAAGGTATTAAGTACCAGTCAGCAGTGGCCTTTAAAAAGCAGCAAAAGTAGGCATCATAAAAGCCAGCGCATCTAAGAGGCATCTTCATGGAGACGCCAGGGAAAACATAATTTTGATCTTCATTAGTGACCAGTTTCATTGAACAATGAATTGGACGTTATAGCCCCTATAAACAAAGCATAATTATAAAATGTTACTCTGATTGTTAATTAGGTCTCTTTATACTCTAGGTTAGTTTTTTAAATATGTCCTTTAGATACCACTTGATGCTAATTATCCAAGTTACATTACTATCAATTGAAGAACATTTTTAATTAAATCTAAAGCCATTTAAATTAACATAAGATTTATAGAAATTTAAATGTGGTCTGATGCATTTAGCCTTTTGAATTAGTTTTTGATGAAACTCTGTACTGCAGCCTGGTAATTGATAATTATGATGAAAAGAGCAGGGTGTTCTTAGTAGTGTTTATTCATTAAATATATGTGTGTGTGTGTGTGTGTATACACACACACACACACACACAAATGCACAGGTACATTTATATATAAGATATCTTTACTGTTATTGGAGTCATGGAGATATAGAGATGAAGTGGTTAATGTTCCTGCTCTTTCAGGGAGGTATCTTATCAGGGAGATGAAACACACATGCCAATATGTGAGAGCCCAAGCAGAAAACAAGCTTCTTAGAAGGATAGAAGCAAAGTGACTCCAGAATTACAGATTCTAGATGTAGTAGGGTGGTATCCCAGAGAGAATTTTGAAATCTTGGTAAATGGAGGGAGTATTTGAACTAGGTCTTGAGTATGGATTGGGGGGAAAAAACACATGAGAGTGCTTTCTTGGCAAATGGAATAGCACTTGTTTATCTGTCAGGACTCATTTGGTTGTGATTTCTGTGAATCCAACTCAAAGCCAGAGGTGGGGAGATTTATTGCCTTGTGTGGTAGAAAAGTTCAGTGGTAGCCAGCTTCAGGCTAGATTCGGTGGCTCGAATAATGTGACCAAAATTCAGTCTCTGTCTTTCTCTTACCATCTCTTAGCTCTGTTTTCCAATCTTGTATTTGGTCATCACCTCTGCTGGTGAACAGGAGGAGGGCTTACCTTCCGAATATAAATCCAACAAAGTCCTTGTTTGTACTCTGACTGGACTGACTTGGGCCATATGCCCATCCTTGAATGAGTCATCATGACCCGGATGTTGGAATCTGCTGGTTAGCATGGCCTGGTTCATATTCCACTGCTGGAGCTACGGTGGGAAGTGCCTGGGAGTGAGATAAAGAAGGGGTCAGTTCTCAAAAGGAAAACTGAGGTGGTGTTACTGGGAGGGGGACTGGGTGCTGGGCAAAGAAAAATAGCAAATATTCATTATATTTTCATTATAATAATCAAAGGCACCATCATGAAAACTCATGACTGTTGTACATGCAACAGTGGAACCCAGGCATTATGAAGGGTGTCCATGGAAGATACTCTGTGAGCTCTGTCCCCCTTGCTTGCTTAGCCCCAGATACCCTGGCTTCCTTGCTTCATCACCAAGCATGTTTTCACCACCCATCGTTAGTACTTATGCTTCCCTCTGCATGGAATCCTCTTTCACAGTCTATGCATAAAGGATCTCTTTCTTTATGGCTTAAATATCACTTCATCAAAGAGGTATTCTTAGATTCCCTTAACAAAATAGCATGTTCCTGCTATCAAGTCTATACCAGGAGTTGGCAGAGTATGGCCTGTGGGCCAAATCACACCACTACCACTGCTTGGTTTTGTAAATAATGTTGTGCTGGAACACAGCCAAGCTCACGTGTATTGTCTATGGTTGCTTTCACACTACAACAGCAGAGTTCAGTAGTTGAGACAGATCGTGTGGCCCACAAAGCCTAAAATATTTATTATTTGGCACTTTACAGGAAGTGTTTGTTGATTCCTGGGCTGTACTTTTACCTGCTTTATTCCTCTTCAGAGCAATTATCACAACATGACATAGCGTGTTGTGTATATATGTGTTTATTTTCATCTTGTGCACCTCATTAAAATATAAACTTCATGACAACAGGAACTTTTGTTTTTCAGAGTCTAGAATGATGCCTGGTCCCTAGTAAGTGCTCACTAATATTTGTTGCATGAAAGGATTGAAATTTTTGAACCTTGGAATGTTTGATAACCAATCTGGATAGTACAGAGAAACAGAGGGAGTGAGACCTTGCATCTAAGTTAAGAGGTTATTATAATATCTTTGTTGAGGATTCATGAAGTCCTAAACTAGGATAGAGAGAGAGAGAGAACAAATGGGAGCGATCATCTTGAAGGAGAACTAATGAATCTTGGCAACTAATTGGACGTGGAAAGTCAAGAGGGAGGGAAGCTGGGATGCTTCTGGTCTTGTGCACCTTGTCAGTCAGACAGCTGTGGCACGGTTAACAGAAATGTATAGGAGCAACAGCAGGTTTAGGATTGAAGATGAATAGTTCAGTTGTGGATGCACTGGATCTTGCTACTTGAGCACCTCTCTAAGGGAGAGGCCAAGTGTTTGGTGGGAAATGCCAGCCCAAGAAAAGGCCCACAAGAGATGCCCCACTGAGCAGCTGAGCAGAAGGGTCGGAGAACCATTGACACAGATTGAACAGGTGAACGCCAGAGAGGTGATGACCTAATAGGGCATCCGGGAACAAGAACTTAGAGAAGCTCTTCAAATAGAGCATCACTGAAACAGCTCCCGGGTCCAGGCCATTTCTTTCTCTGATGGAGGCTCAGGGCTGGCTTACTGGGGCCATGGCTGCCTTGCTGGAGGCATCCTTAGAATTTGAGGGCCTCATCCTGTGTTCTTACACTTGTTCTAATCCGCTCTGCCTTTCTCCACGAGAAGGAACTCAGAAGCTTTAGAATGTGGCATGACTGGGTTCTGCCGCACCTACCAGCTACCTGAAGTTGGCTACGCTACTCAGATCATTTAGTCCATGTATGTGGGTGCTAAATAAACAAACTTTCCCCTTTTCGTATTTCTTTGCCTCCATCTTTTTCTCCTCTTTCTCCTCCTTTCTGAAGTATCTCATCAGTGAGTAGAAGGAAGCATGAGAGAGGCTACAGGATTATAGTAAAAAGTGGAACATACTTCCTCTTCCGTGATGGTAAAAACTGAATAGTTCAGACATTGCTCCTTGGGAGAGAAGGGCCTACCAACCTAACAGTAGCATTTGGGTGACAAATCAGAGGAACCCCGAAACTTGCCAAGGCCCTCCTTCTCTCTGTTATCCTTAGCAGAGATCGTCTGCTGGGGATTCAACTATTTACAGAGAACTGCCGGTCGTACAGTTCTTCTGGCACCTCGTCCCAAAGTTGGTTTGTTATTTATAGGCAGACAGGAATACTGTATTAGATCATAAAGATACATTTCTCATAAATAATGTAGCGAGAAAGCCACATATAAAAGAGTCTCAGATGAACAGTTCCAACCTTAATAAACCAGAGATACTAAATGAGAAAAAGCACAATTTTACAATACAGAAATAATAATGGGGTTTCATCGGAAAGGCTGCTGGAAGTACAACTCTCATCATTCTCCAAAAAATAAAAAAGAGCCAGTCCCAAAGCCTGGGTGATTCCGCCACCTGGTTTCACGTGTTCACCCACCCACGTGCGCGGGCGTCTTAAGCTGCCTTGGGTCAGCTTTTCCCCCCACGCTTAGGGGTTGATCCCTGATGCGGGAGGAGGATGCATTTGCCGGGCCCCATGCGCTTTTCCCTTGGGCAGGAGGGAGATGTGATTTCATATCAGCGTGATGGATTAATCATTCTGTGTCAACATCCCCCGCTGTTCCAGCAGTGTTGCCTTAGCCAACCTCCCCCGTTGCTGAGCCATTGTCTTCCTCATGTGCACGTGGGGATGGGGAGAGGAGGTAAAAAGGCAGTTGGGGACATTTGTCAGCTTTCTAGTTTGATTGAAGAGTTGATGAGGTTCACTACTTGGCTGCTTGCAGGAGAACCAATTCCAGCACTTACTAAGGGAGGGCCATGTTTGGTTTTTTTTGTCTGTGGAACCGAGACGACTTTAATTTCTCTATCAAGCCACAGCTAATATGCTTTCAGGCATCTGTTGGCTTGTTTTTCTCCTCAAAGTTGTCTTCTTCCCAGTTAATGCCAAAGACAGAGTATTTTCAGACAAGGAGATAAACTAACTTCTACCAGGCCATCTTCAGTGGCAAGAGGCTTGTCCGAGAGTTTGGCTCTATTGTCTCCTTTCTCGTTAATCATATTCACTGTTGTAGAATATTCTTATGCAACCAGAAGTCACCTGCGTTGGATATTTTTTCTTTCTTCCCAGCAGAGGCCAAGTGGAATGTTGGTATTCCACGATGACACTAGGAATTTAATGAGATGACAGTGTGAATAAGAAACTCTCAGTATGCATAATAAGGAAGGAAATTAACTTTATTCTCCTCTAAGGAAGGGACTTGAGCTTAATTCTGCTCATTTGAGTGGGAGGAAAGAGCACAAGACATACTTGTATTGTGCTTTTCCTCCCACCTTGCTCTAAGCTTTACCAGTCTTTGAATCTCAACTGCTTCGGCACCCTGTCTTCCCAAGGAGTAGTGGGGAAAGGTGGCGAGGGTGAATATAAACAAAAGAAATAAGGAGAGACAGAGGAGAAAATATCCAGAACCCTTCAGGACACAAGATAGAAGCAAATGCCTAAGTTTCTTCTTTGAGGGACAGTAGTATCGGACAGCATAATGGTTACCTGGGCAGGGGCTTTGGAGGCAGACCAACTGGATTCCACTTCTGGCTCTAGCGGTACAACCTTAGGCAAGTGCCTAAATCTTGGAAAGCCTCAAGTTGCTCATCTGTATAATGAGCGTGATAAGAGTACCTACACGATATACGTCAAGTCCTTGGCCTGGTGCTAAGCACAGCATAAGTGCCCAGTGTATTGATGCCCGTTCCTCCTATAAATTCCTATTGAACAGCATTTGTGCAGCTATCACCGATCGAAGTTCAGTGCAGGGATGGAAGGACACAGCACAAAAGTTCCTTGATCACAAGTCGGTTATAGTCTAGTAAGGGTATTAAAGCACATACCCAGTGAAACATTCAATAGCAACGAAAATGGTTTTTAAAAAGTTAAACAAAAAAAAAGTAAGATAACCCTTGGCTGCAGTTTGTGCTGGAGACGGGGGTAGGAGACCAAGCTCGTGGAGGTGACCTGCAGAACTCCCCAGAGGAGAAGTCGAGGGGAAGTGTGATGGGTGGGGATGGAGGTAGACTTCGCAGACATGGGGGAGTGAGCACAGCCCCCAGACAGCAGGGACACAGGAAGCATGAGCCCAGCTCTACGGGACAGAGGAAGTGGGATGGGCCGCCACTGGTTTTTTTCCAGCAAATAAGCACATTTGGATTTAGCTTTGGGGAAGGGCTTGTCATTATCAGCATAGAGTAAACAGGATTTGCTTTCTTCTCCAAAAGCCTGAGTTAAGACAACGTCTCAGGTTTCTGTGAGAGCCTCCCAGGGATTTTCTCCTTTTGGCAGTGTCCTGGACGGGATGTGGCTGCAAATGTTCATGGAAATATTTGATAGGATTTTTATTCTGTAAGCCAAAGAGAAACGTTAAGTGGAGTTGGACACTTAGAAGTTATTTATGATGCAGGAACTTTCACGGGTCAAAAAAGAAAGGAAGTGACTTCAGCAGGAAGGTTCTTGGCATTATTCAAGCCATAGTGTAAGCAGTTCTCACTACAAAAATGACAGAATTACGGAAAGAAATTCAATCGCATGCAGCCAATGTTAGTTGAGTGGTTATTCTGGCCACCTGCTGCGCAGACCAGGGGGACCCCCAGGGCCCCTGTCTTTCTGGAATGTGCAGCCGAGCAAGAAAGACAGATGTTTTAAACATTTACGTGAGAAGAATGTGTCTTATGGGAGAAGTACAAGACGTATAGAAACATAAAATTAGGAGATTTTAACCTAATTTTGCAAGTAAGGAAAATCTTCCTTAAGGGAATGATGATTAAGTTGAGGCTGGCAAGATAAATAGGAGTTAATCAAGGAAAAGGGACTTGGAGGGGCTGAGACTGGGGTGGCATCTACAAAATCCTGGGGAAGCATGACCTTTCTGGAAAAGTGTAAAAGTTCAACACAGCCAGAGGGTAGAGGTCAAGGAACAGAGTGCCCAGACATGAAAAGAGACAGGCTATAAATGTTAATAAATTAACAGCTTATTAAATGCTTACTCCGTACCGACTACTGTTCAAATCTCTTTACGTGTTAGCTCAGTTCTCACGATAGCCCTCTGAGATACGTTTTATTATTCTCACTTTACATATGAACAGACTGACAAATAGAGAGGCAAGTTTCCCAAGGTTATGTAGCAAGTTAAGTGGCAGAAGAGAGATGCAAACCCAGATAATCAGACTCTAGAACATATATTTTGTTTTTTTTATAACAACTTTGTTGAGATATGATTCACATTATCTTACAATTCACCTATTTAAAGTGTGCAGTTCATTATTTTGTTATAAAGAGCCTGTGCTTTTAACATATATCACATACATGTAGCTACAAATATACATACGCGTTTCTATATATGTTTCATATGTATGTATGGTATATGTATTCGTTATGTATGTCATATATGTGTATATGTTATATGTATACACATTATATAAGTTCTACAAAATATAGATGACTATTACAAATACCTGGATACTTATGGAGGTGTGTGTGTGTATGAATATATTATAAAACCATAATATAGTGTGTATCATATTGAGATATAGATTTAAGAGTAGTGGGGAGACACTGAAGGGCTTCAAACTGGGGAGTGACAAGATCTGATTTGTGATTTACAGGGTGCTGTGAGGACAATCAACCGGTGAGGGGTAGGTTGGACAAACCTGCTAGTCTTGGGACCAAATGCACCCATGAGGTCTATGGTTGGTAGTTTGATCCAAAAGGGAAGTCATGAGCCTGCTCTCCAGGGCTTACAGTGCTCACAGGCAGTTCCCATTGCTCTTTTTCACTCTCAGCCCAAAGGAAACAGGCTGTGCATATGACAAAGGACGGGATTATGCCGCTTGGAAAGAGCACAGGCATGGCTGATGATGTCTGGACACAGTGCATTTCTTCCCGCTAAACTGCTTGGTGGGAGCTGATCAGAGGTCAGAGCACATTTAAAGTTGTTGTATCATGGGCTTGTGGAAGAGACTGCATTTAACCAAACAAAGGAGAGAGCTGATATGCAATTAGTATGCAGGGTGCCTATGAGCTATGGATAAAGGTAATGTGCTTTTCTCCTTTGGCTGTTAAATGCGTCTCAGCTGCCAAGGAAAATGACTTTCCCTCTCGACTTCCTATCTGTCTAGCTGATTGGCTATTGGGGAGTTTTCAGGCTCTAGTGCTTCAACTCTATGTTTAATGAGGGCATCCTTGCATGAACAAGTTCCTCTGGCCTAACTCTTTCTCCCAGGACTCTGAAAATATGTCTCTCCTTAGCATATTCTGATCAAAGATTTCTAGTGAACCAATGGAAGGTGCCAGGGCATTGGATTTTTAAGGCATGGTCTCTACCTGCCTTTGGGAACTTATGCTGGAGGATGAGATGTGAGAAATGCACCAGAGAAATGTACCCTAAAAGTGCCCAGAGCATTGGGGGCACAGAAATTCCAAAGAAAGGCCTTCACTGAGAAGTGGAGATTTGAGTTAGCCCTTGAAGGATTTCATTGCGTGAAGTTAGGAAAGGCAGGAGAAGCGCTTCCTGCTGGAAGAAGATAACATAGAAGACCACTGTTACTCTTGTGGTCCAGCCTGGTAACTGAACACGAGTTCAAAACCTTCGTCCTTTTTTTTTTTCTTAGATTCCATATATATGTGTTAGCATACGGTATTTGTTTTTCTCTTTCTGACTTACTTCACTCTGTATGACAGACTCTAGGTCCAGCCACCTCACTACAAATAACTCAGTTTCGTTCCTTTTTATGGCTGACTAATATTCCATTGTATATATGTACCACATCTTCTTTATCCATTCATCTGTTGATGGACACTTAGGTTGCTTCCATGACCACCTAGTTGGGTGGGATAGGGAGGGTGGGAGGGAGGGAGACGTGAGACGGAAGAGATATGGGAACATATGTATATGTATAACTGATTCAGTTTGTTATAAGGCAGAAATTAACACACCATTGTAAAGCAATTATACTCCAATAAAGACGTTAAAAAAAATAAAAAATAAATAAAACCTTCGTCCTGTCACCTGAACAGTGGAGGGATAAAAAATGAACTGTGTGGGCTTCCCTGGTGGCGCAGTGGTCGAGAGTCCGCCTGCCGATGCAGGGGACACGGGTTCACGCCCCAGTCCGGGAAGATCCCACATGCCACGGAGCGGCTGCGCCCGTGAGCCATGGCCGCTGAGCCTGAGCGTCCGGAGCCTGTGCTCCACAACGGGAGAGGGCACAACAGTGAGAGGCCCACGTACCGCAAAAAAAAAAGAACTGTGGGAGAGCAGCTGAACTGACTGGTGTTTAAGACAATTCCTTTCCTCGTTCTGTCTCCATCTTTGTCCTGCTCTCCCTTCCTTCTTTCCTTCCGTGATTCTCAGACAGAACAATTATATAAATGAGTCTGGGGGAATGTCTGTGCTACCACAAATCACAGGTGGGCTAATGCACAAGGGCTCATGAAATCCTAGAAAACTGAATGTATAGTCACCCTCTGCATAGTAGTACTGAGTTAGATCTGAATATTTGCTGGCATCTTATTTGATTGTCTGAACCATCCTTAAAGGTACTTAGGATGGAGAGAAAAAAAAAAAAAGAAAGGAAATTTCTAAATCTCCATCTTAGAGATTAAGAAGAGATTGAAGCCTATGGAGGTAAAACAGCTTGCCCAAAGTTTCTCAGCTAGTGTGTGCTTCTGCCCTGAGGTCAGACCTTGACTCAGGTGAGATACAGTCACCCACACCTCACAATAACAGTGGTTAGACCCTGCTGGGAGTATGACCCCCGCACGCACCCCTGCGGATGACGCAGAAAGTTCTGAGAGATGGACTGTGATCTCTGAACACTTGCCTGGTACTCATGTTGGATGGTCATCCGAAAGCAAGAGTTCTTCTCCTTTTTTCTGCCAGGGAGGCTTTTGTCGGGCTGCTGAAGATCTCTTCTCAGAACTGTATTTTTAACCCATTATACAAAATGCCCAAGATTACCAAACAAAGCCAATATTAGATAGGTATCAACATCTAAAAAACAATTGTTGCACGTATTATGTGCAATCTCTATGTTAAGTTGGGGATTCAGGTGGAATATAACAAGTATAAGACATGACTCCAAACTCTGAGGTGTGTCTATATCATTTCATGTTTAATATCATGGAACAGATGAAAGGGCCTCCTTTTTCACATGGAGCTAGCTCTGTGGTTAAATTCTGAGGATGGGGTTAGCTTGGAGCTGTTAGGATGAGGATGTTACGGTGCACTGGGACCAGATAGCGGTTCTCAACAGGGATGATTCTGCCCCCCAGTGGAAATGTATACAAATGTCTACAGATATCTTTGATTGTCACAACTAGAAGTGAAGGGGGTGGGGGCCCTGCTACTGGCACATAATGGCTAGAGGACAGGGATGCTGCTTGCCATCCTACAATGCACAAGACAGCTCCCACAACAAAGAATTACCTGGCCCAGATGTTAATAATACCAAGTTTGAGAAGCCATGGACCAGAGGGAAGGTGTACAGAACACTGAGTGAAGTCCCTCTATAAATAAACTCGAGTGTCTCTGGTTCTCTGCCCTTCATCCCCTCAGAAGGTTGTATGTCCTTCTTTCTGATTTCTCAAGGTTGTAGATTCCGTTCTTTCCCCCTCTGTAGTGCCTGACGTCAGGCCATACACACAGCAGGTACACAGTGAATGTCAGTCACTGGTTAAGGGTGACCCTGCTGTCTCTCCAGCCTGGGGCTTGACCCTAAAGTAGTGGCAGAAGCAAAGAATTCAAGGTGACAGCTCTGCAGGAGATGGCTGTTTGGAGTGGGGAAAACAGAAGTGACATGAGTAGAGGTTTGAATCTCTGCCTCCCGTTTGGAGCAGCGTGATGCCCTACTTTTGTCCATGAAGTAAGGAATGTAGCAGCCTGGGCAAGACATTCCTCATGGGAAGTTCCATTACTTCTCGATACAGCATATATTATACCTGTTATATAGGATGGATATCCATTCCCTTATTTATATAATCTTATAGTTGAGATAGACCTAAAAAGGCATTCATGACTTTACTGACATTTGTTAAGGACCTCATGTGCATTTAGCTCCGCTTTATATCTTTTACATTTATTAAATCACTTGTTTGTGATGCTTCCCCCCAAGTCCCTTTCCATTGAGAACGAGTATTGTTTCCTCAGTACAAAAACCTTCTCTTATCGGGGCAAAAGATAGGCTGCACCTGTCATCCCAGGCATTTAAAATGGCAAATGCTAAGTTGTATATTAGATGCATGCCTTGAAGACTACTACAGTAGCACTCATAACAGCTCGTAGTTGGATCTGTTTCTTTATAATTCTGAGATGTGCTGAAATTGGTAGCATTTTCTTTTCTTCCTTTAGGGCTGATTTGGCCCAATCTTGAAGTTATGATCAATTGCCTGGTGGGAGGGTGGTTTCTGTGGGGTCCCTGGGTCTCTGAAAGTTCTTTGCTCTAATGGATTAGGGGGGATGCCAGTGTCATCCATTTAGTGAGCCTCCTCCTTGAGCTGTTTCCATTTGTCATGAAAATCTGGAAGGAGTTTTTGCATTGCCTGAGTAAGAAGATTCAGAAAAATGAGACTGGGCTTATTGATTTATTAGTGTCCAGTGCCCCTAAAATTGGACCTTGGGTTGGGACTTTTTGAGAGCTATAAAAATGTATAGATGGGCTTCCCTGGTGGCGCAGTGGTTGAGAGTCCGCCTGCCGATGCAGGGGACGCGGATTCGTGCCCAGGTCTGGGAAGATCCCACATGCCGCGGAGCGGCTAGGCCCGTGAGCCATGGCCGCTGAGCCTGCGCGTCTGGAGCCTGTGCTTCGCAACGGGAGAGGCCACAACAGTGAGAGGCCCGCGTACCGCAAAAAAAAAAAAAAAATGTATAGAGCGAGTTTAGCAGACCTAGATGGCAGTCTTGCCGTTCGTCTTATATATTTAGCTTACTTATCTGACTTTAATGGGACCTACTTATATAAGGGGCAGTTTTTAAAGACTAAAAGTGGGACTTCCCTGGCGGCGCAGTGATTGGGAATCCGCCTGCCAATGCAGGAGACACGGGTTCCATCCCTGGTCCAGGAAGACCCTGCACCAGTATTCAAACACATTAACCAGAACTATGCTACAACATATAATAGAAAAAGGAAAAAAAAAAACTAAGCAGTGAGTTAAAAGACCCAACTTGTAGTATCCACACTACTGTAAATTAAAGCTGTATTTCTGCTTGGTAAAGTATAGAAGCAAAATGTGCAATATGGAAAGACTATACCCCTTCACCTACAAAGATGAAGTGTCAAGAGCCCAGAGTGACTTGGTTCAGTTATCAAAATGTAGGGTCTGAAATTCCTTGTACCTTAAAGATCTGAAGGGTATCTCTTGGGAATGTCTTTAGTCAACTTCAGTAGCCCATTGACAACTTCTCATTTAGAGCATATGTTTATTAATGGACAGAAGTTCCAATATTCATCTTCCATTACTGATCAGTACTGGGACTAGGGTTCATTTGTAAAATAAGAGATAGTAAAGAAATCATTAGAATTAGGTATCCTTGAGAGCTTAAAGCTGCTACTCATTTGATTTGAAAGCATCGCCATGACAGATTTTGTCTTTTCCTTCTACCGTTCTGATCGCCACACCACAGACAGGAAATACCCAGAACATTTTAAGGTCACTGCTCAATGAGGGAGCTGCATGTAGGTACCACATCTGACTCAGGGGGGAGGTAGAGGGAGGAGATGGATGTCCTTGTGAGTGAACCACAGGATAGGTCTTAAGTGAGGATCCCCAGAACACAGCTTCCTGACCTCAGTCAGATTTCAGTATTAAGTCCTGCTGCCCCCGCTTACTTGCGGTGGGATCCTAAGCAGGTCAGCAACCTGACTGAGCCTTTTGTGCCTAATGGAAGCATCAGTGCTGCTTTCCTAGATAGTCATGTTGGGGATTAAATAAGACCTACATGTAGAGCTTACCACAGTTCCTCAGATATGCTAAGTTCTCAATAAATTGGCTGTATTTTATCATTGTAAGCATGAATTCCCTCTCTCAAAGCCTCAGTTTCCTCATCTGCTGGTGGAGGTGATAACAGTGCCTGACTGGGGCTGTTAACAATGATTGAACAACATAATACCCTAAATGTGCCTGGATCCAGGTAAGAGTCAATCACTGTTCTCGTTAGAACCTCGAATGTTTCCTATAAGCCAACAGTTACATATTTAAAATACTCGTGCAAAATAATATGTAAAAAAGAAAAATTCTAACTGCCCAACAACATATCAAGCAGCATAGACTTCAGCAGTAAAAGCCAAAGTAATGCTGATAAAAAAAAAAGATTTCTAGCCAAGAAACACAAGAATGGTACCCTCTGCCCAGTGAGTTCACATAATGCAAAAAATTGGGCCAAACATGATATCATAAGGGATCCAAGGATAGCTGAAAACATTTGGGGCATAATAAGGAGAGAGTAAAAAGGAAGAGAGCGGTAGGACCACAGAAGAGTGAGTTCATGCTTTGGAAGAATATTTTCGCAAGGTTATCCAGCCACCTATAGAGGGCAATAGAAAGAAGTCCACTGGGAAAATCAGTAAGGCCAGAATCATAAAGTTCTTTTCTGCATTTTGGGCATATCATCAAATATAAACAAGCTGATTGGCCCATATAAGTAAACCATCACTGTTTATTTCTTAAATTCCAAGGGATGATGAGAGAACAGCTACAAGAATGCAAAGATGTAGGAATCTAGGCCAGGACTCTTTTTTTCTGTAAAGGGCCAGATGGCAAATATTTTAGGTTTGTGGACCACGGGATCCCTGTCACAGCTACTCATCCCTGCCATTGTAGTGGGTGAAACCTGATAACAAATACAAATGCCAAAGACTGAAAAATCTGTCTGTAGACTGAGAGGTATGGAAGCTTTGGCTTGTTCAACACGGAATCTCAGCAGTTTTGCCGTTCCTCATACACAGTAAATGGTGGACGGATGGACCAATGGATGCTCCAACCCACAAACGGACAGGCGAATTGACTGTGGCAGTGGCTTTATGTCTGTTTCTAAACAAGAGTACCGTCATCATCACAGTTAGCATTTATTGCATTCTTACTGTGCACCAGGCCCTGTTCTGAGTGCTATACCTGTGTTAATTCATTGAATCTCTACAGCAATCTGGGAGGTAGATATTATCATAGCCATCAGGCATCTGTAGTATGATATAGTCCTGGGCTTGTCAGGTGCTTGACCTTAAATGAGTCACTTATGTTCATCTCCTCTGCTCCTTACATAGGGGTGTTTTTAAGAATTTAAAAGTATATGTGAAAATCCCCATAAAGTGATATTCAGGGATTAGGTCATTGTTGTTTCAGTCCAGCTCTGGTATGTATGAACAGGCTGAGATGGTGCAGGATAGGAAGGCTCGACCCTAGGTGTGTATTGGCCTAGTTGGCTGAGGACAAATTGGAAAATAGGGCAAATTGTTGGGTCCGTAGATATTATTACTATTGCTCACCATTATTATTTCTGGTACCTAGGACATTGCCTAGCCCACATCAGACACTAAATAAATATTGACTGAGGGAAGAAAGGAAGGTATAAACAAACAGAGGAAAAATGAAAAGAAAAATTCACCTGCACCAGCCCAAAAAGGGCACTCTGTCCATAAGATATTCCGGGTGTTAATGGGTTCTCCCAGAGACTGGGATATAGATCATAATATAAAATGATGGGAAATGTCTGATCTATTTACTATTGCCTTGAAAACTGAAACATTTTCATAATGCATCAGAAAGGCATTTTTCAGGACCACTTGGTAATTCATCTTTATCTCCTTGTATATGCAGTGCATTCCATTTAAAAAGAGATAATAATGTATTTACTTTAAAGCATATAGATTTACAGCCTGGGATAAAATATATTCATAGGTAGCATACCTTAATACTGTTTAGGTAAAAAGAAGAATCAGCTGGCATCAGACGAGTATTGATTAACTGTCATTTGATTGACAAAGCAGTGCACAGCACACTTAGCAAATACCCAGATCGAGCTCTAAAGCTCTACAGATTTGGGTTTTGTCACTTGCTTTTTTTTTTTTCTTCCCTTCTTCTTTAAAAGAAAATCAGTTGAACATCCAAGAACATACTCTTTGGAACTGACTAATTTAGACCTCATAGACGCTGTTTCTTATCTTACTGTGTGACATTGGCACTGTTTATAGGAGTAGAGGAAGAAGATATACAGAACTCACAAAATGCACTGGCTCCTGGCTTGTTAAATAGAGAGAGATGCTAAATGCCCTCAAAGGCATCTGACACCAAGTCACACCAGAAGGACACTTTTCGAGCATACTGGCTTTCACAGCTCTTGTCTGGTAGTGAAAATTGACTGACTTTGTTGCCCTGTGGATCTCCATTTTGTATTGAGCAGGTGTTTGAAGTGGAGTCGTACAAGAATAATGATCTCTCTCCAAAGACAGACTTGTTTGTGGGCTCCAGAGAATAGTTTCTTCTCCTTGCTTTAGTGATGTCGCTTGTTAGGGACAGTCATGACATTGACTCCCCCACCCCACGAGGAAAATTACACATTATTCAGGGTGCTTCCAATTGTGACAGAAAACAGAATTAATCAGGCTTAAAATATATTTTTTTAAAAAAATACAAAAGATAGGAATGTGCTTACTCAGTAGATAGTTAAAAATTTCAGGTAAGACAGACTCTGGTGCCTTTAACATCTCTCCCCCTGCCCAGGTTTCCTTCAGGCAACTCCTTAGTGAACATCATCTCAGAAAGAAAGAGATGGGAACATCGTTGTCTAGGCAGCCATAGCAACCCTTGAAAAGAACGGATTGGCCCTACTTAGGTCACACGCTCTTAGAGCAAACTCTCTTTCTGTGGAATCAGATATTCTGATTGGTCAGCCTGGATCACGTTCCCTTCTGTATGTTTGGAGGTGGTGGGGAGGGACATGTGATTATCAGCCCTAGCTGGTTTCCCCAAAGCAAATAATTGCTCTGATATCAAAAGGAGAGTGAGGGAATGTTAAACAGAGTAAGACATTGTCACCATTCAACTCTTCCCTTGCTCATTGGCACATGTGGTGTCTTCTTTTGAAGTTCCTTCTCCAGACTTTGTTTGTTGCTAAGTCTTGAAGATTTGCAATGATGAACACAGTTGAAGAAGAAACTTCATTTTTTTTTTACTGCCCTTTTTTCCATAGTTATATTCCCTAATCCAAGTTGAATACCAGTCCGGGTTTTGATGCCTGTTACGAAACACTGGAGGCAGAGGGAAATGGGAACTCAAGACTATTATGGTTGCCATGGCTTGGGTTTAATGTCAAAAAGGAAAGGAAAGGGAAAACCTCCATTTACTGAAGAACTGCCTACTCAGTTGTATTTTCTCTTTGAAGATGCCGAGCTCACTTAAGGCTGCTTATCCACTTTCAGTCAAGTATTATGAGATCAGCAGGGAAACTTCTAGAATGCCAGTGTTCCCTCTGCCCCTTGGGGCCACATGACCTCTTTTTTCTCTGCTCTGCTTTGTCACATTTTCTCATTGAGATGCTACTTCTTGTGCACCTTTCAACATGGCTGCCAGCCCCAAATCTATGTTTGATGGTTAAAAATGTGAGCTGGGAGATTAGTTTGTTTGAGTTCTTCTCCCAGCTCTATTACTAAGTAGTTTTGTAACAGTGCATAAGTTATTACTGAACCTGCCTGTATTTCCCAACTCATAGGATTGCCAGGAAAATGAAAAAGACTATGTCCATAAAAGCACTTAGCATGATTCTAAATTCTCAGTAAATGTTGGTTGTCATTGTCTTGTGTCTGTCACTCACCGACATTGCCCTCTCTGTTGCTTAGTTTCAGTTCTCAAGCTAGCATCTGAGTAGCCAGGTGTAGCCAGGTAGCATTTCGAAGAGGACCACCTAGATGACCCTTCAGCAGAGAAGTGGCTATGAGTAGGATGTGGCTAACCGAACATTACTACTCTGGGGTGGTCTGTTCCTGGAGGAGGAGATCTGGGGAGTCTGACTCTTAATTACCAAACTCACGATGGAAGGCATAACAGGTTCAGCAAGGAGTTAAGAACATGGGCTCTGCCCATGTTTGTCTGAATTCAGATTCTGGTCGCCACGCTCACCCTCTGCGAACCCTTTCTGCACTTCAGTTTTGTCATCTAAAAATAGGGAGGTGATATCGTGTACCTCATAGGGGTACAGTGAGAGTTAAATGAGTCAGTCCAAGTGAAGTGCTTGGAAAAGTGCCTGGCAAAGAGTAAGCACTTAATAGATGTCAGCTCCTGATAGGACTTTTCTTCTCTAAACATGACTCTGAACTCCTGCAATAGTCTGGTAGGAAATTCCATCTCTGTCATTACTGGGTTGCTCAGGCGTTGAAGCAGCATATATGGTATCAAGAAAATACGGGCAAGCCTACTTATCCTTGGTCCATCAAGCTCACCTCTGATACTTTCATTTTCCTGTGTAGTCATTGAAAGTATGTCGGCGCTCAACCTTCATGCCATAGAGAAAGTCGAGGAATCTTTGCTGAGGCTCTGGGCCCCTGTGCAGGGGGTCCTGCCTTCAAGGGACGTGACCCCGCTGTCCCTTCTGAGAGTGTGCCATCTCCATAGGGGTGACTCTGGCCTTCAAAGGACCTTAGATCTCTCAGTTCTTATAAATCGGGGGCAAAATCTGCCTCCCCCCCTTGGCTTCCTTCGAAGGCACTCCTCTCTTTCCCCCCCACTGTAGGAGAGCCAGCACACTCTTACTAAGTTTAGGCCTGTGCAAAAGGCAGGAATAGCTGCTGACTTAAGGCAGCTCTGCCTTTGACCCGCTGAAAACCTTCCAAGATGAAACTCAAATTAATTTTGCTAAGTTAAAGCCAAACCCCAAACTCTCTACTGAATAATTCCGTTAATATGACATCCTAAAAAAGGTACCACTACAGGGCCCAAGAACAGTGAGAGCCAGGCATTATGGCTTGAGAGAGAGATTGCCTCCAAAAAGGGAGCCCAAAGGGATTTAGAGTGAGGAGATTGTGCTGTATTTGCAGATGGTGGTAGATACAGGACTCTATATATTTGTCGAAACTCATGAAACTGTGTACCACAAAGAGTACATTTTACTTTGTGCAAACGAACAGCAAAGCTATGCAAAGGGCCTGGCTATGTGCTTGAAATGTAGGGAAGACAAAAATATGGGGATAGCAAACATAAATCAATACTTTAAAAAAAATTATCAAGCCTCAGACAAAGCTAAAGAGGGGGGTTAAGCCTGATCACGTCATGTTAAAAAGTTGGGCTTCCTGTTGTAGGAAACGGGAGCTCATTACAGGGTGTAAACCAGACAAGAAACCTGCCACAGGTGGGCTCTGGGAAGTCGCACTGAAGGCTGTAAATTGGAGAAGTTACGAGAGAGAGCCAATAGAAAGAAGAGCTAGTAGCAGCCTGCCCCACTGAGACCATGTAGCCGTTTCCTTTGCTGGACAAAAAACTGTAAGGCTATCACAGTATAGTATAGCTGATACTAACCAGCTCACCCATCTTTCCTCCAAAAGCTTCTTTTTCATTCTGCAGCTTTTCCTGCTTAAGTGAAATTAAATTCGAAACCTTTAAATTTTTTGTAGCCACTTATCTAGAAAAGCCAAAGACTCTCAGGACATTGTTCTTGACTTTAAGTAGCTGACATCAGAATGAGGGCAAAGCACACTCAATGAACCATCTCAAGATAGAGGGAAATGAGTGCTCACCCCAGATATTAGGTGTGCATTATGGAAGCACAAAAGAAGGAGCAATTAGTGATAACTGAGAGAGGACCAGGGAAAGCTTCATCGTGGAGACGGCATTTGAGCTGGGTCTAAGGGTGTGATACACTGAAAAGGAAAAAAAAGTACTTCCTGGCTGAGAACATCGTAAGTGAAGGCAAGGGAATGGGAGAATGCAACCCCACCCAGCAATCCGTGAAAAGATACTTCAGTATAGTATGAAGGTACAGTAACAGTGGTTTCCAACTACTGGTCCTTTGGTTTATGGCAAAAAAAGATCTAGGTGAAGAGTCTGACCCTCTCAAAGGGTCAGTTTGCTTCTCCTTCATCGGTCTTGGGTAAAATAGTATTGAACCTTAGGGGTGAGTAACAGGATCCTCGTAAGGATTCTCAAACAAATAATAAGTAGGGACTTGACAGTTGCTGGTGGCTTAGTGGTCTGGGGCAACATATCTGAAATTCTATTGGTCTTCGTCTCATGGGAGGGAGATGGCTCTTACAATTCCAGATATGATGTTGATATTCAGGTAGAAAGAAGAGTGGAACCAGCTGCATCTGTACTTTCCTATTAGGACAGTCAAAGCTTGCCCAATACCCCACCCTAGTAGACTTCTACTGCATCTCATTAGACAAAATCGTGTCATGGCCACCCCTAGCTTCAAGGGAGTCTGGGAAAGTGATTATTTAGCTGGGCATTTTGCTTCCATGAAATACTGGTATTTTGTTGGCAGGGGAAAATGGGTGTTGATAAAGTAACACGCTGGCCATAGTAGTGATAAAGTCAGTGGATGGGTTAAAGTCACACGGTCAAAATTACCATGTGAGCCACCTGTATAGTGTGTCCATTTTGAGGCTTGCTTTCATAGTAAGATTGTATTCTGAAGTTTAATCAGTCTAGTGTTTTAATGCTTTCAGACGTTCAGCACTTTCATTAAGATTTCAACTTCCTGGGCTTCCCTGGTGGCGCAGTGGTTGAGAGTCCGCCTGCTGATGCAGGGGATACGGGTTCGTGCCCCGGTCCGGGAAGATCCCACATGCCACGGAGCGGCTGGGCCCGTGAGCCATGGCCGCTGTGCCTGCACGTCCGGAACCTGTGCTCCACAACGGGAGAGGCCGCAACAGTGAGAGGCCCGCGTACCACAAAAAAAAAAAAAGATTTCAGCTTCCTGGTTTTGCTTTTCAAGTCCTCATCCTCTCCACCACCTGAAAATGACTCTGTTTCTCCAATTATTTTTTAGACAGTGTTTCTTCATCGTCCTCAGTTAATGTTTCATTTCCCTTCTTCATAGGAAAGCATCACCCCCAACCCACTTGGCAACAGGAACAAAGTGTTCTACTTCTTTTTCAATGACCAGGAAACCCTTAAAATCATGTACATGTTGTTTTCTTAGGTCTCACAGGCATCCATTGACTCTCTGAGTCGTGATTGGTCTCACACTGTGAGAGACAATTGAGAACTGAGATCTGGACAGAGGAAGCAGTGTGTTCAAGTCTCCCTTCTTACCCTTATTTCCAAGTGGAAGGGCAGGCTTTCCTTCACTTAGTCACAGAGTTCATATCCGTTCTCTCCCTTTCACCCCTCACTGTTGGCCTGATTGTGGCTACCGGTCCCACAGAGACCTGGAGGTGACTGTGAGTGGAGTGCCACATTCATCCCATTCATGGGACACACAGTACCTCGTTTCTGAGAGCCAAGGAGTCTCTCTCATGCCCAGCTCTGCATTTCATGTCAAGAAGGCTTCTCAGCCTGTGGCTGATGCTCTGTTGTCCATGTACTGTCCTGACTCAGAGGTTGCCTTATTCTGGTGTTCCACCAATGTAATACAAAACCAGTGAGTTGAGATTATTTGTTTTATTGTGTGGTTTTATTTACTATCAAAAATAATGTAGTCATAAGAAACTGAAATGAGGTTGCTTGCTGCTTGGCTGCTCCCTTTTATTTTTTCCAGTTTTGGCTTAATGATACACCAGGCATGAGCTCTGGTCTGTTGGTTTCTAGAGTAGAGTTTGTTTAATTAAACTACTTGTCTTTTCATATCTTGCCAGAATATTTCTGTACATGAATCTTAAATTGCGCTGCGGTTTCACATTCTACACAATTATTTAAAGTGTGCACCTTGATGGTATGGTCGGTTCAGTTGCACTGTTAGAATACTTGAAAGGAAACACGTCTTATTTTCTTCTTCTCCATTGTTAAGATTCAAATTATTCAAAGATTTTTTTGGTCATTCTGGCCTTCTATCATTGTCATCGACATCATCTTTTCTAATACATGATAATAGATAGATAGATAGATAGATAGATAGATCTGCCATTGAGCAGACTGGTACCCCTATCAATTTTGGTTACTAACCATAGCTGGGTCTTCAATATCTAATATCCAATATCTAATACTCAGGTGTCTTAACTATACTTCTCTTGTCACCAAGTGGGAACTCTTGCTGTAACCATTTCTCCACATCCCACTTTCTCCTCTGCCCACGAGTGCACCTCCAGCTCTTCATAGAATGGCTCCTATGATGTAAATGACCCCCATGTTGCTAGATTCCATGGACATTTAAATTCCTCTTCTTAACTCTAAGTACCAATTAAGCACGTACGTAACTCCTCCCACCTTCTTGGAATACTTGTCACTCCTGACTTCCTATGTTACACCATTTCTGATCTTCTTTCTGTCCCTCTAGCCTCTTCTTTTCAGTTTCCTTTGATGTCTCATCCTCCCATACCCAAACTTTAAATGTTGGAATCCCTTAAAATTCTGACCTTGGCTGTCTGTTGACATCACTGTAACCATTTCTTGGATAATTTCACATATTCTCTTGGTTTCGATGATCATCTGTATCCCAGTGCTTTTAAGTTTATATACCAGTGGTTTAGAACTCTACCTTGAGCAATATACCTGTACATCCAGTTGCCTCCATAAGCATCTTAATCTGGGAACTCCATAGATACCTTAAATTCAACAGAGCCGAAATTAAACTCGTCCCTCCCCCCGCAACCAAAACCTGGACATCTCTTACTCATCCACCCCTCATATCACTAAGTTCTTTTAATCCTACCTCCTCAATCACTCTCAAGTTCATCCTTCCCATTTTTTTCACCATAAGTTCTTTACTCTAGGCCATCATCATTTCTCACATGACCTACTGAAATAGTTTCTAACTGATTTCTATGCGTTTGCTCTTGACCTCCTATAATGCGTTCTACAGAGTGTACTGGCACACCTTGGAGGTAGTATGGGTTCAGTTCCAAACCACCACAATAAAGCGAATCTTGCTATAAAGCAAGTCACACGAATTTTTTTGTTTCCCAGTGCATATAAAAGTTATGTTTACAGGATACTGTAGTGTATTAAGTGTGCAATAGCATTACTATGTCAACAAAAAACAGTATACTTACCTAAATTTAAATAATACTTTATTGCTAAAAAAAATGCTGACCATCATCTGAGCCTTCACTGAGTCATAATCTTTTTGCTGATAGTAGCCATCAACACTGAGGCAAGACCCTCTGACTCATCGGGGTGGTGGTGGCTGAAGGCTGGCGTGGCTGAGGCAATTTCTTAAAATAAGACAACAATGAAGTTTGCCTCATCAATAGACTCTTCCTCTCATGAAGGATTTCTCTGTAGCATGCAGTGCTGTTTGATAGCATATTATCCACAGTAGAACTCTTTCAAAATTGGGGTCAGTCCTCTAAAATCCTGCCGCTGCTTTATCACCTAAGTGTATGTAATATTCTAAATCCTCTGTTGTCATTTTAACCATCTCCACAGCATCTTCACCAGGAGCAGATCCCATCTCAAGAAACCACTTTCTTTGCTCATCCATAAGAAGCAACTCCTCATCCATTAAAGTTTTATCATGAGATTGCGGCAATTCAGTCGCGTCTTCCAGCTCCACTTCTAATTCTGGTTCTCTTAATATTTCTTCTACATCTGCAGTGACTCCCTCCACTGACGTCTTGAACCCTTCATCCGTGAGAGTTAGAATCAACTTCTTCCAAATTCCTGTTAATACTGATATTTTGACCTCTTCCCGTGAACCATGAATGTTCTTAATGGCATCTAGAATGGTAAACTCTTTCCAGAGGTTTTCAATTTTCTTTGCTCAGATCCATCAGAGGAATCACCGTCTATGGCAGCTATAGTCTTATGAAATGTATTTCTTAAGTGATAAGACTTGAAAGTCAAAATTAATCCTTGTTCCAGGGGCCACAGAAGGGATGTTGTGTTAGCAGCCATGAAGACAAGATAAATCTCATTGTACATCTTCATCAGAGCTCTTGGGTGACCAGGTGCATTGTCAATAAGCAGTAATATTTTGAAAGGAGTAAGTCTCACCAGTGAACTTAAAATATTCAGTACACCATGTTGTAAACAGATGTGCTGTCATCCAGGCTTTGTTGTTCCTTTCATAGAACACAGGCAGAGTAGATTTAGCAAAATTCTTAAGGGCCCTGAAATTTTAAGAATGGGAAATGAGCATTGGCTTCAGCTTAAAGTCACCAGCTGCATTAACCCCTAAGAGAGTCAGCCTGTCCTTTAAGCTTTGAAGTCAGGCGTTGACTTCTCCTCTCTAGCTGTGAAAGACCTAGATGGCATCTTCCAATATAAGGCTTGTTTCATTTACACTGAAAATCTGTCATCTAATGTAGCCACCTTCGTGAATGATCTTAGCTAGATCTTCTGGATAACTCGCTGCAGTTTCTACGTCAGCACTTGCTGCTCCACCTTGCACTTCTGTGTTGTGGAGACGGCTTCTTTCCTTAAACCTCTTTCCTTAAACCTTCTTTCCTTAAACCTCATGAACCAACCTCTGCTAGCTTCAAACTTTTCTTCTCCAACTTCGTCACCTCTCTCAGCCTTCATAGAATTGAAGAGAATTGCTCTGGATTAGTCTTTGGTTTAAGGGAATGTTGGGACTGCTTTGGTCTTCTCTCCAGAACACTAGAACTTTCTCCATATCGCCAATAAGTCTGTTTAACTTTCTTATCATTCGCGTGTTCACTAGAGTACCATTTCTAATTTCCTTCAATAATTTTTCCCTTGCATTCACAACTTGGCTAACAGTTTGACACAAGAGGCCCAGCTTTCAGCCTGCCTTGTTGGCTTTTGACTTGCCTTCCTCACTAAGCTTAATCATTTCTAGCATATGAACTGTGTTCAGCTGAAACATTGGAGTAACCAGAAAATTATCTTTCACAGAAGACAATGTTCATTATTCATAGAATTATTACATTACTCATAGTGTTTTTTAAAAATGCTTGTAAACACTGTGAGAGACTTAAAACTTTTCTTTGTCATGTTGCCTGTACCTTCACAGGAAAAATAGAGCTGGATTCATAGCGGCTTCTTGTATTAAGTAAAGGCAATTTCAATTGAAATTAAAGTATCAAATGTCAAAGAAGCTAGATTTTATTGGAGAAATGTAAGGTTGCCATGGGCACAGCTAGCTTTGGGTATTAATCACTTGGCTTTGACCCCAATTTCAGATCTTCCCATGGGCCCTGTGGTCATTCTCTGTCTCCCTCTTGTCCAGCACATCACTAGATCCCACTGGTTTTCCTCTTAACATATTTCCTAACCCACCTGCACTTCTCCGTCCTGGCTGCCAGTTCTTTAGTCCAAGCTGTCATCATGTCTCCTCTGCTTCGCCTCGTTTATCTTTGCCCTCTTCAAGTGTTTTTTCCACAATACAGTGTCTCAGACAGCTCAGGCTGCTGTAACAGATACCACAGACTGGGTAGCTTAAACAGCAGACATTTATTTCTCACTATTCTGGAGACTGGGAGGTCTGAGATCAGGGCACCAGCATGTTTTACTTCTGGTGAAGGTTACAGTTGGAGCATGTGACTTTTAGGGGGACACAAATATGCAGACCATAACATACCGCCACAGTAATCTTTGAAAAATGCCAGTTTGCTCGGGTCTGCTTAATACCCTCACTGTGGGACTTCCCTGGCAGTCCGGTGGGTAAGACTCCGTTCTTCCACTGCAGGGGG
Organism: Monodon monoceros; assembly: GCF_005190385.1. Lineage (NCBI taxonomy): Eukaryota > Metazoa > Chordata > Mammalia > Artiodactyla > Monodontidae > Monodon > Monodon monoceros. The sequence continues at coordinate 132,247,492 of NW_021703768.1, forward strand.
GTGTGGGTTTGATCCCTGGTGAGGGAACTAAGATCCCGCACGCCGTGTGGCACGGCCAAAAGATTAAAAAACCTTCACCTTGGCTCTGCATTACCTGGGCCAACCCACCTCTCCAGTCTCATCCCACAATGCTCACCCTTGCTAAACATGGTCTGGCCACACCAATCTTCTTTATTGACCTCAGCTTCCCAACCCTGCCACCTTTGCATAATCTCTTCTACCGTTCCTTCCCCCTCTTAACTAGGTTGTTCCTAATCACTTAACAAATATCAGGAAAACTTCACTTTTTCAGGGAAACATACCTGACAGACCAATCTATGACCCCAAGTATTATACTTTCAAAGATATGTTTGATTTTCCTTTCAAGTCTGTATCACCATTTGTCACTATTGTATGTTATTTCTGAGTTTATTTCATTACTGATTCTTTGAACTAGCCAGTGTACCCTACTGGAGAGTACTACATTCTACTGGTCTATAAGCTCCATGTCTCTCTGGTTCACCTCTACAGTCCCCTGCTCAATACGTATTTGTTAAATACATTTAACTTTGGGTTTATCAAACTTACCGTGCTCCTCTCCTGGTCCGTTGGGTTCATCCAACCAGGTTATCTGGAGGTTCCTAAAACATCAGGGCTGGAGGTGGCCTCATGGACCATCTAATCCCCACCCCCGCTTTGTACAACAAATGGGGAAATAAGACCTGAGGGCAAATGGCCAACAGTCAGCTATAAGCTTATGCAAAATCAGCACTAAAAATCAGGTCTTTGGTTTCCCAGTTCTCTGATATTTCAGGAAATTGAATCATTCCTTCTCCCATTTTCTTTTCTTTAACATCTTTATTGAAGTATAATTGCTTTACAATGTTGTGTTAGCTTCTGCTGTATAACAAAGTGAATCAGCTGTACATATACATATATCCCCATATCCCTCCCTCTTGCGTCTCCCTCCCACCCTCCCTATTCCACCCCTCTAGGCGGTCACAAAGCACCGAGCTGATCTCCCTGTGCTATGCGGCTGCTTCCCACTAGCTATCTGTTTTACATTTGGTAGTGTATATATGTCCATGCCACTCTCTCACTTCGTCCCAGCTTACCCTTCCCCCTCCCCGTGTCCTCAAGTCCATTCTGTACATCTGTGTCTTTATTCCTGTCCTGCCCCTAGGTTCTTCAGAACCAGTTTGGTTTTTTTTTTTAGATTCCATATATATGTGTTAGCATACGGTATTTGTTTTTCTCTTTCTGACTTACTTCACTATGTATGACAGACCCTAGGTCCATCCACCTCGCTGCAAATAACTCAATTTCGTTTCTTTTTATGGCTGAGTAATATTCCATTGTATATATGTGCCACATCTTCTTTATCCATTCATCTGTCGATGGGCACTTAGGTTGCTTCCATGTGCTTCCTTCTCCCATTTTCTTATCACCATTTTTTAGATTGACATCCTTTCTCTGTTTTATAACCTACTATTGGTATGAAAATAGAACCTTATCTTATCAAATAAAATGTGGTTGTTATTAAGGACTGTCATTCAGGATATATCTACCCAAGCAACAAGAATTGGAAAACTTAGAACGTTGACTTCAAACAATGGTCATCAGATATTTTAACTCACATATGGAACCTATTAAACATTTTAGCTCCATGGTTTTAACCCAAAGATGATTTTTAGTCTCTTTTCATTTATACAAAAGCATTAATCATAATTATGTCCATGTTAATGAATGTATGTCTAGAAATAATTTACCAGAGCAAACTCCATTAAGCTAGTTTAATTCCTTCATCAGTTTTCTAAACAGTAGTCTTAAACCATGTCTGCCCTTTTTAAAAGCTTTTCTTGAAATTAGTGTCTGTAAGAGTAGTTCTTTTCTGTGTACAAAAAAGATTTGATTTATCATAAATTTCTTAAACTCCAGTGTTACTAATTATAACTTCTGTCATGGTAATTTTTTCTTTTGTGTCTTATGTTTCTCTGGAGTCCAATTTTCCTGTATCATAATTTGCATATCTAAATTTTTCTTCCGGTATTTAGTCCATGGCTATTTTCGACAGGTACAGATTTAGGCTCTTTAATGTTTCTTATTTTTATAAAATTGAATTTCCCCAGATCATAAAGAGTTACAAACCAGGTTTTTGGTTTTTTTTTAGTTATTCTCATCTACAGTAAATTTTGTTCTTCACCATTTTATCGCTTATGAGGTTTATTTTCTGGTGATTATTTCTACCAATTAATTGTAGTTTGAATTGGACAAACGTCTGTCTGCTTTAATTTGCTTCTTCCTTAAACACTGAGAACATTTTTAACATTTTCCTTTGATATCCCAGGGTTGTTCTGTTTTCCTGGCAGGGATTGGAGGTGGCTAAAGATAATCTTCTGTTTAGATTAGATTGTTACCTTATGAAATTTTAAATCTGGGGAGAAAACACTTTAGCTCTGACACTTCTCATCCCATCCCTCATTTTACAGTGAAGGAAGTCAAGGGCCAGAGAGAGTTATGTGACTTGCCCAACATCACAGAGATATGACTGGATTTCAGGGCTCTTGACATCCAGGACACTCTGAGGGAAAAGCATGACCAAACTGACCTCTGAACTTGAGCATACTTTCTAGAGAGGAGAAACTGGCTTTTTTATTACTATGGCAACAAAGTACATTAGAGATTTTTTGACGCGTTTACTTCCTACCTGTGCTAGTCGGAAAAAAGAGCCATTGAGCTGATCTTTATGATTCAAAACACTTTAGAAAGATCCTGTCACATGCTTTATAAGTTCCTGATTGATTGTGTGGAATTAAGTTACTGGGCAGAGAACCAGCTAATGGAAACACATTGATGAAATCATTTCTGAGGGACATTAAATGGAACTTAAAGCTGAAATGGCTTTAGGGATTTTTTCACACAAACTGTTTATGAACATTTATTGCCAGTAAATTATATTGTGTTAAAAGAAGGAATCAGTAGACATGGCTTTAATAGAAACCTTTTTGAAATAATAAAATTGAGAATAATTTATTATCTAAGAATGGATAGAGGATGGGATGGGGGAATTCATCCTGATGAATGATTGTCCACTCTGCAGCTTTTGGGAAAGTGAAAAATGGTGTGGAAATCAGAAATCTGTTAGGACTTGGAAAGAAATGGTCTTTTTGAAATGTGTTAATATCTCATTTCATTGTATATGGGAATAGTTTTTAGAAGAGGAGTGATAGGGGATTTAGCAGCTGTTACCTGAGGCTATAAACATGGGTATTTGTTCATGTTTCATAAAAAGATGAACAAGTAGAGAGTTACTTAATCTGCTGAATGAGGGTCTAGAGTAGGGTCAGGGGCATCAGTTTCAGAGATGAAATGCTAGAGTTCAAATCCTGGCTCCCCCTCTTCACTGTGTGACCATAGAAAAGTTTCTTGACTTCTCTGAATCTCATACTCCACAACCGTAATAACAGAAATTAATAGTCCCTCCCTCACAGGGTTATTTTCATGATCAAATGAAGACAGTTTCAATAGTTTCTACTTTGTAGTAAGTGCTTTTAAAATGTTATTTTTTAAGAGTCATAGAGGACCCAAATAAGAGGAAGAAAGAATAGGGTTCCTGAACATTTTAGTACTAGTAGTAGTATTTTATTAATTGTCATTTGATGATTGCTATGTACCAGAGATCTCATTTAGTCTTCAAAATCCCTGGGAGATGAGGGTACTACTCATATCTCTTCTTTTCAGAGAAGGAAACTGAGTGTCAGAGAGATTCATGCCCAAGGTCACTCAGCTACTGAGAGATTTTGATAAGTTCCCCTGAGAAGTCACACGCATGAGTCTGTCCTCCAGTATGTATGGGACATGTGGACCCCTGTGGCCAAAGTCCAGCAAAAAAACAATCAAAGGGCATCTGGTTGGACGATGGAAGCTAAAGGAGCATGAGTGCCTTGCCCTTCACTTTCATCCACAACCAGAGCCTGTCAGTTACCCATCTCCTCCACCTGTCAGAGCCCATCCCCTCTGGATTTTGCTTGCTTGCCATTTAATGAGTGCCACATTGGCCTGGCACTGAGAAAACAAGGCACTAGGGCGCTGGGTCTAAATGTGGGTTCTTTAGTCAGATGCCCGGATGTGAATCTCAGCTCTAGTGCCCACTGGCCATGGGACCATGAGCCCCACATGTCTTTAGCCCCAGTTCTCTTATCTGTAGGTTAAGCAGGTTCCTTGGTCTGGGAAAGAGAACACAAGCCTTCTGATCTTATTCTACTTTCAAGAGATATTTCTCTTCAGCCTCAATAGCATTCCTTTGTAAGCATACTCCTTTATTTTAGTGGTATAGTTAAAATGCACCGGGGTGTGATTTTAGACATTCATTTAGTATGTGAGATATGAGGAATTTTATAGCAGTAAATTAGTGCTCCCATAGAAGTGGTAGTACTAGTGGAATTGAGTCCAGGAGGAGTCTTGGGAACCTAAAGTCAAATCTGATTATATTCTATATAAGACCTTGCCCCTGCCCACACAGAGCTTAGGATCTAGTTGAAGAGATAAGATGAATGTCTGCGAGGTAAATCCCAAATAGTGTGTGCTCAGTGCCTAATGAGTGTACGTAGTCATCTTACAAGTATTTGTTGAGTGCCTGCGCTGTGCCAGACAACGAGGATAGGACAGAGAGCCAGACGCACTCCTAGCCAGGAGCACAGCAAATGCGCCTGCAGGTCAGAGAGCTGAGGATCCAAGCTCAGGTGTTCAAAGGAGACCATGTTCTTTCCACAAACACAGATAGTGAGCATCTGTAATGTGCTGGATGACTTTATTGTCACCCTTTTTCCCCCTTGGCCTTGCTTTCAAAGGGTGGCAGAGCTCAGCGCCTCCAGCTGCAGTAGAGCAGTTCCCTCTTGAGCCTAGTATAGCCAGAAGTAAGAAGTAAAGTAGCAGATGAAGTTTTCTCATTGTATCTGACAAATAAAGAAACAGGCTCAGTACAGAGTTTGGATGGGATAAAGAAAATGGCCCGAGCTTTTGAGGTTCATTTTTCATAAGAGCCGGTCATTCCTCATTTTTGGACAACTGTTCTGAATAAGTGTAATCTATGTCCTACTGTGTGCACCTACTTGGTACAGTCACCAGAGTTGCAAAACAGATCTTCTTCGACTTCAGAGATCTTACAAAATGATGGAAAGAGTGGGCATGAGAAAGAGGTGAAACATTAAGTGTTACAGCATTCTAGAAACAATTGAAATAATGAAAGCTGTCCATGGGCAATACTCATTGTCATTTGGGTGAGTCAAACAATTACGGCTGATTTGGAAAGAGGTAATGCTCTTTCTGTTGCAGCTTTCATGGAATTCTCGGTAGAGGAAGAGGAGATTTGAGCTGACACTAGAGAGTAGAGACAATGTAAATAAACAGAAATAACTCTCCTCTCCTTATTGAGATATATAATTGTCCCTTTAAATATGTAGATATAGATATCTTTAAATAGAGCTCAAATGGCTGAGAACTAAGCATCTCTAAGAATGTCAAAGAGAAAGAAGTCCCTGTTAACTACAGTAGCTGCGGATGGGAGTTGCTCAGTGACAGACAAGATGGCACTGGGAGATGGCTGAGGGCATGGTCTCGGGTTTCACACAGCTTAGAGCCACCTTCCGACGTGTCAGTCCCTGTCCTGTGACTTCGGCAAGCCTGTTTTATCCACTTGGCAGCCTCCACAGTGCCTTTGACCTAGGTGCTCCTCAAAGGATCCCAAAAACGTTGGAGAGGGGAAAATGGATATTCTGCAAAACCAGATGTAGTACATATGTAACAAAAGCTACATTATAATTTGTAATCCACCCCACTCTTACTCAGTTACTGTATTAGTCAGAGTTCTCCAGAGAAACCGAACCAATAAGGTCTATACAGAGAAAGAGATTTATTGTAAGAAATTGGCTCACGCAATTATAGAGGCTGAGAAATCCCACACTCAGCTGTCTGTGAAATGGGGACTCAGGAAGGCCAGTGGTGTAATTTAGTCTGAGTCCAAATGCCTGAAAACAAGGGGAGTCAATGGTGTTGATTCCAGTCTAGGTCTGCAGTCCTGAGAACCAGGACCATGGACAGCAGGAAAAGATCAATGTCCCAGCTCACAGGGTGAGGCAGGAAGGGCGGAATACTTCCTTCCTCCACTTTTTTGTTGTATTCAGGCCCTCATCTGATAGGATGATGCCCACTTACATTGGAGAGAGCAAACTGCTTTATTCGGCGCACCTATTCAAATGCTAATGTCATCTGGAATCACCCTCACAGACACATCCAGAAATAATGTTTAGCCAGATATCTGGGCACCTTCTGATCCTGTCAAGTTGACATGTACAATTAAGCATCACAGTTATCAAGCACAGTAAAGTTTCAATCACTAGAGCAAAATAAGTAATATATACTTAATAAAACAGTGAACATTCTTAGGAAATTTACACCAAAAACTGTATTTAACGGGGCTCTGGGTACATTTTGAAATGATGTGATTTGGGATCTTGGAAAGTAAAAGTGTCTACGGGCAGAAAATGATCTTAAAGGTCCCCACATGGAGTGTCTCTGTGCCAACTGGAACTGTCAGTTTTATGGGGTTGTTGCAGGGAGTAAATGAGATATATCTATGATGGTATCCAGCAATGTGGTAGTCACTCAAAAATGTTAGCTGAGAATAATAGTTATTATTCACCAGAATATTCTTTTAGTGACCATATATTATGTTAAGGCAGAAAAAGAATTCTGATTTTACTTACAGTGGTCTATTACTCATATCAGAAAGATTAAATATTTCCATAGTTGCTACAAAAATCAGGAAATCACTTCATTTTCCTAGAGTCATTAGTATGTCGGGATAAACCTGGATTTGGAATAACGGTGGTTAGTAGAGGATTTCTAGACATTATACCAATGCAGGAGGATTCTAGAAATTCACACATGAATGCAAGATATTATTCCATCCCTTCTTACAGCATCAAAGAAGCACACTGAGCATATAAAAATAAACACCTTTACTTCAGGATAATGCCTGGCTAAGTTTAATTGAAAAACAAATATCCAGTGCAATTGTCTGTGATAAACTGAGGCTTAAATGATTTGAAGACACTTTGGGAGCAGACAAATTAGATAATCACAATCTTTACGGCTGGAGGGGTTCAGCTGATGTTGACGAGTTGTAAAGATAAAAGCTTATAGCAAAGTCAAGAGCTAAATGTCTAGACTGGGTCGGGGATCAATGTTAATACTCAAATTGTAGAAGCACTGACCTTCAAATGATCCCTCATAGTGTTCTAAGTTTTCACGATTATGGTGTAAAGCTTGATTTACTGAAAAACTTTGGCCTAACTGTCCTTAGGCAAATACCTTACAGTCTTACAGTATTCTCTACCGTCTAACCCATTTCTTAGATGTTGTATGTGTTATGTGATTTGTGCCCCATGCTGCAGTAACAGAATTTCAGCTGCTGGTTTTCAAAACACTTCCAGTTGGGTGACTGTTAATAGTTTATGAGAGACATGAGTCAGACCATGCCATTTCTAGGCATCTTGTTTTGTTTTTTTTTTAAGCCAACATGGAATTTGCCTCATGGCCTCACTCTGATCTCAGCAAGAACACATTCAAAAGAGTTCCTTGTTTTTTCAAAGCCTGTTTGCATGAGTTGATTGAATGCTCTCCTAGCACGGAGACCTGCCCTAGAGCCAGTGGCAGAATACCTGTGTACTGGGTTGTATAAAGGATTCACTGCATTTAGCTCCATTCATTGTGCTGACTGTGCCTCCCAGTGACACATCCAACTCTCCAACCTCTGTTTGCTTTTTTCTTTTGTTTACAGGAGCAGAGGGCACAGTGTTCCCTAAATCTATAGAGACACCTAATGTCAGGGCAGATCCCTTCAAGGAACTAAGGTAAACTTCTGAGTATGGTTTGCATTGATTAAGTGGCGATTTGCTCTCTTTGTGCAACTGGTTGATGATCCATTTTGAATATCTATGATGTAACAGTATCATGAGTGTATGAACTGGGAGAGATTAGAAAGGATGTGAAGATAAGCTACAACTAAGAGAAGATTTTCTCTGAGGACTTAAAGTTGAAAGTTTGGAGGCAGTGGTTGCCAGTCTTGGAGTTGTGAGATTTAGGATTCATTCATTTGCATTGTGTATTTCCTGATGTATTTTGTGGTACCAAAATCCTCTCCAGTTAGAGAACTAATCGGTAATTTGCGCTGATCAGCCCAAAGAAGAGTGGTGTTTAAAAGAAGCTGAGCTGTAAATACAATACTTTTTTTTTTCTATCTAACAAGCTCCCCATTTTCTGGAATGATACGGTGCTAGAGCTACCTTCTGTGTGTATTCCATGTACTGATGTTAATCAGATATCCATAAGCCTGCTGCTTTTAGCAGAAAAGGGCTCTGCGATGCCGTGTACTTACCAACAACTTATGGAAAGCAAAAAGGAACAATAGACATACTGACGGACAAATAGACAGAGATGTAGCCTAAACACCATTCCTGCCACTAAAGAGCTATCCCCAGCCCTCCAAATGAAACACATATAAAATGGTATGATGATACAAATATAACTTTAATTTTCACTATGGAATTAGAGCCATGAAGAATTCAGTGAATATTGGCTTTCTTCATTTCTCACAGTTCTTTTAATTAAGACCAATCATAAATCCTCATAAACATCCCTGAATAACTCTTGCATAAAGACATCAACTGTAAGCAAACGCACCTGTATCGCACAAGTCATACCTTCTCTTTCACAACCAGCCCCGAGATCTCTGTTTTGCGAAAACAGCAGCAGCCACGTTGGAGCTTGCATTTCCCTAAACAGAAACATGTCCTCAGTAAGTGGAGAATATATCACCTCATTACAAAACCATAGCATTCCTGCCAGGCCTGTAAGTCTTTATGAATATAGGGAAATAAGTCGGGCAAAAGGAAGAGGATAATCGGTGGGGAGTGAGAACCTTTTCTTAGCAAAATCCCGTATACAGTGGGCTATATTTTTAAAATTACATACCACACTGTGACGTTTTACATGTTACTGAAATAACCATTTTCACCAGGTCTTCCAGAGGCCAGAAGCTGCCTGACTCTCTGTCAGTTAGATCCTGGGTTTCATATTAATGTGCTAAAGCTGGAATCTTTTAAGCAAATCCACCCAAGGAAATGTGCATTTTAGGTCCCTGAGAGAGCTCATTCTCTGAGAATGCACTGAATCCTTGTGGCTATGATGTAAGAACTCTTTCAAGCAGGCTAATGGGTGGCCCAGTTCCCTGTCTTTTCGCAGTCCTCTTTAGGAGCAGGGGGTTTTATTTGGGGGGAAGGGGGGTGGTTTTTTACAGAACTAGTGAATGATTTGTGCTGATCAGCCCAAAGATAAGTGATGTCTAAAAGGAGCTGAACTCTATCATGTACCACAATGTTCATTGCAGCTCTGTTTACAATAGGCAGGACATGGAAGCAACCTAAGTGTCCATCGACAGATGAGTGGATAAAGAAGATGTGGCACATATATGCAATGGAATATTACTCAGCCATAAAAAGAAACGAAATTGAGTTATTTGTAGTGAGATGGATGGACCTAGAGTCTGTCATACAGAGTTGAAGTAAGTCAGAAAGAGAAAAACACTGTATGCTAACACATATATATGGAATCTAAAAGAAAAGGCTTTTTTGGTCAGAGATTCTGCCACAAAGCACCATTAAAAAAAAGGTCCAGAGGGATGGAGAAGCTAAGTCATCACATTCTAGGCTCCTGACTCAGTTCAGGATATTACACATCAACACAATCTGAACAGGGGCAAACAAAAGACCAACTTAAGAATTACATACTAAAGTCTTTTTGTGCTGCCCTTGTTTATACTTAGACTGACTTCTCAGATAAACAGGTAAAACTTAAGTATCCATCCATGTCCCTCAGCTACTCAATCAATCAAACATGAGAAAAGTGACATCTATTTTAGAGACCCTCTCTTTGGGGATAATTTTTGTTTCCTCAAACCCCTTTCTTGGCTGCTGGAGGGTTGTTTTGTTTGTTCTACTGTTGTTTTCTGTTTGCTTGTTTGTTAATGAGAAGCAAATTTTAGGCCTCTGACGTGTCTTCCTGGAATATCTCAGCTCCCAGCTAAAGGAATGGTAGCTACCTCTCCGAGCATTTTGGTTCACTGCTTTTCTTATTAGCGTTACTATAGTTACTATATTTGCCGTATTTGCTTAAGACATTTGTAAATAATCCAGGGTTGAGCTGAAAATCACAAAGGAGGGTTGTTTCTCTCCGGACAAACAAGGAGTGTTGGTAAGGTCTGCGCCCAACACCCAACTCAGGCGTATTTGTAGACTTTGCTGCTGCAGGGCAATTCTGAAATCATGACGTATGGCTCTAGATTCAAGACTATACTTAAAAATGTACCAGGCACTACCCCCATCCCTCTAATAAGAAAAACTAACTTTGAATAGAAACTGGATTTGAATAAATTCATGACTTAAAATTTGAATATTTTAAATGTTCACACAGTTGTTTGTTTTTTTTTTTTCCCCCAAAGTCTATATAAGACAAATGGAGAAAAATCCCTGATCTCAGGCTGTGCCTGATCTGGGACTGGAAATAGGCCATTCAGTTTGACATAGGTATTTTCTGTAAGAACAGAGACTACCTTTGAATGACTACCTTGCTCTAAGCATTCTTTTCAACTGTGAAGTTTCCTTGTAGGATTCTGATCCTACCAGAATAGGAAATGGACTGTGAAATTGTATTTCCCAGATGTATGCCGTGACAGTTGTAAAAGAAAGGAAGAAGGTTATATGGACCAAGGTACACAGACAGCCAACTCTGTTCCCCTAAATATCACTAAAAGCTTGGAAGGAACCACAAAAAAGCAAGAAGCCAGAAGTTCTTCATAAAAGAATTCTTCAGCAGCAGCCGTGCTGATACGCTTTTACTCTACCTTCAATTATAACAAGGGTGGTGACCTGATTTTCCATTTCATTGTCTATAAGGAGCTGTTTCCCAAGTGTTTTTTTTTCAGATTCTTTTCCCATATAGGTTATTACAGAACATTGAGTGGAGTTCCCTGTGCTGTACAGTAGATCCTTGTTAATTAACTATTTTATGCATAGTGGTGTGGATATGTTAATCCCAAACTCCTAATTTATTCCCCACCCCCAACTTGGTAACCATAACTTTGTTTTCAAAGTCTGTGAGTCTTGTTTTGAAAGTAAGTTCATTTGTATCATGTTTTGTAGATTCCACATATCAGTGATATCATGTGGTATTTGTCTTTCTCTGTCTGACTTACTTCACTTAGTGTGATAATCTCTAGGTCCATCCATGTTGCTTCAGATGGCATTATTTCATTCTTTTCTATGGCTGAGTAATATTCCATTGTGTATATGTCCCACATCTTCTTCATCCATTCCTCTGTTGATTTAGGTTGCTTCCATGTCCTGGCTATTGTAAATACAGCTGCAATGAACATTGGGATGCATGTGTCTTTTTGAGCTATGGCTTTCTCTGGGTATATGCCTAGGAGTGGGATTGCTGGGTCATATGGTAGTTCTATTTTTAGTTTTTTGAGGAACCTACATACTGTTCTCCATAGTGGTTTTACCAATTTACATTCCCACCAACAGTGCAGGGAAGGTTCCCTTTTCTCCACAGCCTTTTCAGCATTTATTGTTTGTAGACATTTTGATGACAGCCATTCTGACTGGTGTGAGGTGATTCCTCATTGTAGCTTTGATTTGCATTTCTCTAATAATTAGCGATGTTGAGCATCTTTTCATGTGCCTTTTGGCCATCTGTATGTTTCCCTTGGAGAAATATCTATTTAGATCTTCTGCCCATTTTTCTGATTGGGTTGTTTGTTTTTTTGATATTGAGCTGCATGAGCTGTTTGTATATTTTGGAGGGGTAATCCGTTGTCAGTCGCTTTGTTTGCAAATATTTTCTCCCATTCTTTTCATTTTGTTTATACCAAGTATTTTTTTGACACTTTATTAAGAGTCAAGGCATGTGATAAATACTTGAGATGTAGAATTAAATGAGTACTCAAATAATTTATAGTTAAGGAGAATAAGACAGAAAGGAACCTCAAAATACAAGGTAATGAAATGTAGGATAGATGTATGAACCAAATCAGAGGAGACACAGAGAATTACAAAACCTACCTAAGAGACTTAAATAAGGCTGCCCAAAGGAAGTGACATTTAAGTTGCAAGAAGAAATAAGATAAAACCCAAAAGTACACCTCAGAATTCAAAAAGTGTGGTTCTCTGCAGCCATTTAATGTAGGGGAAAGTACCCCAACATATTTCTCTAGCTCCCAAGAATGTTACTGTGTTATTGACAAACATGAGGGATTGTAATTTCCTCATGACAGTTGTGTTCTTTAAAAAATTGTGTGAAGGCAGTTTCAAATATGGTCGCAAAAGGCTAAAGATTGTTACAAGCTTCAAAAATCAGTTTGTGGGCTTCCCTTGTGGCACAGTGGTTAAGAATCTGCCTGCCAATGCAGGGGACACAGGTTCGAGCCCTGGCCTGGGAAGATCCCACATGCCGCGGAGCAACTAAGCCCGTGCACCACAACTACTGAGCCTGCGCTCTAGAGCCCACGAGCCGCAACTACTGAGCCCACGTGCCACAACTACTGAAGCCTGAGCGCCTAGAGCCCGTGCTGCACAACAAGAGAAGCCATCACAATGAGAAGCCCGCACGCCACAACGAAGAGTAACCCCCACTCGCCGCAAGTAGAGAAAGCCCGCGCACAGCAATGAAGACCCAGTGCAGCCATAAATAAATAAATAAATTTATTTATTTAAAAAAGGAAATCGGTATGTAATTCAATTCAGAACTGAAAGATTCACTGATAGCAAACCCATTCTACAGCCCCAAATAAATAAGGTATTACTTTGTTACTGTTTATTTTTCTCCATAATATTACCAGGGTTTTAATGATAAAGCTGAAAAATGATGATACATCTGTTACTCGCAATAATGCACTTGAACATTTTGCAAATTTTTTTTTAACCGGGTAGGTACTCAATCTGGCTCCTTTGGAAATATGGGAATTTACAGTTTGTGTGTCTTATAGGGAAACAGGGATTAGACAAGCCTCCCACAAGTTGACAAAAATGAATTTATTCATTCTTGTATTTTAAAATGTCTATAGCCAGCTAAGTGTTTATTGGCTCTCAGTGGTTTATAAATTTAAGTGGCAAGAATAGTCTGTCAGAGCTTCAGGGCTCATTTAATTTGAGGCTTGGCAATCCTCCTCCACTTCTTTGTCCTCTTGAAAATTCACAATACCAAAAATAATGGATCGACAGTCTGATTTTAAAAAATGTACACACACAGGTAAAGAGAGAGACACACACACAAAGACAGAAATACAGAGAAAGAACAGGTGGGAGTGGGGGAAGGGAGAGAAGAGGCAAGAAGCTGTGTATTGAGCTTTTAGCTATGGTACATGGTGAAAGGGGGAGTACCATCGTAGAAGTAATCTTTAAACTATCTCCCTTTTAAACATTTTGCAGACATGTTCTGTAATTTTCTTCCCTCTCTTCCACCCCCAACTCCAGATACTTAGACTAAGTTTTTTTAGTTTTGTTTTGCATGTATGAGATTTAGAATTGTTTGATCATATAGCACAAATATTGAAGTGATTCAAAGGAGAAATGAAAAAAAAAATGTAGTGGACCAAATAATAGCAGTTACTTACTCCATGGCCTTAAAAAATAGAATAATGGTGAAGCAGTGTCCCTGTTGGTCAAGAGCCCGTGCTTTGAAGGTACGCTGCTCTGGCTTTGAATTTGGTACCCATGCCTGTCTGCTTTGTGAACTTGGGCAAGTGTCTTAAGCTCTCCTAGCTCCAGTGCCTAGAATGGAGGAAACGCTCACTGAATACTAATTCAACACATGTTAGCTATTAGGAGGACAGGCAAGCAGCTTTCTCTCTCACAGGGACACAAGAACTCAGATGGGATGGGAGTTCCCAGAGTTTAATATTTCTTTAACCCCTAAAAAGTTTCCATCAAATCATGGTGACCAACAATTATTTCTCAATTAAAGACAAAAGGAAAAAATCATTGAGTACTTCCTTCTACTATTAACTGCATTTTATATAAGAGAAAGGATATAAGAAGGAATAATATAGAATAAAAGACAGTCTCATAATTGAATACAAGACAATCTCATTTAACTATATTAACATGTCATTGGATTGCCTCCATTTTCTCATTTTGCCAAAAATGCTAGTGACTACCTTACAACTCTTCTCTTCACACATTTAATAGTGCCTGCTGAGAAAAAAAAAATAAGATCTGAAAGCCACAGGCTAGGGCTTAATGAGGCCCACTTGACTTTAATATTGTCCTGTTTGAAATCCCAAAACTATTACATCTTGCCCAGTCAATACATATATATGTCCAAGACCAGTCAATACATATGTATGTGCCTTTTCTTCCTCTTCCTCCTATATTCCAACATGCCATCATTATTCTCTTTTTTTTTTTTTCCTGTTAGTATCAGTACTAGAGTTTGAATTTATCTCCGTATTTCCCTTTTCTACCTTATCCCCAACCTTTCCCCCCCCAGGTGCCTTTCACCATGGTTCTATTAGTAAATATAAGGAGAAGCACAAGAGGTAGAGGAAAAGTGATACTTCCATATTTGAGTTATCGCCACCTTTCCCTTTGCCTTGTTTATCAAAAGCTCTTATTTTGCACATGTAATAGAAATTACAGCTTAAAGATATTAAACCCGTGAGTCTGTATGCATCTCCTCTGTACATTATGATTCTACCATTAGAAACCAGAGAATGATAAGATGGCAGATAACATCACAGGGAAAGCTGAGGCTAGGACATAGGGGAAGTCCCATTCAGACAGGAAGAGGAAGTAGAGATCTCCTCTGTTCTGGTCTCTGGTGAATTGTGGGAAGAAGAAGACAGGAAATGTAGGAAAAGCAGGTGGTGAAATATATGTCCTGATGACCTTTCTTCTCTGGGTCATGGAGGGAAGAAACCAATTAAGTAGATTTTAAGGAAAGGCAAAAGCAAAGGGTCATTGTACATTTTCATTTGGGAGTCTAGGAGGAAGCCAACTTGTAGGGTGGTTTCACAACCCCCTGGAAAGAGAGGAAAAGAGGACCTGGGTCAACACTCTGGAATCTCCGTTAATTCCAGGGGCGGGGGAGGAGGGAAGGCAGTTCGTAGAAGTGTCCATGTGGTGTGTTGAGGAATGCACATAGATAACTGATGGTGCAGGCTGGCTGGTCCTGGGGAGCGTCCCTGCAGGGGGGCTGAGGGCTCCAAAGAAGACAGTCCAGTTTGGTGGAATGGGAGACCTGCCCAGGTCTCAGGGTCTACCAACACCATTCAGTCCCGACTCAGTGGATACTGCTGGAGCCCAGAGAGAGTTTATTCAATGAGGACTTGGTCGTGGGGGTCTAGCCTGATGCAGATCAACACAACATCTCCCGGAATCTAAACTTGCTCTGTTCCTGTCACCACGTGGTCACATAAGCCTCCTTCTGCCATATCCATAATGATATCTGAAAGAGGGAGAGGAAAATTCGGACTAATTATTTATCCTAATGGGAAAGTTGAAACTTTTCAATTACAGAGAGGATGCCAGAATAGATTTCTTTTTTTCCCAACAATCCATAAGGATAAGTTTGAGAGAAAAATTAAGTCAGGTAAAAACAATAAAGAAATGCCATTGGTTTTCGTGGATGAGCATGGTTTGTACATTGGCCAGCTTGCAATACAGGGTATCATTCCAGTCACAAGGCATCTTACGTGACTTTGCCAAGCTTCCAAGTCTGTGAGTCTTGCCCTCTGTCTTGCAGGGACCACTGGGTATATGAGCAAAAGGAAAAGGTGCTTTCAGAACCCATCATCAGATGCCTGCGATTAGTGTTCGTTTCTCTGCGAGTTTTGAGTGAGCATCGATTGGGATATTGTAGTCCAGATCTGATGCTCTCAACATACTCCCCACAAGTGGTCTTGGATTTTTCATCTTTTCAAACCAATAAGTTATTGGGGGAAATGCCTTAATAAGCAAAACATTTCACAAGCCTCCCTCTCAAAGTCATTACTGGACTATGTACGAAAGCTAGAGCCATCAGCCTTGTTCAGTGAGGCACCTGATGGTCCATTAATGGCCGGCCCGTTTTTGTCTGAATGTGAGAGAGGCAACTCGACACATTGTTAACATTATCTAAGACAAGTGGCTTTTATTTAAAAATTAAAATTATATCCTTTCGATTAAGTGTTTAACTTAAGGGTTTAAAATGTGAAAAAAAAAATCATTCAGCAGGTAAAACCATAACTGGCAGGGGTGTATAAAATTGCGCTTTTAGCCATGTTGTCAGGGCAGGCAGGACATCATGAAAGAAGTGCTGACCTTCCAGCTATGTAGAGCAGAATGGGCATGTGTGTATATCTGCCCAAATTCCAGAGTTGGGGCTCCCTTCTGCCTGAACACGGAGCATCTTGACTTTATTATTGTTTCTATCTTGATTAAAATGTCAGCAGCTGCTATGTATTGTGTAAAGTGTGTGGGGTAGATTGTTCTATTATTCTTGAAAAACACACAATTGCTTTAGAATCTCTCTTTTTCCCCCCCAGTAGGATTGCCCTGCTCGGTGGATAGACAGAAAATCTTGTTTAATTACACCCTTCATGATCCTGGCTTGAAGCCAGCCTTATTTTATTCCAATTATAACCTTTTCAAAACAAAGAGTAATGGGAGTTTAGAGGAACAAGCTGACAGTTTTTACCTGAAATAAGTTGGGAACTAGAAGTAAATTAAAAAAAAATAAAACCAGCCAGAGGATTCTTAGTCCAGAATTTTCCGTGGTTTGTTAAAACATACAGTTGACCGTTGAGCAATGCAGGGGTTAATCTGCGCATAACTTATATTTGGTCGTCCGCATCTGCAGATTCAACCAACCATAGACCGTGTAGTGCTGTAGTATTTACTGTTGAAAACTATCCACGTGTAAGTGGACCTGTACAGTTCAAACTTGTGTTGTTCAAGAACCAACTATAATATAAATGAAAGGAAGACCATCTCAGAAAGAACTAAATAAATTTGCCTGACTTCTGGCCTTGAATTATGTGCCAAGTTGTGTTAAAGGTCACTCCTTTGTTTGCTATCCTTCATTGGCTCCCACTGACTTGAAGATAAAAACACTCACGTACCACCTTAAAGTGGTTGATCTGGCCCTGCATGATGGGCCCAGCCTCTCATCTCCCATTACCCTTTCCTCTCCTTCCAACCTTTTGTTATTTTTGTTTCTCCCTCTGCCAAGACTTTCATTGCCACAGGCAGATAAGAATGGTGTAGTGAAAACAGTGTCTCTGGTTTCCCATGAGGACGTGAGAAGCCTCCAGTCCCAGACCCGCTAATCTGTGACACCAGCCAGACGCCACTGGAATGGGACCTGTTTATACTAACAAAGCAACAAAAGTTGAAACAGCAAAGGCCCCTTATGGACCAGGACCCCTTATGACAAACCCCCCTGAGAACCGGTGTTGTCGAACACAAGTTTGTGTGCCCGACGCACAGTGAGGCCAAACAAACTGAAATGTCAGAGTTTGGAGCAGAGATATGTTTAGTGCAGGGCCAAGGAAGGAGAATGGGTGGCTTGTGCTCAGGAACCCTGAATTCCTTGATGGTTTTAGGGGAGAAGTTTTTAAATAGGCAAAATTTGAGGTGCAGGGTGTGGGACTTTCTTCTGATTGGTTGGTAGTGAGGTAACAGTGTGGTGCTCCAGGAATCTTGTGCTCAGCTCTACCTGTGCGGGGAAACTTAGCTCCTGCAGAAGAACTCAAAGATACTATTAGGTATATTCCTTCAGAAGGAACCGGGACCTTGCCCCATCGCTGCACTAGTGTTGGGGTGGGTGGTGTGCCCACAGGTTCCTGCTCGGTTTCAGTAGCAAAGTTGAACCAAGAGAATGCTGCTTCTTGGATTCACAGTCTATTTGGCTGTCCTCCAGAGGCATGCCTGGACATGCATCCTCTGGCTGGTGAAGACCAGGGGGAATATTCTCACTGGTCACAAAGCCAGGCTCTCAGGACACAGAGCAAGATGAAAGGAAAATCTCCTCATACCTGTGGTTCTCCTCCTTGTGACAAGTGGCACAAAAGACAGAGACAAGAGAAAAAAAATGACCACCTCTGGGAGGAAAAGGAACAGTAGAAAACAAGAGTTCTCATAGTAAATCTTTACCAAAGTTGCTACACCGAAGGAACTTTTTCACACATATATTTTCTCCTGCTAATCTAAACTTGAAAAGGGACAAGAAATTTTTACCTTCCTCTCTCAACCTACAGAGTACTGCAGAGCGAAATCCAGGAGACCTGACTTTGGTAAAAAATTCTTAGCTTTCTGTCACTTCTGCAAGTTTTCCAGGATCTCATCCGTAAGCTCCAGAACAAGTGTGGTATCTCAGAAGGTTCTATCTGGGTTGCCAAAACTATGGGAAAGGAAAAATAATTTTTCCTCTATCTTTCTAGGTTCTTGGCTGAGACACCCCTGTAATAAAAGACAGATTAATACAGAAAAAAATGTTCAATGATGTGTATACCTCCTGTATACACGGGAGATACCCAGGAAGACTGAGTAACTCCCTGAAATGGCCCAAGCCAACACCTTAAATATCATCTCTAGCGGAAAAACAAAAGATTTGAGGGAGGGGTACGGGGGAAGAGGCCAGTTATGGGACGTTATCAGGAAAAGCACAGTAAGCAAAGGTAAGGTTATTCTGCAGATTTAAGTCATTGCCTTCTGCATTGATGAGAGTTTCTAGAAATTTAGTCTTCCTTCTCTACCTGGTACAGAGAGGGAAACCCCTTACAAATGGAGATTTTCCTTATAAATGTAAATGTCTCTTACAAAAGAGTAACATCTGCTTGTTTTTCAGAGCTTCTCCCATGTCTGCTATTTCTTAAAAGTAATCAGCCTAAAATAATCCTTATGCCAAAGAGGCATATTTTGGGATGGTATATTCTGCTCCCATTCACTGCTTTTCTTTTTTCTTTATCTTTGTGGGTGTGGGTCTTTTTTGGTCCATTTACTGTAGTTGTGTTAGCATGTCAGGAAGAAGCAGAGGTAGACATATGTGTTGAGTTCACTGTTTAATTAGAAGCCTCCTCAATTTGCAGGCTACAGCCATTCTCCCTTGGTTTCCTCTACAGTGCCACAGAGGCCACACTTAGAGCCTTGCTATTCCCTTCTCTTGAAACATTCTTCTCTACTCTTTCTGAATCATCCAATTCATCTTTTAACTCTCAGATTAAAGTTCACTTCCTAAGGAAGTCCTTCTTGGCACACCCCAGGATCATACTGGTCTCCCTGTTAGCCCCTATACATAGCCCCTGCACATCTTCATTTTTGGATGCACTGACTCAGAGGTATTCCACATTTGCCATTGCCCACAGAGGGGTTTAGGTTGGGTGAGTCATCACAAATTCATTCCCTCCAGAAGTGTGTGCTCAGCCAGCAAAGTGATGAGTAACTGACGCTTTGACATTTGTTTGTAAAGGAGAGCCATTAAAGCCTCCTGGAGTGTCTAATTTTGGCCATATGCTTATTTATCCCTTTTCTTTCTTTCTTCTATTCATCCTAAGTCATTTCCAAAAGAGAATAATCTCTTCTTCTTTCTTTTACAAGCAGTTTCAAAACTTTACATTTCTGTCTTGCCCAAGCGTTCTGCTATAGTCACACTCCAGTAGAACTTTGCTTTAACGTGAAGCCTCTGACCTACACTCCCTATTCATTTCCTCAACCATGGTTATCATAATTCATAGAGGAATCAAGTCCTCTTTCACCCAGTTCTGCATTTCATCATTGCTTCCTATTCACAAAGGAAGATTAGTTTCCAGGTCTTTGGATTTTTTTCAAAAATACAGCCTGACTCATTAATGATAATTTTCCTTGCCTGGCGTCTGAGTTCAGGCACACTCACTCTGGAATAACAAAGCACAGACGAATCTGAAATCCTTTGGCAATCCAAGCGCATACCCCTAACCTTGAATAAAAAATAGATGCTAATAAATGCAGGGTCTTAAAAATGTGAATTAATAGTCATTTCACACTTCATGGCAGCTTCATGCTGAAGAAATAGCTTAAAACTTAATTATGTTGCTTGTCCCTTCATTAAGTGCAGATGACATTCCGCGGATAAATTTTTGCAATGACATCTGAGGAAGGGAGTTGAGAAACTCATTAGTTATTCATGGCGGAGAATATTGACTGTGTACTGATTAAAGGAAAATGTTGACACCCTTTTTAACATGATGCATCTGTCTGTTCATTTATGGTTCTCTCTGTGGTCCCCATGGAAAGCTCTTTGGGAAATGAGGAAAATGCCCTTCAGCATTTGAATGCAAATGTATATAAAATGTGCATGATGAGTGAGATTAAAATGGAGAGCGGGAGGCCCTGGGCTTCTGATTACCCGCCCCTGCGAATGACTGGGCTGCTCTGTGAGGACCATTTGGGAGATACACAACCACAATGGATTGAATCCATCCTCCTCTTGGCACCCGAGGAGCTATTATGCTACATTCAGTATTTCAGTGGCTCATTCTAAAGCTAGAAGTCAGTTCTCAGTGAATGATGCATGGAGGGTTTTGCCTCCTGTCACATAATAATCCCATAGCTTGAGCCAGGCAGTGACTAAGTTAAGTGAACCGGTGAAGGCACAACCACCCTCTCTTTGTGTGAGGGGCGATATTCTTACAGAAAGATAATTTTGCTCTTTACTCTAATGACCCAGAATGGCTAAGAAGTGAGGGCAGCAGAACCAAGAGTAAGATAATGCACCATAAAGAAGTGTTTTCGAACTGTCTGAATTACCTCCCTTGAGAGCCATGAACTTCCTGTCACTGAGAGACTCAAGGTAAGGGGAACTGTCCAATCAGGACTGCTATAGAGGTGTGTCAGGCATCAGAAGGAGGGAAGGTTTTAACTAAACCACCTTTCAGATCTGCTCTAATAGGAAGATACTAAGATTCGGGCTTCTAAGTGCTGTTCACGGATATGATTTTACCAGGGACCTCTCATTAAGTTGAAATTTCTCGAAAAGTTCTATTCATAGAGTAGTTGAAGGTTAGAATCTGTGACCAGTATTGATGGATTCCTTTTCACTTTTCCTTGCACTGTGGGTGTTTGAAGAACAATTCAGATTCTTTCCATGCTTTGTAAATTTCAAAGTGCTTTCACAAATACCCTCTCCAAAACTCCCTTAAGTGTGATGAGAGGGATGGACTTCATTCCCGTTGTACAGACGGGGAGACTGAAGGGTTAAAATATAACACTTGGCTGTTTGGCATAATGAAAAGATCCTGTCCTTTCTCAGGGCTCAGTCAGATTTTGAGGTTTATCAGAGTCTCTGACACTGGTGGCAGCATGGAGTCAAGGTTAGAAGCAGAACTTTCAAGTCAGACCGCCAGACCCTGGATCCTGGTTTTGCCACCTGCCAGCGTGTGCCTCTGGGCAAGCTTTTAAAACCTCTCTCTGTCGCCGTTTCCTCATTTATGAACAGGCGGATAAAAACAGCACCAACTGAGAAGGACTTGTGAGCCGTGAATAGCATGACGTATATGAACTACTTCCCACATCACGTAGAACCTAGGACTTAAATGTTAGCTCTGGGGCCTCTGTTGTTGAAGCAACCAATCATTACTCATTCTTTTTTTTTTTTTTTTTTTTTTTTGCGGTACGCGGGCCTCTCGCTCTTGTGGCCTCTCCCGTTGCGGAGCACAGGCTCCGGACGCACAGGCCCAGCGGCCATGGCTCATGGGCCCAGCCGCTCCACGGCATGTGGGATCTTCCTGGACCAGGGCACGAACCCGTATCCCCTGCATCGGCAGGCGGACTCTCAACCACTGCGCCACCAGGGAAGCCCTATTACTCATTCTTGATTATGGCCAAGGAGTCTGTCCAATGATAGTGTGGTTTTGCTATATCATATGCCTCACAGATTATGGTCAGCAGGTTAATAGCCTATTTTGTACCAATCAATACAGTCAAGACAACAGTGAAACAAGTATGAGTTGATGAAATTGGCCAATTTTAAAAGTGAACTCTAACCCTGCTTTTGAACTTTTCTTATCTCAAAGGCATTTGCAGTCTATATTCAGCCATGAGAGAAGCAAACTTTGTCCTTAGGAAGAGAAAACTGAGACTTAAGCATTACACAGACAAGATGAAGTGGAAAGCATTATGGTTATGGATGAAAAGATTAGTGTTTTAAAAACACATACAAAGAGCTTTGGATCTTTTTCTGAATTTAATTGCAGTGTGGTGAGTGACAGTTGTGAAAATGCGGTTTAAAAGGGAAAATAATAACATTTAAGTATCAAAATATTTTTTAAATCCACTAATTCTAACTGTAATGTAATTCTAACTGTAGTGACCAAATACTCTCTCCCTCCTGGCTCCTTCAGCCATATTCGTAGGAGGGAGAAAGTGGCTTAGACCAGCTTCCCTGGAAGACATGACCAAGCAGAAAATCCCAGAAACAAGAAGCCTCATCTGGGGACCTTTCATCCCATTTGCCGGCTGCCACCAGGAATCAATGGCTCTTTCATAATCCTAGCAAGAAAGTGAAATCACAATTAAACTCTTATGAGATTTTGGTTTTTTTCTTTTCTAATTTTCACATTGACTCTTGTCCTTTATATATATATACATACATACATATATATATATATATGTATGTATGTATATCCTTAAAGTTTTTGATCCCCCATTGCAGTATACCATTAAGAGTTATGTTGTTTTCTTCCCCCTGAAGGCCACAACAAGTGCTTATTTTTCATGTGGGTTGGATGGATTTTTTTTTTTTTTTGCGGTACGCAGGCCTCTCACTACTGTGGCCTCTCCCGTTGCAGAGCACAGGCTCCGGACGCGCAGGCTCAGCAGCCACGGCTCACGGGCCCAGCTGCTCTGCGGCATCTTCCCGGACCGGGGCACGAACCCGTGTCCCCTGCGTCTGGATGGATTTTTATCTCATCACCACAGGCTGCTGCTAGTGAACCTTTGCTTCCTGTCTGCAACCTATTGCTGGGCAAGATTTACCTGTAAAGATATAGTGGCTGCTGTGGCTTTTGTAGTAGAATAGAAATAATTCTCTTTGGTAATAACAGTTAGTTAGACACCCCTATGACCGTGGAAAGCAAACCCCAGGAGGATTTTCCAAAGGGCTGGTGTCACTCGACAAGACTCTCTGAATGAGGTCTAGAGGATGAATAGCACACAGGTCAAAATGCTGATCTGAGCATCCTCCTCTTCCTGGTACAGGGAGGGATGACCCTTACAAATGGGGATTTCCTTTATAAATCTAAATGTCTGTTACAAAAGGATAACTTCTACTTGGTTTTCAGAGCTTTTCCTGTCTGCTATTGCTTAACAATAACCAGCTAAAAATAATCCTTAGGCCAGAGAGGCATGTTTTGTGATGGTATGTCTGTCCCCCTTCAGTAGCAGGACGAGCCCCAAAATTCAGCTTTCTGGCCACTGCCTTACTGATATTTTGCCACAGGGAAACATCTGTTATTACAAACACAACCACAGTATGAGAAAATGCACGAAAACAGATGAATAAGATTTACTTTTCAGTCACAGCCTGCTAACCTTTGGGCCTAATCTCAGAATGGAGATTTGCTAGAGCCAACCGGAAAGCATGAAACACTGCTCTCTGTGGCCTTTGGCATCATTTGTTCACTTGTTTGCTGTTTATCTCCCTTACTGGGTTGGAAACGCTAAGCCAGTGAGTCTCATATTAGAACCACTTAAGTTTAAAAATAATTCTGATTCCTAGTCCCTGTTCCAGAACAATGCAATTAGAATTAGAGGTGCAGCCCAGATGTTGGTATTGTTTAGAGTGTAACCGAACGCAGGTTCGGCCACTTGCAGCTCAACAGCCAATAAATCGAAGGGCAAGCTTTGGCAGAGAAGAAAGGTACTTTATTCAGAAAAGCCAGCAATCTGGAGAGATGGTGGACTTAATGTCCAGAGACCAACTCCGAAGATTCTGCTCAGCCATGACAGTCTTTAAAGGGGAAAGGGGAAACCATCTCCGTTCGTCATTAAAGCAGGAGGTCAGATGCTTCGTCATTTTTCCATTGCGTGCAGACCTGCTGATTTCTCCCCATCTTCCTTGGGATGCTGTCTTGCCCACGTGGTCCACCTGCAATTGGATGTTCTCTTGCCCGCATGCTCTGCCTGCGGATTTACTAAGGGGAAGCTAGGGGTAGAGAGTCAGTCATTGTTTAACTACTTAATTCTTCATTCTTACTCTTTCTAATCCAGGAAAGGAATCAACAGGTTAGGTAAGGTGTTGCATATATTTAGTAAATCAGAAATCCGGAGCTAAGTTAACTGTTGCCTAATGACCTCATCTTTATGATTAAGGTCTAAAGAAAACAGGGATGATTAAAAAGGAAGGAGGCAAAGGACCTGCTTACAAGAACATGCCTGATGATTCCAGGGTGTAGCAACAGTTAAAAATTGGGTTCCGGGCTTCCCTGGTGGCACAGTGGTTGAGAGTCCACCTGCCGATGCAGGGGACACGGGTTTGTGCCCCGGTCCGGCAAGATCCCACATGCCGCGGAGCGGCTAGGACCGTGAGCCATGGCCACTGAGCTTGCGCGTTCGGAGCCTGTGCTCTGCAACGGGAGAGGCCACAACAGTGAGAGGCCCGCGTACCGCAAAAAAAAAAGAAAAAAAAAAATTGGGTTCCAAGAGGATGGGTACCATGTCACACACCCTCATGGCCATATACACACCGACTATTGTAAACGCTGAAGCAGTGCCTTGCACATCAGTGGATACTCAGTAAAAGTTGAATAAGTGGGTGTCTGGAGAGATGGAAGGATGGGTGGGTTGAGTAAGCGAATGAATGAAAAGAAAAAAATCAGTGATTATAAGTTACTGGAGTTAAGTTCTTAAGATAATTGTTATTAGATCACTGTTCACAGTTGACCTTATAATAGTTGAGATTCTACGTACCACCGTGCCAGAAAAGATCATTAGAGGTTTTAGATGAGTATATAAAAAAATAAACAGCAAACTGCAGGGTACACACATCATCTAGAAGTGGAATTTACTCTGCCTGCCTTAATGCAGCATTCATCTCCCATCTTGGCACACTCACATCTCTACAGAACAGGCAGCCGCTACATCAAAAGTAATTGTTCATTATTATTTCCTCAGTGAATCATGTTTGTCTGAAGGGAGCAGAGATAACAAAGAGGAGATTATAGTTTGTGTGGAGTGATATGATTGCTTGTAAACCTAGCAATGAAAGAGAAGTGTATGCAAGCAATTGAGAATTCTGTCTCTCTCCTCCAAATGCAGAAAATGGACAGAGTGAGTAGTTTATGCCCTATTCACGTTTTAATTGGAGGTGGGAGAAAGACACTTCACTGTCTTCCACACCTGGGCAACCCACAATTGCCTCGTTACAGCGTTGATTACACCCCTGGATAATTCTGTGGATGCCAGTGCAACGCTGCACACATCGATGTTTATTCCAGCTCTTATTCATGTAAAAGCACAAGCGAGTCTGTGTTTATACTAAGGAACAGTGGAAAGACCAGTGGAGAAAGTAGCATTTGTATAGATTTCTGTTGATGGACCTAGTACTGCTTTGTCCCTGTGTTACTTAGATGCCAGCTGAGATTATTCTGTCCCCTAATATCTACCTAATAGTGATTGATGCAAAACTCTTTTTGCCAGATTGAACAAAAAGTAATGTCCTTCCTACAGACCACCTTCTAGTTTCGTGATCACCTCTGACTTTGGCTTTTTATTCTGTGAATGTGTTCAGTTTAAGACTAACAACCACCACTAGACCGTATACCCCTTTTGTGCAAATTAGAAAGAGACACCCCTTCCTTGGGTCACTCCCATCTATCAGAAAATTGTCATAATATAGTGATTTTTTAAGAACAAGACACTTACGGCATGTACTAGAAAATTATAAGTGCACAAATTAATGATACCTAGGATGTGAATCACCCCTCCACACACACACATACACACGTGCATGACCTAGATAACAATGTATGAGTCCCTGAAAGAGCATCTTGCCTTTCTGCTCGAGTTGTCTGTGTATAGCACATTAGATGGAACTTGGATCACAGTATTTTTTTTAAATTTAATTTTCACCAAAAAGACTTACTCATGCAAAGCTCTGGTGTATATGGAAGGTTTTATGAAAGTTTTGAGAGAGCGAAACAAGCTAAAATTCAATTATAGCTTGAATATATTGTAATATATGTAATATATATTGTAATATATTTACAGATGCATTTCAACCCAGATTTTCTTACTTTGCTCATAGCATCCCCATTTTGCAAATGAGAAAATGGAAACTCTGAGGGCTTAAGTCCTTGGTAACAAGGAGCAGAGCTAGGAGTACCTGACTCTAATGTCAAGATTCCAATGGTTGTGATACCAGGCTGGCACGTGAGTGAGTAGAAAGTACAGATGAAACGCTGTAGGAGATAGTCTAGTACTAACAACTGCCCAGGCCTGGGATTTAGGAGACTTCGTTTGCAAGGCCGAGCACTCCACTTAGCTCTGTGCCTTGAGTCAGGTCACTCTCTCTCTACAAGAATATTTACAAGAATAGGCTTGTAAATATTCTTGTTCCGCGAATTCCCTAAGCCACATTGCCTGGTCCTCTGTCTGGTGCGTCGTCTATCTGGCACCTGTCCCAAGACATTAGTTACCGAAAATCAGATATGAAACATGTTGCTCACATATTTGAGGATATCTAATTTTTTTTTTTTTTTTTTTTTTTTTTTTGCGGTACACGGGCCTCTCACTGTTGTGGCCTCTCCTGTTGCGGAGCACAGGCTCCGGATGCGCAGGCTCAGTGGCCATGGCTCACGGTCTCAGCCGCTCCGCGGCATGTGGGATCTTCCCGGACCGGGGCACGAACCCGTGTCCCCTGCATCGGCAGGCAGACTCTCAACCACTGCTCTACCAGGGAAGCCCGAGGATATCTAATTTTAAAAAGGGAAAGGATAATGTAGAATGTCAGTTGAATTAAAAAAAAAAAAAGATGTAGTGCCGTGGCTATAGTGGCATAAAGACATGAGTAGTAAGTTTGTAGATCCCTTGTTATTGAGAAATAAAATGCTGTGTTTTCTCATAGGTTGTGATAGGCCTCTGAATATTTCTCAAATAAAATTATAGAAGACATATGTAGAAAACTAGATGTTGAATAGCTTCTACTGTGGGCAGGTAGCAAGAAAGGGATTCTTTAGAAAACACTCATGCTAGAACAGTAAAAAACAAACAAAAAAAAATGTTGACTTTTGCTTTACCCTTGTCCTCCCAAATCAAACTGCATAAGTACAAAAATCTTTTCAGCTCCTGCCAAAAAAGCAGTATCTTCAGGCTATACAATAGCTGATTTACAGTTGAACACAGTGAGCAAGTTAAAGAAAAAGAATGCAGTATGGGTAAAAGACATTAAAGCACTAGGAAGAAAATTAATTGGAAATGTAGGGAGAAACCAGCGTGTCCACCTGTGAAGAGAGACAGAGGACATCATTTGATCAGCAGTGGCTGGGTTCTTTGTGGCTTTGAGGTATTAGGGGTCAAGGACTGGGGGAAGATTAGTTTAACACTTGAGAGCACTTAATAATGACTTTGGGTGCAGAATCAGCGCCGAGGGTCTCCAGAGCATCGACAGAGGATGTGTCCACGAGCACAGTGGGCTGACGGATGATTGACAAAGGTGATGTCAGTGTTTCCCTCCCCCATGTGCCATTTACATGGGAAGCTTAACTTGGAATCCCCAAGAAAGCAAAACTATTAAAACAGTTGATGCATTTCAGTGCGGAAGGGAGGCACCAAAAACTGTGATAAAAGAAGGGAAAGCCATGTTTCTCTAAGAGCAGGAAGTGGGGGTATCTGAGTGAGTGACAGCCAAGGAAAAGTTTTAAAGGGACTAATGCCCAATTTATCAAGATGTGTAGTTCTACCAAGGGAACCACACTGGATCATGGGAAATATCTGAAGGTAGGACTGTTCATTCTGTAAGACTGTAATGAGTTGATAAGCTCTTTGAGCTAGTGAAACAGATACAGACCTTTCCATCAAAGACTTCATAGATTCCCTCCCTTTTGCCTAATTAAATTCTGTATGGAGCTTAAACATCACTTCCTCAGGCTCCACCTCGTGCCCTGAGCTCTTACAGCCCCACATTTCTCCTCCATAGCATTCACTTCCATGTCCTATTGCACGTTCACTTGTAAGCGTGTTTTATTCATGTTTGCATTCCTGATTAGCCAGAAGAACTGTGAAGGCAGAACGATTTTCTCTCTTTTTTATGCCTAGTGTCTAACACGGTGCCTAACACACAGTAGTTATTCAATGAATACTAGTGGAATGAGAGATAAACAAATGAGATTAAATCAGAGCCAACTAGGATGGTTAACTCTGAGAGGAGATGGGTATCCTGCAGACACAATTATATCTTGCTGGTGAGAGCACCACTGTCACCTTCATTGTGCCTGACATAGTTCTAAATGTCTCTACTCAACCCCAAAACCCTACTCCCTGGGAATTTAATTAACAAGAACCACAAAGTCAGCACTTGGTAATCATCTAAGCACCTACACAGGACCCCGAGCTTTGGACTCACGTAGACCTGAGTTGAGACTCTGGCTCTGCCACTTACTAGTCATGTGATCGGCAGCACATCACCTACCCTCTTGGATGCTCACTTGCCTTATCTGTAAAAGAAAAATCAGAATGCATTCATTTCGTAAGGCTTTCTGTGAAGTTTGGTAAGCAAACCAAAGTGCAGGCACATAGAGACATTTAATTATCCTCATTCAAGGGAAATTTTAGAGAGTTTAAGATGGAGTCAGTGACACGGCACAGAAAGAAGAGACCAAACCGTAAAAATGACAGTGCAGTGAATTGCAACTCATTTGTTTAGTAGTTAATTGTGTCCTGCACAAACGTGGAAGATTCATAACCCAGGGATAAACTTTGTTTTGTTTACTACCATGTGCACAGGGCTTGGCACACAGTACGTCATTAATAAATATTGGATGGATGCATAAGTAAATTCCAAGGTAGGACATTATGACTTGCCAAACTATGTTCTGGTTAGAGTACTTAATGGTCTACACGAGAGTGCTAGTTAAAATACCAGTTAGAGCACTTCATAGGCTACACTAGAGTTCAGACCATCAAGGTTAGCACAAGAAAGGGTGATGGCATTCTAGGTAAAAAGGGTGGGGGAGATGATGAAGTGCAAATGCCGTGACAAGAAAGAAAGCCTAATACTGTGGACTTCCATGGCGTCATGGCCATAGGTACTTTTTTTTTTAACTAGTTTTTTTTGCAATTTTTGAATTTTATTTTTTTTTTTTATACAACAGGTTCTTATTAGTCATCAAATTTATACACATCAGTGTATACATGTCAATCCCAATCGCCCAATTCATCACACCACCATGCCCCCCCCACCCCCCCGTGGCTTTCCCCCCTTGGTGTCCATACATTTGCTCTCTACATCTGTGTCTCAACTTCTGCCCTGCAAACCGGTTAATGTGTACCATTTTTCTAGGTTCCACATACATGCGTTAATATACGATATTTGTTTTTCTCTTTCTGACTTCCTTCACTCTGTATGATAGTCTCTACATCCATCCATGTCTCAACAAATGACCCAATTTCGATCGTTTTTATGACTGAGTAATATTCCATTGTATATATGTACCACAACTTCTTTATCCGTTCGTCTGTCGATGGGCATTTAGGTTGCTTCCATGACCTGGCTATTGTAAACAGTGCTGCAGTGAACATTGGGGTGCATGTGTCTTTTTGAATTATGGTTTTCTCTGGGTATATGCCCAGTACTGGGATTGCTGGACCATATGGTAATTCTATTTTTAGTTTTTTAAGGAACCTCCATACTGTTCTCCATAGTGGCTGTATCAATTTACATTCCCACCAGCAGAGCAAGAGGGTTCCCTTTTCTCCACACCCTCTCCAGCATTTGTTATTTGCAGATTTTCTGATGATGCCCATTCTAACTGGTGTGAGGGGATACCTCATTGTAGTTTTGATTTGCATTTCCCTAATAATTAGTGATGTTGAGCACCTTTTCATGTGCTTCTTGGCCATCTGTATGTCTTCTTTGGAAAAATGTCTGTTTAGGTCCTCTGCCCATTTTTGGATTGGGTTGTTTGTTTCTTTAATACTGACCTGCATGAGCTGTTTATATATTTTGGAGACTAATCCTTTGTCCGTTGACTCGTTTGCAAATATTTTCTCCCATTCTGAGGGTTGTCTTTTCATCTTGTTTATGGTTTCCTTTGCTGTGCCAAAGCCTTGAAGGTTCACTAGGTCCCGTTTGTTTATTTTTGTTTTTATTTCCATTACTCTAGGAGGTGGATCAAAAATGATCTTGCTGTGATTTATGTCAATGAGTGTTCTTCCTATGTTTTCCTCTAAGAGTTTTATAGTCTCCGGTCTTACATTTAGGTCTTGAATCCATTTTGAGTTTATTTTTGTGTATGGTATTAGGGAGTGTTCTAATTTGATTCTTTCACATGTAGCTGTCCAGTTTTCCCAGCACCACTTATTGAAGAGACTGTCTTTTCTCCACTGTATATCCTTGCCTCCTTTGTCATAGATTAGTTGACCATAGGTGCATGGGTTTATCTCTGCGCTTTCTATCTTGCTCCATTGATCTGTGTTTCTGTTTTTGTGCCAGTACCATGTTGTCTTGATTACTGTAGCTTTGTAGTATAGTCTGAAGTCAGGGAGTCTGATTCCTCCCGCTCCGTTTTTTTCCCTCAACACTGCTTTGGCTATTAGGGGTCCTCTGTGTCTCCATACAAATTTTAAGACTTTTTGTTCTAGTTCTGTAAAAAATGCCATTGGTAATTTGATAGGGATTGCATTGAATCTGTAGATTGCTTTGGATAGTATAGTCATTTTCACAATATTAATTCTTCCAATCCAAGAATATGGTATGTCTCTCCATCTGTTGGTATCATCTTTAATTTCTTTCATCAGTGTCTTATAGTTTTCTGCATAGAGGTCTTTTGTCTCCCTAGGTAGGTTTTTTCCTAGGTATTTTATTCCTTTTGTTGCAATGGTAAATGGGAGTGTTCCCTTAATTTCTCTTTCAGATTTTTCATCACTAGTGCATAGGAATGCAAGAGATTTCTGTGCATTAATTCTGTATCCTGCTACTTTACCAAATTCATTGATTAGCTCTAGTAGTTTTCTGGTGGCATTTTTAGGATTCTCTATGTATAGTATCATGTCATCTGCAAACAGTGACAGTTTTACTTCTTCTTTTCCAATTTGTATTCCTTTTATTTCTTTTTCTTCTCTGATTGCCGTGGCTAGGACTTCCAAAACTATGTTGAATAATAGTGGTGAGAGTGGACATCCTTGTCTTGTTCCTGATCTTAAGGGAAATGCTTTCAGTTTTTCACCATTGAGAATGATGTTTGCTGGGGGTTTGTCGTATATGGCCTTTATTATGTTGAGGTAGGTTCCCTCTATGCCCACTTTCTGGAGAGTTTTTATCATAAATGGGTGTTGAATTTTGTCAAAAGCTTTTTCTGTATCTATTGAGATGATCATATGGTTTTTCTTCTTCAATTTGTGAATATGGTGTATCACATTGATTGATTTGTGTATATCGAAGAATCCTTGCATCCCTAGGATAAATCCCACTTGACCACGGTGTATGCTCCTGTTAATGTGTTGTTGGATTCTGTTTGCTAGTATTTTGTTGAGGATTTTTGCATTTATATTCATGAGTGATATTGGTCTGTAATTTTCTTTTTTTCTCATGTCTGGTTTTAGTATCAGGGTGATGGTGGCCTCATAGAATGAGTTTGGGAGTGTTCCTTCCTCTGCAATTTTTTGGAAGAGTTTGAGAAGGATGGGTGTTAGTGCTTCTCTAAATGTTTGCTAGAATTCACGTGTGAAGCCACCTGGTCCTGGACTTTTGTTGGAAGATTTTTGATCACAGTTTCAATTTCATTACTTGAGCTTGGTCTGTTCATATTTTCTATTTCTTCCTGGTTCAGTCTCGGAAGGTTATACCTTTCTAAGAATTTGTCCATTTCTTCCACGTTGTCCATTTTATTGGCATAGAGTTGCTTGTAGTAGTCTCTTAGGATGCTTTGTGTTTCTGCGGTGTCTGTTGTAACTTCTCCTTTCATTTCTAATTTTATTGATTTGAGTCCTCTCCCTCTTTTTCTTGATGAGTCTGGCTAATGGTTTATCAATTTTGTTTATCTTCTCAAAGGACCAGCTTTTACTTTTATTGGTCTTTGCTATTGTTTTCTTTGTTTCTGTTTCATTTGTTTCTGCTCTGATCTTTATGATTTCTTTCCTTCTGGTAACTTTGGGGTTTGTTTGTTCTTCTCTCTCTAGTTCCTTTAGGTGTAATGTTATATTGTTTGTTTGAGATTTTTCTTATTTCTTGAGGTAGGCTTGTATAAACTTCCCTCTTAGAACTGCTTTTGCTGCATGCCATAGGTTTTGCATCATCGTGTTTTCATTGTCATTTGTCTCTAGGTATTTTTTGATGTCCTCTTTGATTTCTTCAGTGATCTCTTGGTTATTTAGTAATGTATTGTGTAGCCTCCATGTGTTTGTGTTTTTTACGTTTTTTTTCCCTGTAATTGACTTCTAATCTCATAGCGTTGTAGTCACAAAAGATGCTTGGTATGATTTCAGTTTTCTTAAATTTACTGAGGCTTGATTTGTAACCCAAGATGTGATCTATCCTGGAGAATGTTCCATGAACACTTGAGAAGAAAGTGTAATCTGTTCTTGGATGGAATGTCCTATAAATATCAATTAAATCTATCAGGTCTGTTGTGTCATTTAAAGCTTCTGTTTCCTTATTTATTTTCATTTTGGATGATCTGTCCATTGGTGTAAGTGAGGTGTTAAAGTCCCCCACTATTGTTGTGTTACTGTCGATTTCCTCTTTTATAGCTGTTAGCAGTTGCCTTATGTATTGATGTGCTCCTATGTTGGGTGCATATATTTTATAATTGTTATATCTTCTTCTTGGATTGATCCCTTGATCATTATGTAGTGTCCTTCCTTGTCTCTTGTAACCTTCTTTATTTTAAAGCCTATTTTATCTGATATGAGTATTTATTGCCACTCCAGCTTTCTTTTGGTTTCCATTTGCATGGAATATGTTTTTCCATCCCCTCGCTTTCAGTCTGTATGTGTCCCTATGTCTGAAGTGGGTCTCTTGTAGACAGCATATATATGGGTCTTGTTTTTGTATCCATTCAGCAAGCCTGTGTCTTTTGGTTGGAGCATTTAATCCATTGACGTTTAAGGTAATTATTGATATGTATGTTCCTATGACCATTTTCTTTATTGTTTTGGGTTTGTTTTTGTAGGTCCTTTTCTTCTCTTGTGTTTCCCACTTAGAGAAGTTCCTTTAGCATTTGTTTTAGAGCTGGTTTGGCGGTGCTGAATTCTCGTAGCTGTTGCTAGTCTGTAAAGCTTTTGATTTCTCCATCGAATCTGAATGAGATCCTTGCTGGGTAGAGTAATCTTGGTTGTAGGTTCTTCCCTTTCATCACTTTAAGTATATCATGCCACTCCCTTCTGGCTTGTAGAGTTTCTGCTGAGAAATCAGCTGTTAACCTTATGGGAGTTCCCTTGTATGTTATTTGTCATTTTTCCCTTGCTGCTTTCAATGATTTTTCTTTGTCTTTAATTTTTGCCAGTTTGATTACTGTGTGTCTCAGCGTGTTTCTCCTTGGGTTTATCCTGTATGGGACTCTCCGCACTTCCTGGACTTGGGTGGCTATTTCCTTTTCCATGTTAGGGAAGTTTTCGACTGTAATCTCTTGAAATATTTTCTCTGGTCTTTTCTCTCTCTCTCTTCTCCTTCTGGGACCCCTATAATGCGAATGTTGTTGCATTTAATGTTGTCCCAGAGGTCTCTTAGGCTGTCTTCATTTCTTTTCATTCTTTTTTCTTTATTCTGTTCTGCAGCAGTGAATTCCACCATTCTGTCTTCCAGCTCACTTATCCGTTCTTCTGCCTCAGGTATTCTGCTGTTGATTCCTTCTAGTGTAGTTCTCATTTCAGTTATTGTATTGTTCATCTCTGTTTGTTTGTCCTTTAATTCTTCTAGGTCTTTGTTAAACATTTCTTGCATCTTCTCAATCTTTGCCTCCATTCCTTTTCCGAGGTCCTGGATCACCTTCACTATCATTATTCTGAATTCTTTTTCTGGAAGGTTGCCTATCTGCACTTCATTTAGTTTTTTTTTCTGGGGTTTTATCTTGTTCCTTCATCTGGTACATAGCCCTCTGCCTTTTCATCTTGTCTTTCTGTGAATGTGGTTTTTGTTCCACAGGCTGCAGGATTGTAGTTCTTCTTGCTTCTGCTGCCACAGGTACTTTTGATGGGGACTAAATAGTCTTTCATGTCCTGACCTCTATTTTGTCTTCCTGCCGTATAGACTCCAGCTAAGGTAAATTATTTCCAGTTTCTCGAATTCTTTCTCTGCTCCCTTGGTCTTTCAGTAACCCTCTGCCTGGAACACTTCTGTATCCTCCTTTTGCATAACTGTCCCTTATTCTTTGGGTCTGAGTTTAGGCATCATCTCCTCCTGTAAGACTTCTCTGAACCCTCAAGCTAGTTTGTCTTTAATACAATCATAGCAATTATTCCTCTGCATTGTGTTTCCTTGCTGAGACATTCCTTTCCCCCTGGTAGGCTGAGGAAGGACAGGGACAGTCCATGCCTCCTTCACACTCGCCAGCCCCTGGCACATACTGGTATTTATTGAATGAGTAACATCATTTTAAGATGTAAAGCCTAAAAGAATCATAGGGAAATATGTCACTAGAGAAATAGGAAGCTTGTAGGGCACGGTTGGGGCTTAAGGCTGAATAATTGGAGTTTTTCATTTTCTTTGAAGTAATTGAGAGCCAGATGAATAAAAGTACCCAGGAAGCAATAGAACAGGGTGCAAAAGAGAGGAGGCAGGGCTACCGTGGATGGCATCTCAAGAGAACAAAAAGTGAAAAGACAGACACGCACCGGGACCAGAAGGAAGAAAAGGAGCTGACAAAGGAGTTAAGTTACAGAAGCCAAGAAGGAAAAAAAAAATGTTTCTCAAAGGAGTAGGTGTGGTCAAACCCTGCAAGTGGAATTTTGAAAAGCCCTTAAAACG
Organism: Monodon monoceros; assembly: GCF_005190385.1. Lineage (NCBI taxonomy): Eukaryota > Metazoa > Chordata > Mammalia > Artiodactyla > Monodontidae > Monodon > Monodon monoceros. The sequence continues at coordinate 132,282,721 of NW_021703768.1, forward strand.
GAGGGAAGATGCTGAAAGGAAGTAGGTGGGGTCACCTGTTCTGGCGCTCCAGCGGGGAGAAGGTGGGCCGGATAAGAACTCTCATGGGCTACTTGGCCAAGTACAGCTGTTATCAAAACAAGTTAGAACTATGCCTGTGAAAGGCAGTGAAAATCGAGAGATGGAAGACGGCAGAGGAAAAACTGAGGGAGGTAGATCTGACGTGGAAAGTCGTTGGTGTTATTCTGTCCTGTTTCTAGATCTTCTTTGTTCCTAGGCCACTCTGCTGCAGGGAAATGGGCTTAGGCACAGTGCTGTGCAGGATGCTTTAGCAGGTTCCCAAGCACTTGATAAAGCATACCATGGAATAGTTGGAGAACACTGAAAAGGGCCGTCTTGAATATCTTTGCTTTGCTTTGCTTTGCTTTGCTCTGTAGCTCCGAGGGATTTCACTATTTCAGCATCCACGGAACCTCCAGCTGGCTTATGTGCTGCCTTGGACCCATTCCTCAGTTGGCTTTGTGTACGCATGCCTCATCAAGAAGGTTATAGTACAGTTGGGAAGACAACGGAGATACTGTCGTTTCCTTCAGTGTCTTGGCAGTAACCTCTGTCCAACAGCAGCTACTTAACATGTGTTCATTGAAGTGAAGTCACGCTGGGCTGGTGTTCTTTGATGACACAGGGCTTGCCTTGCCATTTGAACTTAGGTTTGTCTAAATCCAAAGACCACTAGGCTAGACTGTTCCTCATATGGTCCACTTTTCCTCTCAGCACCTTCATAAGGCACGTGACCAGAGAATGTTAGGACCATAATAGTCACCTACAAGGTACTGCTTTCCAACCTTTTCCCTCATTTGCCCTCCAGTCCCGATAGAAGCCAGGGTTGTTGGTGTAATTAGCACAGACACTACCTCAGTTGGAGTAGAACCCTGATGGCCCTGATGGATAGTCCCTCTAGGCAGGCTAGTATCTAATCCACTGTGGGTCCCAGCCTTCATACTGGAACAGGATCCCTGCTGAACCCCGAACAGCCACAGTCCTTGGTACAAAGTTTCCCCAGTTGCTAACAAGATGATAAATGTCCAGGGGACAAAGCTGTGCCTGATGGTTAAATTTACTTTAGATTCATCTAATGATTTGATCATGGTGCTTCAAGGTCACCAGTTTCACTCCTTTGCGTAATTGGGGATGGTTCTGCTTGAATCCCTGATCCACTTTGCTTTGGGGAATCCTATGGGCAAAGCCAAAGCCACAGGGAATTTGATCTTGAGGACTTCCCAAGGCCAGTCCTTAAAACTGACCATTTCTCCTTCTCATTGTGAGCCTCTGTCAGGATTTTACAACTGCATCTGTGATTTATTAACTTGTCTGATTCCCTCCGGGGGCAATCCATTTTTCAAAGCTATCCCATGCTGGAGCGTCTCTTCACACAGTGGCCGTCCATCAGGGGCACCTGCTTCAGCAATCAGCAGCTCCAGAGACACTCACACCTCACCAGACAGTGCAACAATCCCTCGGGACCCGGCACACAGGCAAATAATGGATTTGGAGAAATACACTAATGTGACAAAGTGAGAAGGCAGATTAATAGAAAAGGTAGGGCAGGCCAGAGGCTGAGGAAGATGGTGACAAAATTCCAGAAAGCTAAGCCCCACGGTAGTAACAGTTGATATGGCTGTAGCATGTCGGTGTCCCCTCCTACCCAACCAGAGGAGCTGGCATTTTGAGCAAATGGAGGGTGTCCACGACTGAGACGTGGTCTCTGTTCTGGATTGAGGCAGTCTGGAGATCAGAATTATAAAGACACATTCAAGTGGAACAAACTTTCCTTTGCATCTTTTCATTCCCTGTGATTTTCTTTTCCTCTTTGAAAACGATTTAGTAAGGGTCATGAAACAGAACATAGAGAAGGAGGGAGGGGAGCTAGTGACTGGAGGTAGAAAATTCAGCATATGCTGGCGTTCTGTCACTGAACTGAAGAGCAATCGGAGACTCTTTTTCCTCAACTTTGAATGAACCCAAGATGTCACTGTTATCCTGGCAGCCTCAGCCAGGAAAATATACAGCACTTCCATTCACTGACCCTCCTTTCCCACCGCCATCAGCTGACGACGTAAATCGCTATTCGCTGACAAGTTATGCTGTTAGGAATCCAAGCCTGGTTCCAGCGCCAGGGAAACGTGCCATTCACCTAGTGCCCGTGACCGTCAGTCACGCTTCTCCCAGGCCGATCACTGTGTTGCTGCCTGCTGGAGAGGGGAGAGGTCATACCCACCGTATCGCGGGACTAATTCCCAGATATGCACTTTAGCGCATTAGTGACCAGAAGAGAGAGAGAGATTCACCCACTATAGGATGCTGGAGGAGTTATGCTGACATCTACTCCCACCCCTTCCTGATGCCCCCACCGCCCCCACCACCCACACACACACCTCCCATCTTGTTGCAGAACAGGAGGAACTGCAGAACGCTTCAACATTGAATCACCTTGATAATTATTTTTAAACGCTTGTTAGTTTTAGCAGAGTGGCTGGCCCATGTAAATATTTGGTATTTAAATCTATGCTGAATGAAAAGGTGACCTAATGGATTTTATCTCCATAGATTTATTAACTAACATATTCAAAGGAGTCACTGGTGGTAATGGATTTTCATAGATATTAGCTTATTTGATCTTTACAGCAAAAGCACCACCTGCTGTACCTGTCCTCTTACTTAGGGTTCTCCAGTAGTAAACGAGAGAAACACATTTTGCCTTATTTACCTAAAAGAGGGTTTTTTGGAAAGGATTTCAAGGAGCTTCCAAAATCAACAGGAGGCTAGAAAATGAGGCCCAAAGACAAGAAAGAGCTAAGGTGGTGTTAGAAGGCCAGGAAGTAGAAATCCTGGGAACTGGGAGAGTAGGATCAGGAAGCCACTACTAGGATGGACAAACTCCACCTGGTTTCCACCTCTTTGTCCTTCTTCTTAAGAGGCATATTCCAGGCAGGCATGCCCAGCTGTCCTGGTCTCCATGCCCACCCCTTGTCTCAGGGAGTGTGGGCCCCAGATTACAGCTCCACTGAACTGTATGCAGTGAGAAGAAAATCCCAAAAGGAACTCAAGGTTCTGTAGGGAAAGGAAAATGGATTCTGGGAAGCCAAGCCAGCCTACCAGTTCTACCATATTCCTTTACAGGTAGAAACACTGAAGCTCAGAGTTTCTTTTTCTTTCAAAATCACACACATGGTGCTTCAAAACATGACTCACATTTGGATTTTCTATCTATTCGCAAATACTACATCCTTCCCTTCATAACACAGTCATACAATATGTTCATTTAGACCTCAAAACAAGGCACTAAATGCAATGTAGTATCCTACATTGGCTCCTGAATAGGAAAAGGACATAGGGAGAAACTGGCAAAACCAAAGACTATAGTTCAGTTAATTGTATTGAACCAATGTTAATTTCTTAGCCTCGACACTTGGTTATGTAAGATGTCGATATTAGGGGAAGGTGGCTGAAGGGTATGTAGGAAGTATCTGTATTATTTTTACAACTTTTCTTGAAATCTAAAATTAGTCCACCAAATATAAAGTGTTTTTAAAATGTCAGGCATATATCTCTCCTCAGCTTCTTTGGGACAAAATGACACACATTTATTGATAGCCTTCTAGATACAGTAGAATTTTGGGTACAGTAGAATTCCCCAAAATCTCAGCCTCTGTACCAAAGGAAGAAATCGTCCAGGAAGAGCAGTAACCATCCCAGAAAGGAATTTGAGGGACAGGCATCATATTCAGAAGGCTCAGAAGAGGCAAGGAAATCTGAGGGCAGAGTTATAGGAAAGGTGGTACTTGATTTGGTCATGAAGGGATGGTGAAATTTGGGTCTCCAAGGAGAGGGAAGTGTGAAGCATAATCCCTAGGTGAAGGAGAGAATGAGACTGAAATGGAGAATGAAGTAGGCACATGGAAGGCCCCACCATCCAGACCGAGAATTGGGGGTTTCTTCCTTTCTGTTGGCAGTTGGTTGAAGTCCTCAGAGCTGTTTTTGGAAAGGATACTCCAACTTGATGTGTAGGAGAGATTCTGAGTAGAGAAGCAGGAGGTAGGAAATATGGTGGGAAGATGATTCAAAACTCAAGAGATAATTCAGATCAATTCCATGTCCAGCAGGGAGAGGGAAGGGGCAAAATAGGGGAAGGGGATTAAGAGATACAAACTACTATGTATAAAATAAATAAGTAATAAGGATATATTGTACAGTACAGGGAAGAACAGCCATTATTTTGTAATAACTTTAAATGGAATATAATCTATAAAAATACTGAATTACTATGTTGTACACCTGAAACTCATAGAATGTTGTAAGTCAACTGTACTTCAATTTAAAAGTCATCAAACTAAAAAAAAAAAAATCAGTTTCTGTGTCTTAAGCATCGGAAATAGTCACCACTGAAAGCCTTCCTTTGTCCAAATATCTGGAACTATCTGATAGAGGTACCAAACGCTTGCTGTTCTTCATGGCAGCCTGGAGAAGCAAACTGGATGTGGAAGTTGGCTCATTGCTTGTAGTTGTCTGTGATATCTCGGTAAAAGATTACCGTCCCTTTCATCGTATCAAACAGCTGTTATCATGTTCAGAATATAATTTTCATGTTTAAAAAATATGACATTCTTATTTAAATGCATATTTAAAACATACTGTCTGCCAGGCATGGTCCTAAATGCTTTACAAATATTAATTCACTTAGTCTTCATATTTCTCACTCTTGTGAAGTTAGTACTATATTAACCCTGTTCTACAGATGACGGGACCAAGGAACAGGGAGGTGAGGTAACTAACCTAAGGTCACAGAGATAGTAAAGGGTAGAGCTGAGATTCCAACCCAGGCAGCCTGGCTTGAGACCTTGCTCTTAATCAGCACCCTCTTTTGGTTTTGTTTTGTTATTTAAAAATTGTGATTAAAACAAAACAGTTGATGCTGAAATAGCAGTGGGGCTAGAGACGGGGGATGAATGGGATAGACATGTATAGAGAGGACGAAAGGATGGCAGCTCCTTGAATACAGCTGGGGATAAAGGAAAGAAAACTAAAAGTTGATTCCAAGCGTATGAGCCTTGCCACTGGAAGTTTTTCTGAGAAATGAAGAAAAAAGAGATTGCTCAGGGGGATGGGGGGGGGTGGCAAAAGATAAGCTTGCGTTTATGTGTTGGTAAGTTATTTACATAGAGACGCACAGCAAGCATTTATACTTGTGAGAATGCTGCTCAGATACGAAAGCCATCTGCTTCGTCGTGACAGTTGATGCCACAAGAGTAAGAGTTATTGTCAGGAAAACAGTTACAAATAGAAAACATGGCCAAGTCATTAGTAAATGCCTACTTTTACAAGGAAGAAGGAGAGCCTGCAATAAATCGACATAGGAAGAAATTTCCGAAGCACAGGAAGGAGAAAATATGTGTTAACGTGGGGAAAAAAATGCCAAGCAAAGTGAAGATCAAGAATGGTACCCTGCAAAAAAAAAGGAACAAAAAGAATGGTACCCTGCATTTGGTAACTTGAAAGTCAGTGGTTTGGAGAAAAATAGGATGAATGGTAAAGTCAGAAGGTTAAGGACGTGGCAGGATACTATACTCTTCGAAGGTCAAGTTTGGACCCAAATTGCCATTATAGACAGACAAGAACTGTACTCTTGGCCAGGTACATGTGACTATTTAAATTTAAATTAACTAAAATTAAAAATTCAGTTCCTCAGTCACATGAAGCACATTTCAAGTACTCAGTAGCTACATATGGCTGCTCTGTTGGACCACACAGACAGAGAGCATTCCCATCATGGCAGGAAGTCCTATTGCACAGAGTTGAGCTAAACTAAGGGTCAGGAAACTTTCTGTAAAGGGTCAGATAGTAAACATTTTAGGCTTTGCAGGCCACGTGGTCTCTGTCACCATTACGGAACTCTGCCATTATCGCTTGAAAACAGCCATAGAAAGTTTGAGAACAAATGGGCTCCCCAAAAAAAACATTACTGTTGGACAGTGATATCTGAATTTTATATGATTTTCACTTCATTAAATATTACTCTTCTTTAGCTTTCATTTTAACCATTTAAAACTTAAAACCCATTCTTAGCCTGTGTGCCACACAAACACAGATGTCAAGTCAGATTTGAGCGGCGGGCTGCAGTTTACTGACGTCTAGACTAGACTTCTGTGGATCTCAGCAACAGAAACAGAACGTGCCTGAGCACCTGTGTGTGCTAAATGGACTGGACAAGAATAAAAGTAGAAAATGAATATATGGTAGCACTGAGCTTCATCTGCTCTTCATCATCCATATAGATAATGCAGGTCAGATCAAAGTACACATCAAAATTACATGAGCTGTGTTAGACTATTAAAAGGGAGGCTGTTAATATATAATGATGAAAAGGAAATTTTGATGTGTGGAGTTGACATTAATATGCTAGAATCTCAACTTGTGACTAGGTAACGAGATTTGTAGCTATATGAAAATCAAACGAGATGCTCACTGTAAGAAAAATTCCCATATTCAGCCCAATTTCCTGAAATATCAATGTTTGCAACCCTGAACACTAATCATGCCACGACTCTACAAGGTCCTCAAAGAAAATGCTGTTAAGTGCAATAATGACCTTCCTGGTTTACCAGACATTGGTGGGAAAGAGTTTTCTTCTCATTTACCAACTTCCTAATTGACAGTAGCTGCCCAGAGTCCTGAGGTGAGGAGTCTCATGATTGACTATTAATGTCTGCATGGGTGAGAGTGTGGGAACACATGGCACAAGTGCTAGAAATTTGCTCTCCCTGTATGTGCAGTGTGATACAATGGCGGGGGGGGGGATTAGATTTTGCACCACATGAACATCTGATTCCACTATACGTGGGCTTTTTTTTTTTTTACCTTTTATTATGCAATATTTTAAACATATACAAACGAGAATGGTATAATGAGCCCCCATGTACCTATCACCCAGCTTCAACAATTATCAACTCATAGCCAATCTTCACTTTCCTTTCCCCGCATTATTAAGAAGGAAATCCCAGACGTCATAGCATTCACAAGCCTTTTTTGGAACAGTTTCTGACCCTACCTAGGATGCCTCTGTTGTTATACAATAAATGCTTTTAAATTGTTTGGTGTTATTTTCAGTGTGCAATATTAAGGCACAGTCAGACTGAGCTCTTTTTGAAAGGGTCTATAAATGGTTGATTAAAACAAGACCTTCAGTTAACTACATTGTAATCTAATAAGCCTATGGCATTGGTATGTACGAGCTTGAAGACATGATTTATAATGTATGCATACCCTCAGGTTCAGCCAGCAATTGCCACGTGCCAGCCATGTGTCAGACACCATACTCAGCATAGTCACCTCTTTTTGTCTGAGCCCTGTAGGACATTGTTATCACAAGGCCAGCTGAGGCACACGTGTGCTAAGTGATGGATCTGAGGCCAGTCAGACAGAAGGGGAGAGCAACTGAGGAAATAATTTGCTGTTTTAGTGAAACATGACTTCCAAGACGCCTGAGCTTCCTCTACCTTATTCAACATAACTCTGATGTTCCCTTTGGTAGATTTCACTTTTTCTAAAGCTGTCGTTGAAACCCAAGTCCAGTAGTAACTACGTGAAGGTTGGCTAGCCTGACAAAAACCATGAAGAGACACCTGGAGGGGAACATGTGAGTTTAGAGCTAATATTTATGACCATGGAAATAAGGAAGGCAAGAAATGTTATTACATGCTCTGACTGCCAGCGTGTCCCAGACTTTAGAGAAGAAGTGCATGATCTGATCTCAAAACCATCTTTAGGATCTTTTGCAGTAGTTTCACTTCTAGCTTGAGAAATGGGTGGGAAGCTGGAAATGAGAATGAGAAAACATTCCTAACTTCACGAACGGTTGGAGGCAGTTAGACCTTTAGGTTGAAAAATCCACATGCCGGGGACACCAGTACATCTGCCAGCATAGTATGATAATGCAAGGAGGGGGAGGCGGGAGGACTTGACCTCTAACTGGCTGGTAGCCACCTCCACCCCCGTCACGTCTCGCTGATCTTGTTTCCTTGCTAATAAAATCAGAAGGGTAGACTATCAGCAATTTCAGTTGACAGCACGTGGATGTGTGCTTTGGCATATGGATTGTGCTGTTGTTGTTATTGTTGCATTAATTTGAATTAGCTGCCAATAATGAAACATTGGGACACTTCCCATCTTTTCTGGACCCCTAATTTTATTTTATTTTATTTTATTTTATTTATTTATTTTTGGCCGTGTTGGGTCTTCGTTTCTGTGCGAGGGCTTTCTCTAGTTGCGTCGAGCGGGGGCCACTCTTCATTGCAGTGCACGGGCCTCTCACTGTCGCGGCCTCTCTTGTTGCGGAGCACAGGCTCCAGACGCGCAGGCTCAGTAGTTGTGGCTCACGGGCCCAGTTGCTCCGTGGCATGTGGGATCATCCCACACCAGAGCCCGAACCCGTGTCCTCTGCATTGGCAGGCAGATTCTCAACCACTGTGCCACCAGGGAAGCCCCATGGACCCCTGTTTTAAATGGAAAGAATTTGGAATCTCCAAAAGAGCCGCTGCCTTCAGAAAGGATATATGGTCTCTTGTTCTCCCCAGTCACCACCACTCCTTATTGTCTCCCTGACAGTCTGAGGGCCGGTTGCCATTTCTCAGTGTACTTGCAGTGACTTCTGACATATTTCACTCTTACATTCCCTGCCTGGTCCCTGGAGACTTTTGCAGTTATAAGCTGGACTTTTTGAACTCGAAGGTCTCGGAGATTCCACGGTTGTCTGGTTGTCTGGTAACATCCCAGATGGCTAAGGTTGCAACATGTTGTCTAATTAAAGTTTTCCAGCTTTGGGAGCTTTGGAGTCCAAACTGCAGAGCTGACTTTTTCACCCAGGTCACTGTAATTTTCAGAGGAAATGCTGACTCTGGATCTGGGAGATGAGGTGAGAGCATTGGAGTCCTGTGTTCTGTTTAATTACATCTCCCTACCTTTGCTGTGCCTTGGTTTTCAGCATTCACTGAGGTTGTTTTTTTGTTTTTAACCTTTGATGGCTCCTGATACTCAAATCTGAACTGTGGCCAACGAGAGTGTTCTGGACACTTGTTTTATCATCATCTATTGGCATAGTCTTTTATAATTTTCAAAATTCTCTCCTAAATATAATTTGCTTTTCACACTAACCCTGTGAGAGATAGAGCATGTATTGCTATACCTATTCTACAAAAGTGAGGACAGAATAGGACAAAAACCTTATTAACAAAGGTTTTTACATTTCAGCCTCTTCCCTTAAATCAGACCCCAATACTTTGTTTTTAAAGCTATTTCCTAAATACAAAAATAAATACGTGTTTATTTAAAGCATCATTCTCCGAGGTCTAAAGACTTTCAGACTGCATTATTCTCCCTCCCCACTGAGATATAATTGAAGATAGATATCATACATTTTATTAATTAAGCCTGTCTGGTTTTCCCACAGAGAATAAAGGAATGTGTCATCTTTTATGCCAGCCTATTTAAATAAAAATCCACTTGGATTTAGCCTTTTCTTGCCTGGTGCTATACCAAAATGACCAGGGTGTGAAATGTGAAGTATTTACGTTTATCATTCTCAGGGAACAACTATGAATTGTTGTAGCAAAATATATTGTTTCTCAGAGCACTGAGGATAGGAGTATTATGCAGGATTTGTCTATTCCAATTGACTGATTTAACTGCAAACTAATCAAAATGAGTTGCTTGAAATCATTAGAAGACATACAGAGAGCAGGGTGTACTCTCCTTGGTTTCAGAGGACATTGCTCTGTGTGTGTGTGTGTGTGTGTGTGTGTGTGTGTGTGTGTGTGTGTATGTGTGTATGTGTTAGTTAATTTTATGTGTCAAGTTGACTGGGCCACAGTACCCAGATACATTATTTTAAATGTTTCTGTGAAGGTATGTTTTTTTTTAGTTGGGATTAACATTTAAATCAGTAGACGAATAAAACAGCTTACCATCCATTCAGTGGGTAAACCTCATCTAATAAGTCAAAGGCATTAATAGAAAAAGACTAACTTCCCCAGAAGAAGAGAGAATTCTGCCAGCAGACTACCTTTGGACTTCTATGGCAACTCTTCTCCAGCCTTCTGGTCTACCCTGCAGAGTGTGGACTTCTCACTGTCCATAATCTCATAAGCCAATTCCTTAAAATAAATCAATCAGTCTACCTATCTATCTATTTATCTATCTATACATATATATACATGTTTTTGGTTCTGTTTCTCTGGAAAAACCTAACTAATACAGTGTGTGCGTGTGTGTTAGAGAGACAGATTGTGTGTGCGTTATATCCTAAAACAGTTAAAACTATAAACCAGGAGTTGGCAAACATTTTCTATAAGGGGCAAGAGAGTAAATATTTTAGGTTTTGAGGGACATATGATCTTTGTTGCAACTACTCAGCTGTGTTATTGTAGATCAAAAGCAGCCATAGACAGTGTGAAACAAGTGGGCATGACTGTGTTCCAATAAAACTTTATTTATAAAAACAGGTGGTGAGTCAGATTTGGCCCATAGGCTGTAGTTTGCAGACCTCTGCTGCACACTCCAAACATGTTGTCTAATGTAGTCATTGCAACAGTTATTGGTTGATAGATAAAATATTGAGCATTTACCACATGCCCAAGCATTTTGTGGCATGCAATGTGTACACATTTCAACTACAACTCAAATGTGCAAGATATAAAATCCTTTTTTTTATGTAGCAACTTAATATCTAATTTTAGCTCCTATTCTACCAGAGTGACAAAACTTCACATCTTTGGCTTAAGAAGGCAACAAACAGAAAACGAAACCCTCTTCAAAAGATCAGCTCTTGTAATTAAAAACCTCTGCTTTCAAGAGCCTATTCTAGAGCTAAAAGCGAAGCTTCTGACTCATTATTCTAGGGCCTCTTGGAACCCTCTTCCCTCCCCTGGCCCCTACCCTCCACACACATATACCCGCACACAGATTTCACCACTGCAGCAGACATGGAAAGCCATCCTTGATTCCAGAAGTTTAGGTTTCTGGCTGTTGGTAATCTGGACCTATTAGATAGCAATTGCAAGTTATGCCTTTTTTATACCTGAAGGCTACATGCAGTTTTAAAAACCGATTGCCTTATGGGGTAGATGGCTAAGGAGCATGGGGTTTCTTTTTGGGTGATGAAAATATTCTAAAAGGGATGATGGTGATGGTCGTACAACTCAGTGAATATAATAAAAGCCATTGAATTGTATACTTTAAATCAGTGAATTATATATGGTATGTGAATTATGTCTAAATAAAGCTGTCTAAAAAAATACTTAGATTAAAAAAATAAAAGAAGAAATGGCCCAGCTCTCCAGGACCCATGACTGTGTGTCTGAGGAGGTCAGTGGAAACTCCTATGAGATGTTCCGTTTCCCACACACTGTACTTTGTTGACTTCTTCACGTTTCCTATACTGCAAAACTCTGTCACTCTGCTCCTCTCCTGTAAATGTTATATATACATACTTGACCTAGAGAATTCCAACTCACCCTTTGGGAAACAGTTCAGACATTAGCTGTTTCCATGACGTTTTCCTTGACCAGTCGAATGCAAGTTAAGAGCCTCTGCCATGTGCTCGTACTATGTCATGAAATCTCCTTATCACAGCCTGTTTCATTCTGTATCATAATTGCCTCCTTACCAGACTGTGAGCTTTGTGAAAGCAGGAGTCACTTTCATCATGTTCACTATTATATTCCTAGTGCTCAGAACAGTGCCTGGAAAATAATACGGAGTAGATTGGTGGATGGATGAATGCATGCATGCATGCATGGATGCATGCATGCATGCATGGATGCATGATCCACCCATTAACATACAGTTTAGGATTTTTCTGTTATGAGATAAAAACGGATGAAAGGTACAATATAAAGAAGGTGTTTTTCAACTCTGAGGTGAGGAGAAAGAGAGAGGTGGGGATGTTACCATTCAGATCAGTCATTTCATTTTTTCAGAATCTTAATTTTTTTTGAGTGGTGTGTAATGAAGGCTTTCTCTGGGGATAGTGGCTCATGCACATTTGCTATTATAATTGACCTAGTTCTAGCCCGCTTTTCTTCCTGCTTGTCTGTAAATTAGAGAACATCTTTCAACTTGGTGGAGGTGCTGTATTCTAACACAGGAACAGCAGGATGGCATATTTGTAGGATAATTGAGAGACATCACTGCAACTCAGATGGGATGCCCCACACTTTCTTTCAAGGCATGAAATCACTCACCAGTACAAGACCAAATTGAATGAGAGTTAATTTGCAGGACCGACAGGTTTTTTCATCGAAGTATAGTTGCTGTACAATATTATATAAGTTACAGGTGTACAATATAGTGATTCATAAGAACCAACCATTTTTAAGCAGGCCAGGAGCAGGGTTAACATGTTGAAAAAATGAAGAATTTTCTGGATGACCACCTCTTTCCTGTCCATCTGCTCCCTCCCTAATGGCACCTACAGTGGTCTAACATGGCCACCAACTCAGCATCCCAAGCCCAGCTTTGAAAATATATCAACCTTTTATCAATATGTAACAATCAGTTGGAAGTTGACTCAGGGGCCACCTGGTCCAACCTCCTACTTAATGCAGGAATCCCTTCTGCAGTTCTCTGAACACAACGGTATTCAGCTTGTTCTTTGTGCATCCCTGGCGACAGTTACTCATTACCTCAAGAGACAACTGATGATGGCATAGAAAGTTTGTTTCAGAGGAGCAGAGTCCTAAAGGGCACAGTTTGGAGGCACACCAGCCTCGGACTCATGACTCTGCTCCTGACCAGCTGGGTGCCCTTGGGAAAGTTACTTAACCTCAATAAACCTTATTTCTCTATCTATACAAAAGGTAGGTCAGAATTATCTGATTCATTATATTATTAGGATTAAATGAGAAAGTGTGTGCAAAGCATTTAGTGTATCACTTGGTATGTAAGAAATATTTAATAAGTAGTAGTTTAAAAATAAAACCAAAGAAAGTTTTTGAAAGGTTCTAAGAGTAATATATTTGCATGTAAAAGTCAAGAAGAGAATGAGCTACAGTTACCAAGATTGATGGTCTTGCCAATACCTTACACTAACAGGTATGGCATCTTATGACTCTACTTGGATTTGAAATGAAGGACTCTGAACTCATTCCTAGTTAAATAGACTTAGGAGTAAAGTATTGCTAAGCAGAGACAGTAATGCATGGAAAATGGCTCCACAGTTGTCTAGATATTGAGACACTCCATTTTCATATGTAAAAACTCCTTGGGAGTCCTATCTACGCCCCTTGGTCACCTTGCTTTGCCAAGCCCTCTGTTCCTGCTGCAACAGCTAGTGACTACCGTTAGATGACACAAAATCACACAGATCAATTAATTTGGAAGAAAGGGCCATTTCTTTACTGTCAGTACCCACATGCAGAATTTGATGACTCCAATTGTGATTTCAGTTAATTTCTTTCTCTTTGTAAAGCTTGAAATTACCTAGCTCATCAAGGTGCTAATTGGAATCTCTGCCTGATCTCTAAAAGCAATTGGCTGTTGTTTCACAAACAAAAGACCATTGTTCTTGATGTTTCTGAATTACCTTGCACTATAATCAAGAGATATCCTTGCAAGTAAGAGGGTCTTGCATTAGGGCCAGCTCTCAGTTTAGCAAACCAGAAAAGGAATAAAATTTGTACTGACTCTTCGAGAGCTATAATCACCAACTTTTACTTCTTAAAGGACGAGTCGGCACTAGAACCTGTTTCTTCAAAGTGGCCATGAGATACAGGGGACAGAGCTAATCAGAAATATTCAAGAGTACTTCTCAGGTGACCAAGGACATTTCAGCATTTCCCACAATCCACATCTCAGTCAGACTCACCTGCCTAGTTTACAGCACATCTTGTGCACGTGAGCTGAACATAAGATTGGCATGAAATGGCCTTCCCAGTAATTAAGAACAAGGGCCTCAAACTTTCTTTTAGGACCATAAGGTCATTACTTTATGGTCACCAACTGCTTCCAACTGCAGAAAAACATTTGGGTCTCATTCTTCTGGATGCACACAGACATCTTCAAGCTCAGGAAGAATATGAAGGCTTTTTCTGAATGAAAGAACTTTAGGGAGATCCACGTTTTTTTCCTTCAATGAATTTCGTCCTCAACAATTCCTAGAGGAACTGCAATGGCTGGTTTTGGTTTTCTTAAACCCTGTGCTTTTGAACCTGTTACTCCTTCACCAGGCATACACATAGTCTCACCCCCTGATTCTCTTTATCAGGTTAACTCCTACTTAACTTGAAGCATCACCCATCCCTGGACTTCCCCCAGAATCGCTGTATCTTTGTATGAAGCCTGCACTGTTGTCTTGTAATTTACGTGCTCGTCCACCTGTTCCCAGAACGCTGTGCACTCCACCTTTGTAACCTCATGGTACCTAATAACTTCCCAATAACAATTTTGTTCAGTAGCTCGGACAGAAAGCAAACTACTCTGATTGAGATATTTATTTTTCTCATTCCACACATATTTATTGAGTTGTTATACCTAAGGAAGAGCAAAGTATAAGGGAAAGAGGTTCTCAAGTCAGCAGGGCTGAGAGAACAAATCATAGTTATAAAAAATTACCTTTGGAAATCTCTTAAATTGTATCTGTAGTACATGGTTTTATATGTGCAACCCTGTACAATTATTCTAATGCAGTCTAAGGTTTGATAGCCACTGAGTTAAAACAAGGAGCAAAGGGCTGCCTAAATGCATATATCTGGGCAGGCAAGTCATTCTGCATTTAAGTAACTTAAGTTCCTATCTGTGAATCAGAGTGTGGGTGTAATGTTCCTATTCACCTGAAGGTTTCTTTTACTATTAAGTCCCTATAGTCTTAACACATAAAAAGATGTTTGTTTTATGAGCTAAATGAGACAATTACAAAAACACATAGCATAGGTCCTGGGCACCTTGTGAAAGCCCCATAAACGTTTGCTCAATTGAAATTTATATCTTACTTGATTGAAGCCACATACACATTTGTTTTTGAAAATTATAGAGAAGAAGTTAACCACCTCTTTTTTGGTCGTTCTTACTATGGCTTCAGTGACTGGCTGCCACTGTCAGTCCTGGGTCTTGGCATCCTGGAGCCCAAGAAGCAGAGAGTTTAGTTCTCATGACAGTGTTTGCATCGGATGTATGAATCCTGTGACTGCGGTGCGTGTGACCATGCTCTCCCAGCCACCAAGTAAGACGGGTAGGGGAGGCAAACGTGTCCCTGACCCTGGGGAAAGCCATGTCACGTATGAAAGACATAGACTGAACAAATAACGACAAAGGGGCATCTGTCATGGAAGAGGGAAGTGAGAACAGCCAAGAAGCCTATTACAGTCTAGTCTGAGGGTCAGTGAAGGCTTCCCTGAGGAATTGCTATTTAAGTGGTAATTAGCTAAATGAACAGTAGGGGGCAGTGTTAAGTAGGGGAACAGAGGAAGATCCCGAGACAAGAGAGGCTGAAGGAATGAGAGAAGTCCAGTCTGGTTGGAATGTGCAGGGGGGGCTTAACCATTGCATGCACCCCAGCTATGTGCCATCCTTGGTTAATCTGATTCTCTGCCCACCCGCTTTCTTCCCCAAGGCAGCACACCCTCTGCCAGAGAAGAATATACAGTCACATTAACCAGTCTGTCTCTAAGGTCATGAGCCCTAACCTCAGCTGGGTTATAAGTACAGAGCAGAAACCCTAGGACATGTCTTTAGTCTGTTCCCTATCATAGTCCTAGAGTTACTGCATACCACTTCTTTCTCTTAAGACCTTTCATAGCCCCCTCACTATGCCTCCCTCTCTTCTGATGGCTTTGCTTCCTTTTTTCATATTAAAAAAAAAAAATAGACCTCTCCTTTCTCTTAAGACCTTTCATAGCCCCCTCACTATGCCTCCCTCTCTTCTGATGGCTTTGCTTCCTTTTTCATATCAAAAAAAATAGATGCAATCAAAAGAGAATGTCCACACATTTCAACCACTACATCTACATGTGTGTTTTTCACCTGCCTTCCTCCAGTTACCGGGATCAACGGTCCATGCTTCTCATTAAAGCAGCCCCTCTGCTCCTGCAGTGGATCCCATCCCCTTGCACCTATTCGATGATATTAGTCCAACAATTGACCACCTGTCCCCTGTATCTTCAACTTTTTCCCTCTGAATTATCCCTATGAGTGGTCAAATATACTCTTATCTCCTAGCCAAGAAAAACAAAAGAGAAGAAATAGAAGAAACCTTCCCTTGACCTCTATATTACTCCTGGTTACCCCATTTCTTCCCCCCCTTATAGGAAAGCTCCTTGAAAAGGTCTCTACTCTCTGTCCTCCCATTCTTCCTTGCTCCCCTCCAGGTAGTAGGCTTTCTCTCTCCACTCCAGAGAACACTTTCCACAGTCATCAGTGACCATCATCAGAGGGGAATTTACCCTGAAGCTAATAAAGCTTACACTTCAGTGATCCTCATTTTCACAAGCCCTTTCAAGACCATAGCCCTAAGTTATACGCTGTCTCTCAAAGACAGTCTCCAAATTATATAAACCTTGGACCCCACAAAACCTGGATCTGCCCCTCACTTCCACATTGACATATCCAATGGTCAGTGTTTCTAGTCCTTTTCTTACTACATCTGTCAGCAGCATGTGACGTTGTAGATCACTCCCTCATTCTTAAAAATGTTTCTTCCTTTCAGGTGCCCTTTCTCTAGATTGCCCTCCTAGTCTGCTGGCTCTCCTTCTTCATGTCTTTGGCTATTTTGTTATCTCCTTGCCCTTCTAATCATTGTTATGCCCCAGGACTCAACGCTGGGACCTTATCTTCAATCATTCCCTAGATAATCTCATCCAGTCTCTTGGTTTTAAATACCATCTCTATGTTGATGACTCACTTATGTACCTTTAGCCCAGGACATTTCTCCTGAACTCCAGATTTGTATGCCTGTGTAGTTACTCACTCTCCCTGTTGGATGTCTGATATCTTACATACTAACTTTGAATTCTTGATTTTCCACCAAACCTGAATTCCTATAGTCTTTCCTATCTCAGTAAGTGATAATTCCATTCTTCCAGGTGCTCAGGAAAACAAAACAAAACAAAACAAAAAACCTCTTGCTTTCATGTTTTACATCCAATTTGTCAGAAAATCCTGTTGCTTCTCTCTTAAAAATAATATCCACCATCTGACCACTTCTCATCATTGTCGACTACTGCTCTCTTAACCCCATCCTGCCGTCCACTCTTGCCTGGATATTGCAGTCACCGGCTAACTCATCTTCCTGCCTCCACAATTGACTGTTTATATTTGTTATAGTTTAGTCAAAGTCAGATCATATCACTTCTTTGCTCAAAATCATCTAACTGGGGATAGGGGCTAAATATAGAGAGAGGAAGTGAGACAGGGATACTCAGGGAAGACCAGACGGTTAAAGGACCCATGAGTGCTTTTAAGGAGTGAGGTCATCATCCTCAGTGAAATGAAAAGTATCTGAAGAGATTTAAAAGGGGACTTACCCAGATTTTCTTTTTTAAATGATGCTTTGCTTTGATAATACATTCTGCCCTGGAAGAACAGAGTCGTAGGCTTTCTAGTACCCTGTAGAATTTGAGAACTTGGACATATGTGAAAACCAATATTGTCATTTATGTTTACAAAGAAAGCTAAAAATGATAGCGTCTCCATGCATTGACTGTGCTTGTTTGTTTTTTAAATAAGGAATTAAATAAATTCACTCCAAGTTCTTTATACTTTTACAAAATGGTAAAATCCAAAAAAATTTCAGATAAGTAGATGGGAAATCCATAGGAGCAATGCAGCCTTTTTTTCTTCTTCTTCTTTTTGAGATTATATTGATAGTAGGGTTGTTTCTGTGATTTGATTCTCAAGAATTTCAATGATCTTGTTCCTCTGTTTGCCTTACGTATGGGGCATATGCAGGTAAAGTTTTTATCAGCCAGTTGAAATTTCCTGACCATTTTCTAGGTCTAGTTGCGTCTGTGTTGGGTATTACAGGGTACTGTTAGTAGTAATGAAATGTTAACCTGGCACTTCAGCTATTGTTTAAAACAGTGTTTAAGGGCTGGGTGGCTAAAATTTGCTTCATTCATTCCAATGACCCTCTGTTTGGGGTTAGCTTTCCTCTCTTGAAACTACAGATCTATGTTTCCCATCCTTTTAACAACTCATTTCTCAGCTCAACATCCTTCTCTCCATGAACCCCTTTACCATAAATTCTACCTGTGCATCAAGTTAATGGTCCAGCAAAAATGTGGATATTTTCCCTCCCTAAGTCATCCCCAAACAAACTCAGGAAGAAATGTATTGAGACTCAACCTAGTGAAACCAAAGCCAAAAGAATCTAACTTTCTTTGGAAAATGATTCTCAGTAAAAAAAAAAAAAAAAAAAAAAAGCAATAAGGGTTTTGCATCTTATCCTTCAGGAAGCTCCAGAGTCAAATTGACTCTATACAGCTTCTCTTTCTGATATGGTAGGAGTTCTATTTGAAGGGAAATTAAATATCCACAGTTTAATAAGTCAGACTGTAGGGCTTCCCTGGTGGCGCAGTGGTTGAGAGTCAGCCTGCCGATGCAGGGGACACGGGTTCGTGCCCCGGTCCGGGAAGATCCCACATGCCGCGGAGCGGCTGGGCCCGTGAGCCATGGCTGCTGAGCCTGCGCGTCTGGAGCCTGTGCTCCGCAGCGGGAGGGGCCACGGCAGTGAGAGGCCCATGTACCACAAAAAAAAAAAAGTCAGACTGTACTATTTTAATTTAGGTTTTCTGTTACTGTTGGTGGGAGACAATTCTCTTGGGTCTCTTGTGTTTCTGCGTGTCTTGTGAGTGAGGCACTAGCTTCCTTTTGTTCCAAACTCTCTTCTCAAGGATGTTTATATGGTGAACAGCTTTAGGAAATAAAGAAAATGTCTCCTCCAGAACATAGGGCAGCCAGGCTTACTCTCCAGTATAATAACTATCTCCCCCCCCAGAGCAAAGGACAGGCAAGTTGCTGCCCATTAAAAATGATTTGGGTTCCTTAAGTTCAGGGTTCCTCTCCTGTAACACAAGCCACTGCATTTGCACACATCCATCCGGACCCATCTATGTTGCCCCCCCTGCCACCCATGGGATTTTGGGTAAGGGAAATCGACGGTGGTATGACGATGCTTGTGCTCCTTGCTATGCCATCAGTGAAGGTCCCTTGTCTCTGACAAGGAATATCATGTGTTTTTCAGGCTACCTTATTAGCTTGCAAGTCAGGAGAAATCTCAGACTCTTCAGCTACTGACAACTATGAAATAATGTTAGTTATTTAAATAATGTTTTAAACAGGAAAAATATTGCTTTAAAATCTATACTGAGTGATTCTGTAACCTGAAATATATGCCTCTGAGTTTGTCCATACTTTTATCTTTTTTTTACTTTACTCAATTTATTCCCTCTGCCTGGAATTTCATACCCTCCACATATTTATCTAAGTCATTTAACAGCTGTTATTTGGAAAATTTTCTGAAGAGTGTCACTTTTTAATATCTAAAGAAGTCAATAGCTCATGTTGCAAAAACTGATTGAAATAAAAGGATATGACTTTAATCACATTTTGTACTATGGTAGGCAACAATTTTAATAAGGAATATTCTTTCATTCCTTTGTTCAACCGTTTGTTATGTACCTAGTTTGTGCCACGTACAGTGTTGGATCTTGAGGACACAGAAATAGGGAATTCTTAGTATAATGAAGCACAGGAGTAAAGGAACATAAAATAATGAGATAAAGATGAGAAAAAATCCATGCCAGTATGGATTTTATAATCTTCTGCCACCATTGCAAACCGTGGCTTTGCACAGCTTTTGTGATTTATTTAGAATCATATGGTACCCTATGACTCTGACCCATCTCTCCTTCTTAGACCATTATCTTATACCACAGAGGGAGAAATGAAGTATGTCTACCATGTGGACAAGTGTATTAGTAAGAATTTTGGTTGCAAGTGAAAGAACGCCTAATTCAAGCATATTTTTCTCAAGGATGTGGGGATGGTAATGACTGGCTCACATAACTGAAAAGTCCAGGGGGTGGTATGCCCAGACATTTCTAGATCCAAGCACTCAAATGATAGAACCCAGTATCCACTTTACTCTTTCTATTTCTGAGTTCTGGTTTCCCCTGTGTGGATTGCGTTCTCCAGAAGGCTCTCCCATAGTTCTGTCAAGATGCCTCCTGGGCCTCCATTCCATCCTTTAATTTACTCAAGGAAAAAAAAGAAATAATCTTTTCTCAGAATTTCCAATAAAATTCCCGGAATTAAACCCCAGCAGCCTGACTTAGATCACATACTTATTCCTGAACCAGTAATGCCAAGGGAGTACAATGCTCAGATTGGCCAGGGATGGGTCATGTGACTCTTCCTGGAGCTGGAGGTAAAGATAGATAGAGCCACTCAAACCATATTACCTGAATATATGGAAGGGATGGATCCCCAAAGAAATTCTACTTATTGTAACTAGATGAATGGGGGACACACAAAAACAATATTTGTCTCTTGTTAACCTAAAGGTCTTTAAAAAAAAAAAAAGACTAGGAGTCCTTTCTTTTTTTAATTAATTAATTTAGTTAGTTATTTTTGGCTATGTTGGGTCTTCGTTGCTGTGCGTGGGCTTTCTCTAGTTGCAGCGAGCGGGCGCTACTCTTCGTTGCAGTGCACGGGCTTCTCATTGCGGTGGCTTCTCTTGTTGTGGAGCACGGGCTCTAGGCGTGTGGGCTCAGTAGTTGTGGCGCATGCGTTTAGTTGCTCCACGGCATGTGGGATCTTCCCGGACCAGGGCTCGAACCCATGTCCCCTGCACTGGCGGATTCCCAACCACTGTGCCACCAGGGAAGTCCCTAAAGGTCCTTCTTTTAAATGTTCAAATATAGAAACTATTTATAAACATTTCTTGAAATGATCGAATACGTATAGTACGATTGGAAAGTAGGTTACTCAAGTCTGTTGCTAAAGCAGGCATCAATTAAACAATGATTGCCAATATACAGAACAGTATCTTCATGTTTATGTTGCTTTAAATGTTGGTCTAAATTGCATAACATCATTAAAATATAGTGAAAGCTTAGCGGTACATTTTCCCACATTGTTTTAAATGCAGGGACTAGTACCTGTAGGATGCCCATCTAGTCACCCTCAAGGTACCACCATTCACCTGGTGGTAGCTTACCTAGGTTAAAAAGAATTCTGAAGTGCTAGCCTCATAAACGTACCTGCTATTTTCTCCCTGTTAACATCAACCCAAGGAACCAGATGTGATGTGAGAGTTGATAGGTTGGAAGAAAAGAAATGACATTTTTACTCTTCCTTGAAGGGCTTTAATTTATAATAATCCATGCATTGTAATGACTCAGCAAAGTTTCGTTAAAAACTTCTGCATATCATAGGCATCCTTAATATCGTAGTTAATCAAAGTAGGTCTTTCTTTCTCACAAGTTAAAGCTCCAATTTCTCAATTGAGCCATCTTCTTGGTACAATAATTTTACAGGTAGCTTGCTAAAGAAATCCACTTGTGATAATACAAATAAGAATATATATGGTAAATTGCATTATCGTAACAGATATTTGTTTCCCTGCCCTGGAGATTTACACTGCCCTGCCCTTGTCAGGAATCACATGATTTGAGTTGACCAGTGAAGTATGAGTAAAAGGGACAGATGCTACTTCCGAGCAGAAACTTCAAGAGCCATTGCTTGGTTCTGCCATTTTCTCTCTTCCCTTCTGCCACAAGATCAGCAAATTGTTTTTGTTAGCCATTGAAATTCTGGGTCCTTGTTACTGTGGCATAACTTAGCCTAAACCCACTGATACAAATCCAAATAATTAAAAGGGTATTGCAGCCGCTTAAATGTGATTATGCTCTCAGTTTAAACATAGCTTTGTAGGAGGGGGTACCTTCAGGATGGCGGAGGAATAAGACATGGAGATCAGTTTCCTTCCCACAAATACACCAGAAATACATCTACATGTGGAACAACTCCTACAGAACACCTACTGAATGCTGGCAGAAGACCTCAGACTTCCCAAAAGGCAAGAAAATCCCCATGTACCTGGGTAGGGCAAAAGAAAAAAGGAAAAACAGAGACAAAAGAAGAGGGATGGGACCTGTACCACTGGGAGAGAGCTGTGAAGGAGGAAACGTTTCCACACACTAGGAAGCCCCTTTGCTGGCAGAGACAGGGGCTGGGCTGAGGGGAAGCTTCAGAGCCACGGAGGAGAGCGCAGCAACAGGGGTGCAGAGGGCAAAGCGGAGAGATTCCTGCACAGAGGATCAGTGCTAACCAGCACTCACCAGCCTGAGAGGCTCATCTGCTCACCCGCTGGGGCGGGTAGAGGCTGGGAGCTGAGGCTCGGGCTTTGGAGGTCAGATCCCAGGGAGAGGACTGGGGTTGGCTGCGTGAACACAGCCTGAAGGGGCTAGTGTGCCACATCTAGCTGGGAGGGAGTCCAGTAAAAACTCTGGACCTGCCTAAGAGGCAAGAGACCATTGTTTCGGGGTGTGTGAGGAGAGGGGATTCCTTCCCTGTCTGCCCACAGAAGGCAGAGCACCACCTGAGCGAGCTCCAGAGACGGGTGCAAGCTGTGGCTATCAGCTCGGACCCCAGAGACAGGCATGAAACGCTAACACTGCTGCTGCAGCCACAAAGAATCCTGTGTGCAAGCACAGGTCACTATCCACACACCTCCTGCGCAACCCCCTCTGGGAGCCTGTGCAGCCCACCACTGCCAGGGTCCCGTGATCCAGGGACAAGTTCCCCAGGAGAGAGCACACGGTGCGCCCCAGGCTGTTACAGTGTCACGCTGGCCTCTGCCGCTGCAGGCTCGCCCCGCATTCCAGTCATAACTGTTGTATCCCTCCCTACCCCCAGCATGAGTGAGCCAGAGCCCCCAGTCAGCTGCTGCTTTAATCCCATCCTGACTGGGCAGGAATGAAACCTAAGGGCAACCTACATGCAGAGATGGGGACGAAACCAAAGCTGGACCCCAAGAGCTGTGCGAACAAAGAAGAGAAATGGAAATTTCTCCATGCAGCCTCAGGAGCAGCAGATTAAATCCCCACAGTCAATCAACTTGAGGTACCCTGTATCTGTGGAATACCTGAGTAGGCAATGAATCAACCCAAAATTGAGGTAGTAGACTTTGGGAACAACAATAGACTTGGGGTTTTCTGTCTGCAACTGACTTGTTTCTGATTTTTATTTTTATCTTAGTATGTTTTTTTTGTTTGTTTGTTTGTTTGTTTGCGGTACACAGGCCTGTCACTGTCGTGGCCTCTCCCGTTGCGGAGCACAGGCTCCGGACGCGCAGGCTCAGCAGCCATGGCTCATTGGCCCAGCCACTCCGCGGCATGTGGGATCCTCCCGGACCGGGGTATGAACCCGTGTCCCCTGCACACCACTGCGCCACCAGGGAAGCTCTTAGTATAGTTTTTAGCGCTTGTTGTCACTGGTGGATTTGTTTATTGGTTTGGTTGCTCTCTACTTTTTTTTTCATTTTACTAATTTATTAAATTTTTTATTTTAATTATTTAATTTTTTTAAATTGTTTTTTCTTTCTTTCTTTTTTTCTCCCTTTTCTTCTTTCTTTTTTTCTCCCTTTTTTTTTCTGAGCCATGTGGCTGACAGGGTCTTGGTGCTCTGGCCTGGTGTCAGGCCTGAGCCTCTGAGGTGGGAGAGCCGAGTTCAGGAAATTAGACCACCAGAGACATCCCGGCCCCACGTAATATCAATCAGCGAGAGCTCTCCCAGAGATCTCTGTCTCATGCTAAGACCCAGCTCCACCCAACTGCCAGCAAAGTCCACTGCTGGAGGCCCCATGCCAATCAACTAGCAAGACAGGAACACAACCCCGCCCATTAGCAGAGAGGCTGCCTAAAGTATTACTAAGTTCACAGACACTCCAAAACACACCACCAGACGCAGCCCTGCCCACCAGAACACAGACACAAATCCCCTCCACCAGGAAGCCTACACAAGCCACTGAACCAAACTTACCCACTAGGGGCAGACACCAGAAACAATAGGAACTACGAACCTGCAGCCTGCAAAAACAAGACCCCAAACAGTAGGTTAAGCAAAATGGGAAGACAGAGAAATATGCAGCAGATGAAGCAGCAAGGTAAACACCCACCAGACCAAACTAATGAAGAGGAAATAGGCAGTCTACCTGAAAAAGAATTCAGAGTAATGATAGTAAACATGATCCAATATCTTGGAAATAGAATAGACAAAACGCAAGAAACATTTGACAAGGACCTAGAAGAACTAAAGAGCAAACAAACACTGATGAACAACAAAATAAATGAAATTTAAAATTCTCTAGAAGGAATCAATAGCAGAATAACTGAGGCAGAAGAAGGGATAAGTGACCTGGAATATAAAATAGTGGGAATAACTACTGCAGAGCAGAATAAAGAAAAAAGAATGAAAAGAATTGAGGACAGTCTCAGAGACCTCTGGGACAGCATTAAACACACCAACATTCGAATTATAGGGGTCCCAGAAGAAGAGGAGAAAAAGAAAGGGTCTGAGAAAATATTTGAAGAGATTATAGATGAAAATTTACATAACATGGGAAAGGAAATAGTCAATCAAGTCCAGGAAACGCAAAGAGTCCATACAGGTTAAATCCAAGAAACGCCAAGAAACATATTAATCAAACTATCAAAAATTAAATACAAAGAACAAATATTAACAGCAGCAAGGGAAAAGCAATGAATAACATACAAGGGAATCCCCATAAGATTTACAGCTGATCAGAAACTCTGCACACTCCCCTATTTCCATCTATTTCTTCTCTGATTGCTGTGGCATACAAACTCAAAATGGATTAAAGACCTAAATGTAAGGCCAGACACTATAAAACTCTTAGAGGAAAACATGGGAAGAACACTCTTTGACATAAATCACAGCAATATCCTTTTTGTCCCACCTCCTAGAGAAATGGAAATAAAAACAAAAACAAATGGGACCTAATGAAACTTCCACAGCAAAGGAAACCCTAAACAAGATGAAAAGACAACCGTCAGAATAGGAGAAAATATTTGCTAACGAAGCAACTGACAAAGGATTAATCTCCAAAATATACAAGCAGCTCACGCAGCTCAATATTAAAGTAACAAACAACCCAATCCAAAAATGGGCAGAAGACCTAAATAGACATTTCTCCAAAGAAGATGTACAGATTGCCAACAAACACATGAAAGCATGCTCAGCATCACTAATCATTGGAGAAATGCAAATGAAAACTACAATGAGGTATCACCTCACACCAGTCAGAATGGCCATCATCAAAAAATCTACAAACAACAAATGCTGGAGAGGGTGTGGAGAAAAGGGAACCCTCCTGCACTGTTGGTGGGAATGTAAATTGATACAGCCACTGTGGAGAACAGTATGGAGTTTCCTTAAAAAACTACAAATACAACTACCATATGACCCAGCAATGCCACTACTGGGCATATACCCTGAAGAAACCATAGTTCAAAAAGAGTCACGTACAAACCACAGTGTTCATTGCAGCTCTATTTACAGTAGCCAGAGTATGGAAGCAATCTATGTTTCCATAGACGAATGGATAAAGAAGATGTAGCACATATATAGAATGCAATATTATTCAGCCATAAAAAGAAATAAAATTGAGTTATTTGTAGCGAGGTGGATGGACCTAGAGTCTGTCATACATAGTGAAGTAAGTCAGAAAGAGAAAAACAAATTATGCTAACACTTATATATGGATTCTAAAAAAACAAAAGAAATGGTTCTGATGAACCTAGAGGTGGGACAGGAATAAAGACGCAGATGTAGAGAATAGACTTGAGGACATGTTGAGGGGGAAGGGTAAGCTGGGCCGAAGTGATAGAGTAACATTGACATATATACACTACCAAGTGTAAAATAGATAGCTAGTGGGAAGCAGCTATGTAGCACAGGGAGATAAGCTTGGTGCTTTGTGACCACCTAGAGGAGTGGGATAGGGAGGGTGGGAAGGAGAAGCAAGAGGGAGGGGATATGGGGATATATGTATACATAGATCTGATTCATTTTGTTATACAGCAGAAACTAATACAACATTGTAAAGCAATTATACTCCAATAAAGATGTTAAAAAATAAATAAAATAAAGTCCACATCTAAGGCATAAGTCACACACACACACACACACACACACACACACATTAAATAAATAAATAAATATATAAAAATAAAAATATCATTGTACGCCCCTGCCCCCTGAAGGTCAGAGAGATATCGCCTGTACTAATTAGGAAAAACTCAGTATTTTGAGTGTTGGTAATGAGCTGTGTGTGACTAGCTTGCATCGTTTCTGCCTAGACATTGCATAGTTCTTTTGTCATGACTCTGTGATCACAGGTATCACATAGTCCCTTATTACTTTATTTTAAATAACTCTAATATTTGATTTTGTGTCTTAGCCAGTCCTTCAGTAGTGATGGGACTTAGGTCTTGCCCTTCACGACTATTTTGTAGTACCTTGTTTTTATTCACAGTGAGTTCAACTATGTTTACTAAAGTACTCCAATCAATCAACCTGGTGCAATCATATTCAATTCGGTCAGAAATTTTAAAGTAAAAGTCACCTGAAGGATATATTTAAACCCTTATTTTTTTTCCCATTTCAATGAAAGATACAGTAGTATAGTAAATTATCTGTCTTCTGGATATATAATCTCAAATTATATGTATGTGTAGCAGGTACAGTTTCCAACCTGGAATAAAAAGCAGATGTACTTTTTTTTTCACTTATGTAGAACATCTATTCTTATGGATAGCCTAAATCTGTTATTTAATTCAGGATATCACTATCTTCCACCGTTCTCATTCTGGTTTTATGTCTCAATTATGGGAGGAGTACTAATATCATGACAAGACTTCTGGGTAGTGGCAGTTGAGTCCTTGTCATCCTTCACCTACACTGACGTCTGCCAAGATGACTTTATTTTTCCTGATCCTCAGTCACTGGTGCTGGCAGGATAGTAGCACACCCCCTAATCCTGGCAGTAAGACCTTCACTTTGTCCATTCTCTGTGTCACCTTCCTGCTGCCCTTAGGAGGTAGAACATATTGCTCCCTCTGGGGTCACGCTCAGAGGTTTCAATGGTCTACCCCTTCCTGCACTTGGACTTTGCTGGTAGTCATAGATTAAACAAAACGCACAAACTTTAGGCTCTTGGTACAGCATCTTTTCATCAAAGGCCAGATATTTGGTGGGAGAAATTAATATTTGTTTTCACTGGTCCTCCCATCCATTCCTGTCTGCAGACTAGGGTGGTACTGAAGAGTATATTATAAATCTTTGCCACCCAACGTGTCAAGGAACACATTATCTTGTTTCACACTTATTCTGTTCAATAAAAGTATTTCCTTAGATTCACATCCTCTTCATTTATGTATTTTAATTATTACTCTCAGGAAAGAGAGAATTTTACATATTTTAGTGCACTATCAGATCTTACAATGAGGACCCGTCTTTTTTAACAAGAAAAATTTCATGGTTACTCTAGATAACAGGTGTTATGGGTTATTCCAGATAACTTAAAAGAGTAAAGACAAAATGAACACAATCAAATGGGAGATCAAAAAGAACACAACGAACTGAACGTGAAATATTTGTTCCTTGTTTATGAATATTAGTTTATATTTTATAATAAGCAGTTATTTCTTTCCTCTTATAATCTTTTTTTTGAAGGACTACTGCCTCCATTTATTTTTTATTTATTTATCTGAAAATTGTTTTTCCAAACATCTTTATTGGAGTATAATTGCTTTACAATGTTGTGTTAGCTTCTGCTGTATCACAAAGTGAATCAGCTATACATATACATATATCCCCATATCCCCTCCCTCTTGCGTCTCCCTCCCACCCTCCCTATCCCACCCCTCTAGGCGGTCACAGAGCACCGAGCTGATCTCCCTGTGCTATGCGGCTGCTTCCCACTAGCTATCTATTTTACATTAGGTAGTGTATATAGAAATCCATGCCACTCTCTTACTTAGTCCCAGCTTCCCCTTCCCCCTCAACGTGTCCTCAAGTCCATTCTGTACATCTGCGTCTTTATTCCTGTCCTGCCCCTAGGTTCTTCAGAACCATTTTTCTTTTTAGAGTCCATATGTATGTGTTAGCACACGGTATTTGCTTTTCTCTTTCTGACTTACTTCACTCTGTATAACAGACTCTAGGGCCACCCACCTCGCTACAAATAGCTCAGTTTCGAAGTACTTTTATTCTGTTAGAGGATGACCCTTTCGGTTAGCATCGGTAATTGCTGTACTTTACCTCTTGCTGAGACTTCAGCAAAAGGTTGTCCCCAGGCCCTGACCTGGCTTTGCTCAGTGAGGGAGTCCTAGAAGCTACTGTTTTAGCTTTAATCCACTACATGCATTATTTTTTAAATTTTTTTTAATTTTTATTTATTTACTCTTGGCTGTGCTGAGTCTTCGCTGCTGCGTGCAGGCTTTCTCTAGTTGCGGCGAGCAGAGGCTACTCTTTGTTGTGGTGCGCTGGCTTCTCATTGCGGTGGCTTCTCTTGTTGCGGAGCACAGGACCTAGGCGCACAGGCTTCAGTAGTGGTGGCTCGCGGGCTCTAGATCACAGGCTCAGTAGTTGCAGCGCATGGGCTTAGTTGCTCTGCAGCATGTGGGATCTTCCCGGACCAGGGCTCGAACCCGTGTCCCCTGCATTGGCAGGCGGATTCTTAACCACTGCACCACCAGGGAAGCCCAGTATATGCATTTTTTAAAATCAGGTTTTATATTTTAATGACTTCCTGAAACTCCCCAAAGTGAAATACATCATAAATAAGTATATCTGCAGAGGTGTGATAGCCTAATAGTCTGGCCAGTTGTCACAGGAGGAGGTAACACTACAGGTTTGGCAGATCTCAAGAGACGTTTAAGATGAGCTGTTGGTACTCGCGAGTGTTATGGGAGACAAATAAGGTAGTCATTATTTATCAACTCATTTTTGATAAAGTTTATTCTCCCCGCCAACATAATGTTCCCACTTACCTGTTCCAGTCAACTTTCCTATTATGTGGAAAGTGTTGAATGCAAATATAAGAAACTAGACAGACTCATGTTAAGAAAAACAAAGAAAAAAAAAAAGGTATTATAAGGTTACTGGGTATCTCACAGAAGCTAAGGCCCAGCATGCAATGCTCAAGGGGCTCTCCCTGCTCCTCCTTCCATGTGGTGGGATGAGCCTGTGTCGTCATGGTACACACCACGTCCTTGTTTTTGCACGTGCCCATCCCTTAGGCTGGCGTGCCCTTTCATGGGTTCCTTTGAATACACATCCCCATCCCTTTTTCCACAGTAGCCTGGTTTTCCACTCTATCCCCTCACTGCTCCCTTCACAGCATTTAAAATAACGGGAAACTATCTTGTTTACTTGTTTATTACCCCAGACTTGAATGTAAGTTTCATGAGGAGCTTGTTCACCTCTATATTCCCATCATCTAGACATTGCCCCCACACAGTAAGTACTCAATAAGTGTTGGCTGGATGAATGTAGAAATACAGGCTCAGTTGTTATGATTAGGGGTCACCAGGCAGTTAAAAGGGAAAGGGGGCCATTGTGAGCTAGGAGAGACTCCCCAAAATGTCCACAAGCACTTGGCTACCTTAACCAACCTCTAGTATTTTCTCAGCTAAGCAACAGGATGTGCATCACATGCTGGCCGTCGGCTAATCCCTTCACCAGTTTAGCTCAAGGAGCTAAGTCACTGCACCATTCATAGAAGATCAGGGTGTGGGTCCTGAATCCTGTCAAATCATTGCTCTAGTTACCTCCTCACGCCAACGTATATGAAAGGAATCTTAAAGCTTGAGATTAATTAAAGTTTAAGATTGAGATTAATCTTAAAAGCCGATCCTCGTTATTCTTGGATCCCCTATTTGTGAATTTGCCTACTCACTAAAATTTATTCGTAACTCAAAAGTTAATACCTGCTGTTGATTTCATGGATGTGCACAGGGTGGTGAAAAATTTAAGTCACTCAGATGCACATGTTTCCAACTGAGGTTGAACTAGAGGAGTCTCTGCCTTACTATTTCAGCTCTCGTGCTAGCAACATGTGTCCTTTTTGTACTCTCTTTACTGCCACCTTTTTTTTTTTCTTCCTGTTTAAGTTGGTCCCCGAACATAGTGCTGAAGTGCTATCTAGTATTCCTAAGTACAGAAGGCTGTGATGTGCCTTACGGAGAAAATACATATGTCAGATAAACTTCATCAGGCATGAGTTATAGTGCTATCCATGAGTTTAATGCGAATGAGTCAACAATATATATTAAATAAAGTGTCTTTAAACATAAAACAAGATGATGTATCGATCAGTGGACAAAACTGTTATGACAGGAGGCTTGCAGGAACCTATCCTGTATTTCCCCTAGGAGCAGTGGATCAGTGTTTGTTATTTCAGCGTTCACGGCGACTCTACAGAACGAAACTGTCATGAATAATGAGAATCGACTGTGTATATTGATCTAGTGAGACTTGCTTCAAGGAACTTTCATACCTTCTTTTATTGACTATATCAAGTAGCCCTTCCAGATGTTTGCTTGAAGCACATCTTTGTTTTGTTTTTTTCAAATCAAGTCATTCAGCGCACAAGTCTTTGATGAAGACTGTGCACCCTTTCAATGACGTTATTTGTTTTTCTTGGTCACTTATCTAAGTTCATCTCAGGTAATTGGTGTCAGGCTCATGAGAACTGTATATGCATCTGTGAATACTTGGGGCTGGACGTCTATGCTTTGCTACTGCTGACTAGAGAAACGGAGATTGTATTTCTTAGAGTCCACTGTTGACAGGCCCAGGAAAGAGCTCACTGAGCTGTGAAAGTTGACATTTGGTACACAACCACTCAACCTGCATGGTGGCAAAGCTGCATGTTACATTCTTTCTAACGTGTCTGGTCATTCCTCATACTGCCTGTCACTTGTCTTGGACCTAAAAATAATTAGGAAGTAATAATGGGAAGTGGAATGTCGGAGATAGATAAGATGAATAATGAAGATTAAGTTCAGTGGAATTGTTATAAATCGACTGACTAAAAGAAATGGAAAGGACAGGAGATTATAGCCTTTAAAGCTGGTAGAAGCTCATCAGTGAAGGGCGATTTGGTTGGTGAAGTCAGATTTCAAACTCAATGAGGTTTATGCAGGGAACAGCCAGAAAGAGTGATGGACGCGTCATGCTTGCATGTTTAGGATTTACGCATTGTCTCCTTCAGGGGCCCAGACTTGGCTTGCTCGTCATGCTGGCTTCTCTAGAGCCTGAGTGCCTAATCTGTGTTGCCACTTCCTCATCAATCTGGCCTCACCCAATAAACATCTACTTGGAGCGGCTATGGGAGCCCGGCAAGCTCAAACTTTGGGGATGCCGGAGAGTAAAGTTTAAGCGTTTGGGCTGTGATGCAATAATGCCTGGGTTTGAATTACCACCCTGCCACTCATTAACTGTGGTGTCTTAGGCCAGTAGTTAAACTGTCAGGGCCTCAGTTTCCACAACTGTAAAGCACAGGTAACACTAGCACCCACCTCATCAGGGGGCTGTGAGAATTAAATGAGGTAATCCATGTATCAGTCCTTTGCACAGTGCCTGGCACAGATGGAGTACTCACCTGAGATACGGAAGTTGGGGGGGCCACCGCGCCAAAGTGGTGCTTTGCTTTACCACTTAGCAAAGCAAGATCAGTACGAGATGAGGTAGGCGGGCCAAATCCTGCAGGGCCTCAGAGGTAGCCAAGGCAAGGATTTTAAAACTTATGCTTAAATGCACTTAGGAGGCTTTCGCATGGTTTTAAGTAGGACACTGACAACATGTTTAGAAGAAAACAGTGTTGGTTCTAGTATCATTTCTGTAATATACTCTTCTGAACTAGAAATATTTGCAACATAGCCTCCAACCTTGAACTCCCTTCAGTTCAGATTGGTCTCTGAGCTACCCCACCGTGCTTCTAAATACCCTGACATCAAAGGGACCCACTAGATGTTGATGATGACCGCACAGGTAGAAGAAAGATTTACGGTAACCGGTACCTATGGTGTGCTCACCCGTGTCAGGTTCACGTGCATTATTTTATTCAGACCTCACAACTACCTTGCAAGATTTTATTATCCCCTTTTTAGGGATGCAGAACTGAGGCTGCAAGTCTCACAGCTGGGATTCAAATGCTGGTTTTCTGCCCCAGGGCTCCCTGGTTTCTCCCCGATTTCCAGAGGGAACTTGAGTGTGATGAAGTGACAGGCCTGAAGTCAGTGCCTCAGCTCTGCCTCACACCTCTGTGCCTCAGTGCCCCTATCTGAAAAATGGGACTAACACCACCTGTCTCACATGGGGGCTGTAAGGAATCACTGCAGTGTTCCTGCAAAGTGGCCAGCACAGAGCTGGACACGGAGGAACCCCTCCATCCAAGTTGCACGTTCATTTGCTGGCTTGCCGGTCTGCTGGTGTGTTCTCTGTGTCTGCACTGAAGTAACAGGAGGTTTTAAGTTGTTTCCTGTAAAGGCAGCTCCTTATCATTAAGCAGCTCCCTCATTGTCTCTGACACGGTGTGTCATGGGTGAGAAGAACACAGGCCATCTCTCTACACAGAGCTGTTTGTACCATTCCAGCAGCTGCCCCTCCACCCTGGATGGAGGGAGAGCAGGGATGCTCTGAGCACACGCCCCCAGGAAGCTAAGCCCCAACTCCTCCTAAATGAGTTCCCTCCAAATTGTGCTTTTTATTAATTAAACCTTTCAAGGTTTAATTCGGAAACGATATGAGTCATCTTTCTTTCTGAAAATGTATTTGTGGTTTGGCTAATTATGTAGTGAGATTTAATATGATTTCCCCTCATGTGTGAAATTAATACAGTGGATATTTTAGGAAGGAAAACATCGAAAGCATTTACCTGGGTGTCAGGTTGAGAGCCAATATACCCGTTCGAAGGAGTTCCAGTTAAAGCTATGCTAGGAAAAGCTGGGCTGGTTACCAATGAGTCACTTTATAGGCGATGCCTCAAAGACACGCACTCTGTCTCTTAATTAATAAGTCTAATTGTGCAGCCTTTAAAGGTACCTCATTACCGGGAGAAAAAAAAAAAAATCTAGGTTCCTCATCAAGGTATTTCACTCCAATTCCAGCTCCCACCCAACCTCGTGCATGTTTTCCTCTGACTATATCCTGCTCTGTCATTCCCCCAAACCACCAGGCTCCTTTATGCTTCAATGGCTCTGTGCAGGATGCAGCCCTCCCTGCAGTGCCTGGTCCTCTGCATCTGCATTAACCCTGTCTTTCTTTTCTGTATTCTGATGCTTTGACATCCCTGGGCCTTGCTGGGAAGGACCACCCCTCCCAGGGTTAACTAATTCCTAGAGATAGGATGTAGCTCACCTGCCTGCAAGCACACCTTTCCTGTGCAAAGCGACCAATCTAGAGTCCATACCTGCCCCCCACCCCCTTCCTTTGTCAGACTCTTGCATTCTGGACTACTCTTTGCCTGCTGCCATCACCCAAGGGCCGGGTGCCAGAGAACTAGAGACAGCTCCCATACCCCAGGGACCTGCTGAGATTATTCACACCAGCCACCCCTCCCGTCTTGCCCATTTCTTCCCATGGAAACCCCAGTAAAGACTCTTGCCCATGTTTCTCCTTCACTCCCTCTGCCTCCCGACCGACCCTTATGCTTCCCCATTTGGCCCCCCTGTGTGGCATGTCATGCCTCCCGTTTCTAGGGATCTGTGAATATAACAAGCATCTTCCTTCATGACAACCATTTCTGTATCTGCGTGGCTCACCGTATCTGACTGAAACAAATCTCGGGGACAATCAAAACAGCATCTTCCAAAATGCAGCTCAAAGGCACTTCCTCCGTGACGCCTTCCCTGTTCCTCTTGCAAAGGTGGTTCCTGCCTGTGCAAGCCGTGTTGTAACACAGACACATCTGTCTCCCTAAATTCCCTGTCATGTTCATCTCTCAACGCCCACAAGACCCAGTGTGTTTATGTTTGGAGTAGACATGAGGAATAAGTGAATGAACTGGAAATAACACAACCTTTCAAGCTGCATCCATTAGGGGATGAGTCAGAAAACGGTACAATGTGGATGTTTCCCTACCTCTCCCGAATCTGCATGGTGGTTCAGAGAACAGGCTTGGAGTTAGGTTAGTCCCCCAGTTCCAAGGTTAGTCCCCGATTCCAGCGCTGCCACATCCTACCCACATGGCTTTGGACAAGGTGTTTCACCTCTGTGTGCTTTTTCATGTATAAAATAGGGGTGAAAATAGTATCCATCCCCAAGTGCTAGAAAGATTAAAAGGAAGAAGGCCACAAGTCTTCACAAACTCTTGCGTATAATCCTCTTTCCTGCCCCTCCTTCACCTCCTGACTCTCCTTATCCTTGACACCACAACTCAAGGGCCACCCCTTTAGGGAAACCTTCTCTGACGTCCCTAACTAGGGCAAATCTCCCTAATGCAGACTTCTTTAACCCTGCGCAATTCTCCTTAGTAGTATTTGTCGTCATAATTTTTAATTGACCGTCGTGACTTTTGAAGGTATCTTTCCCATTAGACTGTGTATGGGTTGCCTTTCTCCAGAGAAGCAGAACCAAGAGGATGGGTACACGGTATAAAGAGAGGTTTATTTTTAGGAATTGGTTCGCCCAGTGGTGGAGGCTTGGCAAGTTCAAAATCTGCACGGTAGGCCGACAGACTGGAGACCCAGGGAAGAGTAGCAGTCTGAGTCCAAAGGCAGTCTGCTGGCAGAATTCTCTCTTCTTCCAAGGAGGTCCATTGTTTTCTTCTATTAAGGCCTTTGACTGATGAGATGAGGCCCACCCACATTATGGATAGTCGTCTCCTTTGTTCAGTGTCCACCGATACGTTAACCCTCGTCTAAAAAATACCTTCACGGCAACGTAAAGAATAATGCTTGAGCAAGTATCTGGGTGCCTTGGCCTAAGCAAATTGACACATAAAATTAACTGTCACAGACTGTAACCTGCACGAAGGTAGGATTCCATCTAACACTGCTGTTTGGTGAACCTAGCACGTTGTATGCCCTTATTAAATTATGAGCCAACACGAAACACTGCAGGTCGCAGCACCTAAGTGCACAGTTAGTTAGTGGAAGATGGTGTTAATGTTTATAAGTGAACATTTTAGTAGTGTTAAGATGCAAGGAGGAGATAGCCAGGAGCCAGGATTTTAAATGGTTCTTACCGATGAAAGGAGAATTCTCAGAACATCCACTAGTCATGGCCATCCTCATAAGGTCTCTAAGCGGGAGAGTGGTCCTGAAGTGGAAGCAAGCTTTGTGTGGTTAGCAAACAGCAAGGTAACTGATGTGGCCAAAACAGAGGGAGCAAAGATAGGACTATCCAGCAAGGAGGGGGCAGAGGCAGCAGGTGGCCAGGTGCTGTAAGGCATTCTGTATGGTTGTGAAGACCCGCGTGTTTACTCTGGGTGACATGGTGACCACTTGTGGGTTTTGAGCCCAGCAGTGAAATCAGGGCTTTCAAGAATTAAAGGGGATCCAGTAAAGGGCACCCTGCAGCACACTGACCCAAAAGTCCATTCTTCGAAAGAAAGGTTTCTTTTGTAATTCACTCAAAGGTACCTTTTGTTCATAAGGCCCGCCTTCTAAGGATTGCTTTGGCTCCAGTGTGCCATCTTTAAAGAATGTTGGCTTCTGTGAGGAAAAAAGCAAGGAGACCAGTTAGATAGGTTCTTGCAAAATCCAGGGAAGATAAGATGGTAGCTCGCACCAAGGTGGTAGCACTAGACCTTTCGAGAAGTGTTTGGATTACAAATATATATTGAAAGCAGAGACGGTGGCATTTTCTGATATAATACTGTGTGAGTCTAAGAGAAAGGAATCAGTGATAACCCCCAATGATTTTGGCCTCAGCAACTGGACAAATGAGGTTGCAGTCAACAGGGATAGGGAAAGTTGCAATAGGGTCACAGGCATGGGGGCTGGGGCAGCAGAAGTTAGGAATTTAGGTGGAATGTGTTAAGTTTGAGATGCCTATGGCCATCCAGATGGAGAAATTCAGTAGGTAGTTAGAGATACAAGTCTGGAGTCCAGGGCAGAGCCCAGACGGATGTCAGTGAGGGAGTCATCCAGGTAGAGATGGCCAGGAAACTGGGTAAAATTTTTCTAGGCCAGGAAACTGGGTAAAATCACCTGGGTAGTGAGTATTGATTGAGGTCAGGGAAATAAAGAGGAACTACCAGTAAGATAAGAGAAGAATTAAGAGAGAGAGGTGTCCCAGAAGCTCAGCGTTGTAAGTTTCAAGATGGAAGGAGTGATGAACAGTGTCCACTACTGCCCAGATTGGCTAGTGAGACTGATACTGGGCCATTGGGTTTGTCTCCATGATGGAAATAGAGTAAAAATAATCAAATCTTTGAAGGTTGTGATATCAAAGGGAGAGATATTAAGCAGTAGCTGGAGGGGTATTTGGGTTCGACAGAGATAATGCAGCAAGTCTGTGTGTTGATGAAAATGATGTAGAAGAGAAAGGAAGGGGACGGAACAGAAGAGAAGAGAGAGCGCTTAAGGGAGAGAAGATCTAACCCTGGACGCTTGGAGAGTCCGTGCCTAGTGGAGGGAGAGAAAACAAAGTATAGATGCAGGTCGATTAGGTGGTGGGAACATATGGAAGTTCTCTTCTGATGTCTTTTTCTTAGTGAAACAGAAGCAAGGTCATTAGTAAAGAAAAAGAAGCCTATCACTTTCTCATTTGATCCCAGCATCTCCCAAACTGGACTCCCAAAGAACAGGAGCAGTTGATCACAAAAGTAGTAGACACTCGAAAAACAGGAGTGACCGATCACAGAAGCAACCGATTATTATTGTTTGAGTGGCTGAGTAATCCTTATAAGGCTTGAACGTACTATAGTTTGTTCCTAGGGCGGGATCGCATTTGATAGGCAAAGGTAACTGAGAAGACATTCTGTTCTTTACTTACGTTCCTCAAAGGACATGATGGGGACCCATCTCATGGTGTTAGCGTCTCATATTGTTACCCCCCTCCTCTCCTCTTAGTGCACCTCATGGGGCAGCTGTTCCACACCTCTGTTTCCAAACCCACTCTGCCAACACCACAGCCCACGTGGTGGTTGGCACCCCTCTCTGTCTGGATTTTATTAGGTAGACCAAATTCCTCCTAAGTTGTGTCTCCCCATTCTGAAAGTTCTAGAAGGAAAAAAAAGCAACAAAGACAAATTCTTTGGGAAGAGAACAGGGCAGGCAAGGCCAAGTTTATTTGGGAAGAGAACAGGGCAGGCAAGGCCAAGTTTATTTGGGGGCTGACGTGGAGAGAAGGGAAAGCTGTGAACGCTCACACATTAATCATTTTTGTCCTGTCACAACTGAAATCAAAGCCCCGA